>NW_026068073.1:1444667-1506766 GCF_014885135.2 Alexandromys fortis
CTCAAAAAAAAAAAAAAAAAAAAAAAAAAAACACAAAAAACCCAAACCAAAAAACCATATTGAGGCCAGGCAGGATGACCTTGAACATGATCCCTTCTGCTTCATCTCCCGAATACTGGCACTGTTTATTTAGGTGGTACTAGGACAGAATCCAAAGTTCTTGAGTGAAATAGGCAAGTAATTCTATACCATAACGTGGTATCTTGATTCAGTCTCTCAGCTGCTACAAATATGACAAGTAAGCTGCCTTCCAGATGAGTGGGAACCAAGCATCAGCCTGGGGGAGGACAAAGGGCTTCTTTTACTAAACGGGAAATAAATGTCCTATTTTAGACAGGTTGGAGGGAGAGTCTGTAAGAGACCGAGGACTGAAAGGAAGTCAGAGCAAGGGGCAAAACAAAGAACCAACCATCTGATAAGACAGCTGAAGAGGTCAGCAGGGCTGAGCACCAGCCTGCAGAATGAGGACAAGTGGAGATGGTAAAACCCTGAGAGCGGCCAGAGACGTGGACGTGTTATGGATAGCTCAGGGTCTGGGAGAAGAAACCGAGAGGTGAAATCAGGCCACCAGGGTTCTTAACTAAAACAAAATACACAGAAGAACGTGAAATGACTCTGGGTAAAAGTTAACAAGCACGATGACCGAGTACCATCTCTGGGACCCACATGCTTGGAGAACCGGTTTCTGAAAATTGTCTTCTAACTACCACACATATACACAATAAATAAATCTTTAAAAAAAATTAAGCTAAGAGCCCTGTGATCTATTTGTGCGGAACACTTTTGAGGCATTATCTTGCTGTTTTTGCTTCGAACTCGGCTATGAGGCCTAAGCCAGACTGAACTCGCCATTCCACGATAGGCTCGACCCACGAGGGCTCTCGGGGCGACATCGGTTGGGGAACTGGTGGCAAACTCGTGAACCAGGGAGAGAGAACGAGAGCCGAGCTGGTTGCGGGCATGACAGAGATGGGGTAGGAGCCCATCAAATCAGAAAGAGCCCGAGCCCCCGGCGTGAAGCAGAGGGTGGAGGGTCTGGGCGACTGGCGGGCCCGGGGTCGCCACCGCCCCGTCGGGGCCACGCAGGGGCGGAGCGCGGAGGGATCTGGCGGCCCGCGCTGCGCCGCCCCCGGTATATTTGTGCCCAGGCCCCAGGGCCGCCTCATTCTCGATCTTCTCAGAACCACTTATCCTAACGCTCCCGCCACGTCGCCTCCGCCCGCTCGGCCTCCGCCATGGCTCTGTAGCCGTGATCCCGTCGTGCCCCTGCCCCGGTTCCGCGCTCACCGCGCCTGCACTCTCCGCTCCCACCGTCTGTTCAGCTGAGGCCGCCACCGCCTCCTCTCCTTCCCGCAGCCATGGAGTGAGTAACCGCTCGCCCCTCCCTAGCCAACCGCCTTTCCCGCCCTTTCACAGAGCTCGCGGGGCTTCACGGGCCGGCCTCGTGGGGGGCGCAGAGTGATGAGCCGCGGGCGCGCAGGCGCAGAGAGGGAAACTGGTGGCCGCGGGTCCGCTGAGCATGCGCGCTGGGCTCGAGATGTGGGGGAGGGTGCTATAAGAGCCGGTCGCGCGCCGTTGCGCCTGCGCAGTAGTTCCCAGAGGACTTCCTCCCCCTGATGCGCATGCACATTTACCCACTCCACAGCCTGAACTACGAAGGGCAGCCAGTACATGGCTAAACGTGCGCACTAGTGGCGTAACAATGGCCTGTTTTCAGGGTCTGAGCCTGCGCTAACAGAAAGAAAGGGTGGGGTTTAGAGAGGCGGGGTTCCTTGAGGTGCTGACTCAGGCCTCCAATCAGGCTCCTGCTAGGGCGGTGACTGGCTTAGATTGACAGGGAAGACAAGGTTTAGGAACGCCTTTGATAGGTGGCGCTAGGGTCATAGGGGCGGGGCCTCTGGGACTCGCTAGTTGAGGGCGGGAACAGCCGAGTGGGCGGGGCTTCTCGCACTGGCTGCAGAAGTCACCTAAAATTTTGAGGGTAGAATGGGATTTAAGAGTGACACTGATGAAGGGCCCAGGCCTGGCGGAGTTCCTCTCGGGACCCCTGCGGGGTCGGTGGACTTTAAAGGGAGCAAAACCTGAAGGAATATTGATGCCGAAGGGACATGGCTAGAAGAAAATTCCCTTGGGATTCAAATTTTTCTGAAGAGGAGTAAGATGAGGTGGGCAGGAGGGGCTGGAGGTAATTCCCCTGGGAAAACTCTAGGTTTCTGTGCTGAGGGAGGAGACGTGGCACGAATTCCCTTGGGAATGTGTGGAACCCTGGAATTTGGAGAGAGAAGGAAGTGCGAGTTGCCTGTGGGTCAAGCCGCTTTTGAGCCAACCCCCACCCCTCTTGTCTCCCTCACAGGTCCTCCGCCGTCGTCTTGGTGCCTGTCTTCACCCAGCTGAACAATCTCAGAAACTGCCTCCCAACTGCTGGTGCCGCTTCCGCTGCCATTGGCGCCCTCCGCCTTTGTCCCAGCCATGTCACTCCTGGCGACCCTGGGACTGGAGCTGGACAGGACCCTGCTCCCAGCTAGCGGGCTGGGCTGGCTCGTAGACTATGGGAAACTCCCCCTGGCCCCTGCCCCCCTGGGTCCCTATGAGGTCCTTGGGGGAGCCCTGGAGGGCGGGCTTCCAGGGGGGGGAGAGCCCCTGGCAGGTAAGAACAGGTAGGAAGTAGAGGTGGGTTGAGCTGGAGGCAGGGAGGGGCGGGGCACAGGGAAAAGGAAGAATTCTTGAGTGCTGACAGCCTTCAGGGTGCCTAGCACTGTGCTAGCTGCTCAGGCCTCAGAGCTCATGGAACATCAGGACACTGACAAGAGCCAGAAGTAGGAAACAGCTGCTGAGCCGAGAGTGAGGGACGATCTAGTTACGAAGTCACGTAGCCTTCTCCAAGCAGACAGCTTCTGAATGAGTGAGGGCTGAGGGATGAGAAGAAAGGAGCCACGAGAAGGCCTGAGGGTGGTTCCGTCACGGCACTCTGGGCAGACGTCATTCTCTTCTGACTATATAGCAGATGCTTGGCTCACGCTGGGATGTCGGTAACTAAAGAGCAGGCGCACCTGGTGGCACATGCCTGTAGTTCTCCCTGTCAGGCTGTTCGCCCTCTGCAGCCCACGGGTTGCAGGCCAACCTAGGCTTCTCAAAAACAGAAAACAAGAATGAGTAAAGACGGGGTGTGAGAGATTAAGTGATCCAGAGAGAGAGGAATCAGCCCCTGGGGGAGAGGCAGAGGACTGTCCACAGCCACAGAGCAGGTCCAGCCAAGCAGCCACACCGTAAAGAGGATGCTTAGAAAAGCAGTAGCTGACTTTGGTTGGGTGGGTCATTAGTTGGTTGACTGCTTCACTGAGTGGTTGGCCCATTATTTCATTGGTTAGTTGATAAATTAGGTGGTTGATTGGTTGACCGACTTGACTTATTGATTGGCTTGTTCATTGATCGCTTAGGGAGTTGATTAGTTTATCAACAAGTTGCCTGGTGAACTGTTTGGTTGGCTGACTGGTTCATTGGTTAATGTGTTAGCTAATTGTTGGCTGGTGAACTCTGGTTCATGGGTTACTCGGTTGGTTATTGAACAGTATGCTTGGCTGACTGGTTGGTTGTCTCATTCACTGTTAGTGGATCAGTTTATTGGTTATTTGGTAAACTATGGTTGGCTGATTGATTGGCTGACTTGTTCATTGATTAATGAATTTGTTGGTTGGTTTGTTGTGTGATTGGCTGGTTCATTGGTTAGTAGATTATTGGTCAGTTGGTTAGCTGGTAGATTCTGTGGCTCACTGATTAGTTGGTTAATTCATGATTAGTGGCTTGGTGGGTGAGTGGGTTGCTTGGTTGGTTGCCTGGTTCGTTGCCTGAGTTACTGGTCCGCTGTCAGGCTGGCTGGTCATTTGTCACATGAGTGAATGGGACATGAGTGAGCACCAGGTAGGTGAAGCACAGACCTCAGGGGCCTTTTATGTTCCCCTTCCATCCTCAGGTGATGGCTTCTCTGACTGGATGACAGAGCGGGTTGACTTCACGGCTCTCCTCCCTCTGGAGGCCCCTCTGCCCCCAGGGACCCTCCCTCCACCATCCCCAGCACCCCCTGACCTGGAAGCCATGGCATCCCTGCTCAAGAAGGAGCTAGAACAGATGGAAGACTTCTTCCTTGATGCCCCACTCCTCCCACCACCCTCCCCACCACCACCACCACCACCAGCACCTTCCCTGCCCCTGCCCTTGCCCCTGCCCACCTTTGACCTCCCTCAGCCTCCTACTCTGGATACTCTAGACCTGCTGGCTGTCTACTGCCGCAGTGAGGCTGGGCCAGGCGATGCAGGCTTAGCAGCCCTGCCTGTCCCCCAGCAGCCTCCTCCTCCTCCTCTGGCCCCTCTGCCTTCACCCTCCCGCCCAGTCCCCTATCCTGGTCCTGCCACCACCCGAGGGGACCGCAAGCAGAAGAAGAGAGATCAGAACAAGTCAGCGGCTCTCAGGTACCGCCAGAGGAAGCGGGCAGAGGGCGAGGCCCTGGAGGGCGAGTGCCAGGGGCTGGAGGCTCGGAACCGGGAGCTGAGGGAGAGGGCCGAATCGGTGGAGCGGGAGATCCAGTACGTGAAGGACCTGCTAATAGAGGTGTACAAGGCCCGCAGCCAGAGGACCCGAAGCACCTAGGGTGCAGGTCCAGCTGGAGGAGGGAGGTCCATTAGGAGGTCCGTTATCCCTCCACCCCCAGCCGTATTCCAACCCTGCTTCACTCCCCTGTCCCAGCCGTGTCTGGATTTCCCCACCTACCCCCTTAGTCAGTTTCCGTACCCTTCAGTGCAGCTAAGGAGCCAGGGCCCTCAGGGAATTTGAGGACCCAGCCTGATCCCTGGTTTCTGGAGTCTAAAACAAGTGTGCTTTTGCGGGTAGTCCTAGTGGGGGGGGGGGGAGGACTGCTGGGCCTGGCATGGAGGTAAGGCAGGAAGCCCATCAGGGTAACTGGAAAAGACCAGTCAGGGAGGGAGGGTTTTAATGAGGGACATGGGATCCAAGTGATAAGCCAGCCAAGGGAAGGGATCTGCCTCCTCAGAGCAGGAGATCTGCTGGCCAAGGGAGAGGAAAGGGTGGCTGTAGTTGGTAACTAGGGGTCATTTTAGCTCTGGGAGAGAATCAGTGTTTTGTAAAGGTGTTGGGGAAGGGTCACATCTAGTGGGGCTGAGCATCCAGGGGTTATGGGCACAAATAAAATGCAGAATTTCCTGTGGCCTTGTGTGTCTTATCTTGGAGGGGAGATGCTGGAGAGGTGGTCATAAAGACAGATGAGAATAAGCCAAAGGGCTGGGACTGAAGCTCCGCAGTATGCACCTAGCATAAGAGAAAGAAGTTGGGTGTGGGTGCTCAAGACTGCAGTCCCAACATTTGGAAGGCTGAGGCAAAAGGATTGCTCTAAGTTTGAGGCCAGCCTGGGCTACAGAGTGAGCCCATCTCTAACAAAACAGTGAAGCCAAACAAAAGCAATATTTGTTCATTGTCAAGTACATCCACTTGGGGAGACCATGAGATGTGATCAGTAAGGACACAAGTGCCATGCCACATTGAGACTGAGGCGGATAACTGCTGCACTGGCAGCAGAAGAGAGACAACCACTGGTAATCGGAGCAGGTACACACTGAGGAGGCGCCATCAAACAGGGCTGCAGCACTGTGGTAGCGGGCAGAGGGGCTAGGACAGCTCCATAGGTAAAATGCTTGCTCAGCACACCTGAGGGCCTGACTTCAGTCTGCAGAATAGGTCCAAATACACAGCTAGCAGCGAGCGTCCACGCTGCTCTCCCCGAAGACCTGAGTTCAGTCCCCAGCAGCCACCTGACTGGTTCATGGCCTTGCAGCAAGCAGTGTGGGGGATAAAAGACTGTCAGTGAAGTTAGTGTCCTGGTGAGACTGTGAGGAAGCTGGCAGAGCCCAAGAAACAAAGGCTCCAGAGTGGGCTCCCAAAGCAAGGTCTCTGGGAAGGAGTCAGTCTTTAGGGTAAGCACCTGCAGTCTGGTCTGTTTGAGGGATCTGTGTTCCCATAGTAACTGGCCAGCCAAGAGGTACATTTGCATTAGTGTGGTTTATAGTGGCCATTTTGAGCCAGCCAGAGCATCAGCTTGACCTTTTGAGGAGTTGCAGACTGAGTACTGGGGTCACCCACAGGAATGTTTGAATCTGTGCAGCATTGCTGCAGGAGACTCCAACAGTGTCACCGGAGCTCCTCTTACAGGTCACCTATGGACACCCTACCCTGGTTCTGCTCTGCTCCTATAGTGACAGATGAGGTCCACTAGCAGCTATGCATAAATCCCATCATGGCTGGGGAAGCCCTGTGTAGCCAATGTCCAAGAGGTTCTGAGTCCAGTCTGAAGCCGATGCCTATGGTTTACAGGATGCCCAATACTGTGTGTGCAAAGAGCAGTGAGGGACAACAGGGGAGGTCAGTGTGGAGCCAAGCCCTGGGTGGCCTTAACTCAGCAAATGTGGAGAGTGAGCTTGGCCTCGGGATAATCCAGCAAACCCCGTTAGGACTGTGTCCATGTGCTCCTCTTAGGGTGGCTGGGGTGTGGCTCAGGTGGGAAAGCACTTCCCAGCAGGCATGACGCTCTGGGTTCTAACCTAACCTGCACATGCCAGGCCTGGTGCACCAGGCAGGAGGATCAAGAGCCAAAGTTTATCTTCAGTTGTAAATTAATTTTGACGCCATCCTAGGCTACATGTGACCTTTCAAAAAACAAGACTGTCATGGATGTCACGGCGCCAGAGTGTGGATTCACGTGGGTCTGTGAAATGGAGACTCAGAGACACTTTGCGAATGAACTTAAGCCTCTGTAGCTGCAGGGGTCCCAGCCTCGGTGGACTGAAGCATTTCCCCTTTGCCTAGGGCATTTTTATTTTTTTCCTATATTTGCACTTTAGACAGTAGATTTCCATAACTGAAGCTTTCAAAAATACAATGCCAAATGCAATACCAGATTCAGATGGTACCACGGTTTTCCTGGCTGCCCCCCAACCAAGTTCTGCATAGGCTTTGTATCCTTGGGAAACTCTCAAGGCAAGATTCGCATGGGGCAACTGAAGGTATCTGTAACACAAAGGGTTTGTGAGGAGCAGGCCTTCAGCATGGAGCATGAACATCAGGCAGCTGTCTCAGCTCTGGAGGACAGAGGGAGAGGACAGACCCCAGGACCCTGTGTGAATCTCTGAGACAGACACTGCCCCCTTGATCTGCTCAGGCACCCCAGAGCAGAGGCCCCTCCCCCTGTCTTCTCCATTCTTGGGGACAGCTATTTATAATGAGTACAGAATGCTGGCAACTGTATGGTTCAGCTTCATTCTCAGGGGTCAGATAGTGCTCCCTTTCTGGGTGTCAGAGATGCCCAGGGAACAGCTGTTAGCATGGAGATCCCTGAGGAAGTGGGAATGGAGTTTAATATTTTGGATTTCCTCATCTGTTTTTATTTTATCCACAAACACCAAATGACTGTAGGTGTATTTTTCTGTCCCTCCTGCCAGCTCCCAAATCATGACACAGAGACTTGTTGATTATGAAAGCTTGGTGGTGTATACCTACAATCCCAGCATTCGGGAGGCAGAGGCCAGTCTGGTCTACAGAGTGAGTCCCAGGACACGCAGAGCCACACAGAGAAACCCTGTCTCAAAAAAGCAACCCCCCCCCCCAAGAAGAAGTTTAAAGTCTCTCAGTTGCTCTTATAAAATAAAAACTAGCTGGGCGGTGGTGGCGCACGCCTTTAATCCCAGCACTCGGGAGGCAGAGACAGGCGGATCTCTGTGAGTTCCAGACCAGCCTGGTCTACAAGAGCTAGTTCCAGGACAGGCTCCAAAACCATAGAGAAACCCTGTCTCGAAAAACCAAAAAAAAAAATAGGGCTGGAGAGATGGCTCAGTGGTTAAGAGCATTGCCTGCTCTTCCAAAGGTCCTGAGTTCAATTCCCAGCAACCACATGGTGGCTCACAACCATCTGTAAAGAGGTCTGTTGCCCTCTTCTGGCCTTCAGGCATACAGACAGAATATTGTATACATAATGTATAAATAAATAAATAAATATTAAAAAAAAACAAAAAAAAAAGAAAAACCAAAAAAATAAAATAAAAACTAAACACTTCAGCAGGGAAGAGCATGGCATAGTGAATCAAATTCCCAACTGTGTGAACAACATAATGGTCAATGTCCGAGATCCACTCACAGTTGTTTGGGATCCCTTAGAGGACTTGGGTCACTTCTCTGGCTCCATCTGCAGCACGCTCAGCTAACCTAGGCTCTCACAGGCTCCACTCCACCCACACTGCTGGTCTTGGTGGTCACCCCATGGAACGGGCATCTATAAAAGGCCTTCTGCAAATGGGCCACACTTTCCCCAATAGTTTTCCTTGGGCCCTCTTCACGGAGCAAAGCCTCAACTTTTCTCCATGGCCCCTTCAACCCTGAGCCTTCTACTGCTACCCAGGCTGCACCTTCACCGACAGCCTCTGTGGCCTTGACCAGTTGCTGCTCTCCACGACCTGTTCACGCCTTCAACACCAGTACCGCCCGGGTGGCTTTGAAACTCCCAGTACCAGGTACAACCTTAGCTGCCTCTGGAGCAGAGCTGTGTGCCGACTCTAAGGAAACACTTCCCAGAAGCCTTCACTTCGGTTATGCTGGTCTCGTCTTCATCCCTGGTCATTTCTCAGCTCCAGCTGACCAGCCATCAGTGCTGTCCCAGTGACACAAAGGTCTCACTTTAAGGGTGCCTGCTGGTCTCTTGTTAATCATAGCTCACTCTTCAGCCCCAGCTGACCAGACACCACGGATTCTTCACACAAAAGGCCCAGTAGAGTCTTTAAACTTGCCCCTGAAACTAGCCAGGCCTCCATTGTCTGTATCTTCTACGCTCCTACTTCCATCTGAGGTCTCAACACTCGGTGACTTTTCTAATCCAAAGTTCCAAAGTCCTTCTATAGTCCCCCCCCCCCAGCAGTACCCCACTATCCTGATACCAAATTGTCTTAGGGTTTTCTACTGCTGTGATGGAACACCATGACAAAAGCAAGTTGGGGAGGAAAGGGTTTTATTTGGCTTGCACTTCCACATAGTAGTCTATCATTGGAGGAAGTGAGGGCAGGAAACTGGAGGCAGGAGCTGATGCAGAGGCCGTGGAGGGGGGCTGTTTACTGGTTGCTCCCAATGACTTGCTCAGGACCACCAGGTCAGGGAAGGCACCACCCATAGTGGGTGGGACTCACACACATCCATTGCTAAGTAAGAAAATCTACAGACCTGGTTATAGCCCAATCTTACATAGGCATTTTTTCCAGAAGAGGCTCCCTCCTCTCCAGTGACTAGTTGTATCAAGTTGACATAAAACCAGCTAGCACATCCTTTCAAAGATGAGCTTGGGAGGCAGGGACCCCATGAGGTCCTTTGTTTCACTACAGAGAGCCCATCCTGGGCTGGTCTTTAGGCAGAGCCATTCTTTGAGTAGGGCTCAAAGGGGACTTGGTTAGGCAAGCTCTCAGGCAAGGCACTGAGATTCCATTCATTCCTCCACTTGCTGTCAGTCAGCTAGCCAGGGCCATTTATTTACCCCTGGGATACTAAGGTCCCTGAAAACCCCAAGAGCCAGGGGCCCATTGCACCACGCTCTAGAAGCCAGAGACCCATAGCTCTCAGGATAGAGGCTGATCCTGCGGGGCTTCCAACCACCTTCGATCCCAACACTCAGCAACTCTCATAGTCCTGTGCTCTCAGCAGCCATGAGCCGAGCAGACAGCTGCAGGCAGCAGCAGAGGATGGAACATTCTCATGTGAGTGTCAGTCAGACCTTGGGGACAAGAACTGACGGTCTCTGGAAGTAATGTTACATCTATGGGGCATAAGGTGTCTGGGACCCTTGGTCCTTAATGTCTGTCAGCTGCCTAGAATTTCCTGGTGTAAGAAATAATGATCCTCTTTCGACCGTGCTTGCCGGCAGACTCGCTGCCATGGGCCGTGTGATCCGAGGGCAGAGGAAAGGCGCAGGTTCTGTGTTCCACGCGCACGTGAAACACCGTAAGGGCGCCGCGCGGCTGTGAGCTGTGGACTTCGCCGAGCGGCACGGTTACATTAAGGACATTGTAAAGGATATCATTCATGACTTCAGTCGCGGTGCTCCCCTCGCCAAAGTGGTTTTTCATGATCCCTACCGGTTTAAGAAGCGGACGGAGTTTTTCATCGCCGCAGAGGGAATCCATACCGGGCAGTTTGTGTACTGTGGCAAGAAGGCCCAGCTGAATATCGGCAATGTTTTGCCCGTGGGCACCATGCCTGAAGGTACTATCGAATGTTGTCTGGAGGAGAAGCCTGGGGACAGGGGCAAGCTGGCACAAGCCTCTGGGAACTATGCCACAGTCATCTCCCACAATCCGGAGACCAAGAAAACGCGAGTGAAGCTGCCTTCAGGGTCCAAGAAGGTCATTTCCTCGGCCAACAGAGCTGTCGTTGGTGTTGTGGCTGGTGGGGGCAGAATTAACAAGGCTGGCCGTGCCTACCACAAGTACAAGGCCAAGAGGAACTGCTGGCCACGTGTACGTGGGGTGGCCATGAATACTGTAGAGCATCCCTTTGGAGGTGGTAACCATCAGCACTTTGGCAAACCATCCACTATCCGAAGAGATGCCCCTGCTGGACGCAAAGTGCGTCTCATTGCTGCCTGCCGGACTGGGCGACTACGTGGAACCAAAACTGTACAGGAGAAGGAGAACTAGAGCTCAGGAACTAATAAAGTATGTCTTTTGGCGAAAAAAAAGAAAGAAAGAAATAATGATCCTCACTTGAGAGTAAGAGTATTGGTGATGAAGAAAGCAAAAAGGGAAGTGGCTTTACTTCACGACTTTGCAAGGTCAGCCTAGAAAGGCAGGTGGAGCACGCCACCAACCAGCTCCCCAATCATGACCCAGAGACATTAGTTAAGAATAATGCTCAGCCCTGGGGGCTGGAGAAATGGCTCAGTGGTTAAGAGCATTGCCTGCTCTTCCAAAGATCCTGAGTTCAATTCCCAGCAACCACATGGTGGCTCACAGCCATCTGTAATGAGGTCTTGTGCCCTCTTCTGACCTGCAGGCATACACGCAGACAGAATATTGTATACATAACAAATAAATAATTTTTTTTTTTTTAAAAAGAATGCTCAGCCTTAGCTTGGGCTCATTTCTAGCTAGCTCTTATAACTTAACCCGTTTCTCTTCACCTACGCTTTGCCTTGGGGCTTTCCCCCTCTCTTTCCTTCTGTACTTCCAACCTTCCTGCTTCTCATGTCTGGCCCGCAGCTGCCTGCTTTCTGGCTTCTAGCCCTGGACGTGTCCCTCTCTGTCTCCCTTATACGGTGATATTTTATTTGTGCTGTAACAAATAAAGCTTGCCTGAAGATCAGAATGTGGAGCTAGTCACACTAGTTAGCCATAGAGGAGGTGGCACACACCTTTAATCCCAGCACTCCAGAGACAGAGGCAGATGGATCTCTGTTAGTTCAAGGCCACTCTGAGTCACACAAAATTGGTTCAGTCTATAAGAGAAACAGAGCCAAACAGTGGTGGCTCACACCTTTAATCCTAGTACTTGGGAATCCCGTGCCTTTAATCTACCTAACACTAGGGAGGTAGAGACAGGAAGGGATATAACTGGGCAGAGAGAGGAATATAAGGTGGGAGGAGACAGGAGCTTGAAGCATTCAGTCTGAGGATTCAGCTTTTATCCCCAATATCTGACTCCAGGTTTTTATTATTAAGACCAATTAGAGGGGCTGGAGAGTTGGCTCAGTGGTTAAGACCACCGACTGCTCTTCCAGAGAACCCGGGCTCAATTCCCAGCACCCACATGGCAGCTCACAACTGTCTAAAGATCCAGTTGCAGGGGATCTGACACCTTCACACCAATGCACATAAAATAAAAAGTTAAATAAACCTTTAGAAAAAAGACCAATTAGAATTTGAGCTACAACCTTATTCTCTTTTCTCATCTCTCATTCTCTCCTATTTGTCCCCTCTGCCTGGCAGCTCCACCTATCCCTCTCCTGCCTAGCTATTGGCCATTCAGCTTTTTAACAGACCAATCAGGGGCCTTAGGCAGGCAAAGTGGAACAAATGCACCTCTTTACCTAATTAAATGCAGCATAAAGAAATGTAACACATCATCTTTACATAGTTAAAGTAATATTCTGCAGCATAAACAAATATAACTCATCTTTGCCTAATTAAAATAATATTCCACAACAGGCAGGTATGCTGCCTGAGCACAGACCAACTTCAAACTAGACTCATGCCCCTTCCTCCCTTTTTAGTAATCAAGAGAGCACAATCATGCATGCTATGCAGGCCTTATCTCGTCCTTACATTGGTCTTTTCCTTAGCAAAGAGGGTGAAGCATGTAGAGTTTGTCTCTAGCTTTTGCAGAAAGTTTATTTTAAAGCTTATTAGATGCACTGTCCTGTAGACAAGCTTGTCCATGAATAATCTTCTCATATAGAAATAAGGTAAAAGGAGAGATTATTGAATCTAATTCAGCCCAAAACACAACTGTTAATCTCAAAATATTTTACATTGGTATGGATTTTAGCTTATTGATATAAATTTAAGGTTAATTTTTTTTTTGATTTTTCGAGGCAGGGTTTCTCTGTAGTTTTTGGTTCCTGTCCTAGAACTAGCTCTTGTAGACCAGGCTGGCCTCGAACTCACAGAGATCCACCTGCCTCTGCCTCCTGAGTGCTGGGATTAAAGGCGTGTGCCACCACCACTCGGCTAAGGTTAATTTTGTTATTCTCTCTCTCTCTCTCTCTCTCTCTCTCTCTCTCTCTCTTTGTCTCTCTCTCTCTCTCTCACTCTATATATATATATATACTCTTGCCTAAGATATTGTGTTTCTATAGCTCAATTAAAAATATAAGGTATAATTAAAAAATGCAAATTTACAAAAATACAGTTAGTCATCCATAATAGTCAAAGTTACAATAGTCATGTTAGGTTTTCTAGATATACAAAGATATATTTCAGATAGATAGGTATTCTTCAAAACATTCAAAGACACACAGGATATGGTATTTAAAACGTTTTAATAACTTAAACTTTTCATGATAGTGAGACATGTATACTCTTGGCAGCACCAGTGTACTCCAGAAAACATAATGGACATCAGAAAACTCTGTATGAAGTTTATTTTCTTTGTGGCAAAAGCTAGCATGTAGGCAAAGAAACTGCCCTTGCTTCAATTGCTGACAGTTCCTGTCTAAACTGAACCAGTAGGACACAAGAAAGCAACTTCCCAGCTTTGCTAAGACAAAGTAGGACAGTCCTTCAAATTCCCTTGCTTCACAGAAAAGTCTGTTAGATGTTCTTGACTTGTAGGCCAAAGACAGATGCCCCAATGTTACAGAGGAACTTTGGAGACAATCCAGGTGCCAATTGTTTCTGTCATTTCTCACATTTTTGGAAGTCACGTGCCTGCACTTCCTGCTTATTCAGGTAATAATATTATTTCCTTCTCAGGTCTTTGATGGAGTTGAAGACAAGATAGGTATGATAAAAAGGCAAATTAGATATAAAACATTAAACTCACCAAGATAGATAATTATATTTATTAATTTTGTCAAATACAAATAGACTAACTACTGTAACTATAATTCTTACTTGATAACTGTTTTGTCTGCAATTTTACTATGTTAAAGTTGAAGCCTTCCTTTTTGATTAGACAGAAAGGGGGAAGTGCTATGGGATAACCCTTCTGTATGCTGTGAATATATGTTGCTATAGGTCAAAAGCTGTTTTGGCCTATAGCAAGGCAGAACATAGCTAGGTGAGAAAGCCAAACTGAATACAGGAAGAAAGAAGGGCAGAGTTGGGAGACTCCAGTCAGCTACTCAAGAAGCAAGATGCCAGCATACCAGTAAAAGCCATGGCAATGTGGCACTACATAGATGAATAGAAATGGGTTAATTTAAATATAAGAGCTAGTTTGTAGTAAGTCTGAACTTATTGTATATTTATAAAATAAGTTATAGGCCAAACATTGTGTAATTAATATTAAGCCTCTGAGTGATTATTTAGAAGCGGCTGCAGGATGGGGAGGGACAGAGAAACCTTGGGTGTGTGTTGAGGGGATAACTTGGCAGAGTTTGGGTGGGAGTAGTTAGACTAATGGGTATAGGGAGGGTCTAATGTTTTCTGTTTCTCTATGGTTGGCTGAAGCTGGCTCAAGGTGCCTTTAAAAACTAGCCAGCAGGCTTTACCTCTGACCCTATTGAGGACCAGAGCCTGTAGACTCTCATCTCTTTTTTTTTGTGGGGTTTAGGTATCTGTGCATGTGTGTAATGTGTATGCATGTGTATATGCATGTTTGCATCTGTGGGGAAGATAAACTGTGGTGTGTATTTGTGCCTGAAATTAAGGTTGAGAATCTTCCTCCCTTCCTCCCTGCTTCACGTACTGAGGCACAAGCCTGTTGTTGAATCTGGTGCTCCCATCCTGGCTTGCCCTAGGGATTCCAATTCTGCTTCCCAAGTATTGGGATTACAAGTGGCCAACATCCTGGTCAGCTTCTACATGTTGTTAGGGATTCAAACTCAGTCCTCAAGTTTGCATAGCTAGAGATTTTTCAGTGCTGGGAGTGGTGACACAGACCTTTAAACCTAGCGCTAGGAGGTAGAGGCAGACAGAGCTCTCAAAGTTCTATTCCAACCAGTCTACATAGAGAGACAACTTCAAAACAACCATCTCCAAATAACAAACAGAGCTTTTGTTTATTCAGTCAACTCCCTAGCTCCCTAGCACCCTAGTGGTGTGTGTGTTTGTGATTGTGTGTGTGTGTTTGAAACAGGGTCTCACATAGCTCAGGCTGGCTTTAAATTTGCTATGTAGCTGAGGAAGACCTGAACTTCTGTTTCAGGCATTGTGCTGACCCAGGTCACCTGCAGGATATGCCCAGGGTCCTCTGGCTGCTACATAGTCTGCACACAGGTGCAAAGATCCCTTTAAGAGACAAGCTCCATCAACTCCTCCCTCTTTCTCTCTCTCTTTCTGCTGTCTCTTGAAGAAGCATGTCACTGTCGCTCTGTCTCTGTCTCTCCCTTTCCCTTCTCTTCCCAATAAATTTCCTTCCCATGGAAACTCTGTCTGATGGCATGTTTGACCCCCATCATGGGATCCATGGTCCTTCTGGGTCCTTGTGGTTTATTTTTTCTATCTTTGAATTTTTGTTTTGACTTTTAAATGTTATGAGTGCTTTGCCTGCGTGTATGTGCATTGTGAGCCTGTCTGATGCCTGCAGAGGTCAGGAAGCACTGGACACCCTGGAACTGGAGTAGCAGATGGCAGTGAGCTGGACCCAGACAGTTCTTTTAATTACTGAGCCATCTTTACACCCATTCATCCCCTACCTGTGCTTCTTTTAAAATCTGTTAACATTCCTGGGTCTGCCTCTGTGTGGCCGGAAGCCCCAGCCCTTTCTGGACTTCTCCTGAGTCTTCTCCTGAGGCGAGCAGTGAATTTGGGATCTTCCCTTCATCAGAAGCCTGACTTACTCTGTCAATTGGGAACCTTCCCAGCCCTGTCTATTGTGTGCTCACTGAACTGCCGTGGTTCACCTGGCTCGACCACTGGGCACAAGCCCAAGTCTGTCATGGGAAGTCTTGCAGCAGTGCTCCCAGAGTTCTTGTGGCCAGCTGGCATGGTGGCACATGCCTTTAAGCCAGCACTTGGGAGGCAGAAGTCAACAGTCCTGTGAGTTCCAGGACAGAAAGTACAGTGAGACCTGGTCTCAAACCAAACCCCACAGTGCCTGTGACAGCATCAGCCCAGTCTGTCTTGCTGTTATGTAGCCACTTACAACCAGCCCTGAGCTTCTGTGCTTCCTGGATTCTGCAGTCCTGATGGCAAGGACTCTACTAGGTTTGCCAATGGTTTTGGTGTGAGGGACCTGGTGTGGGTTTGCAGGAGGAAGGCCACAAAGAGGGAACATCCCTTCACCTTGATCACCTGGCTGACATTTTGATTTTTTACAAACCTCTGGAAATTATCTTCTATCCAAACATCATCACAGTCATGAGATTCAATTTTGATTGTTATCTCAGATCCATTCTTTCAAAGTTTCAAAGGTGCTGATTGCAGAGAGACATTTGATTCTGGGGGCTGCTAAGCTAAACCAACATATATATTTTAAAGATATCTTGACTTCAAAATTTGAGTCTACAAATATGTTACTTTGGAAAAGAGGTTCTGCTTTTGTTTCCACAAAAGATGAGAACCCGTGGATTCCTTCCAGACTAATGTGGTTTGATGGAACAAGACCCCCCTGAAAGATTACTGAAAACCCCTAAAATTACTTCACCCAACAAAAAGCAGGAAGCAGGTTGGACACAACAATGCCCAAATTCCATAAATATTGTTTATATGTAATGTATAATTAAGAAATACAGGTTAAGGGCTGGAGAGATGGCTCAGCCGTTAAAGGCTAGGCTCACAACCAAAAATATAAGAGTTCAGTTCCCAGCACCCACAGGTGTTTCTCCAGCCACCAAAAAGAAACAAACAAACAAAAACCCAAAAAACAAAACAACAACAACAAAAAAGAAATACAGGTTAAGAGATAGTCACCTATAATAGTCAAGCTTGTAGTCTTGTTAGTTCGGTTTTCTGGAAGTACAAAGATGTATTTCAGATGGATAAGTATTCTTTAAATCTTTCAAAGACCAACAGAATATGGCATTTAAAATGTTTTAAGAACTTAGGACTTTTCATGACATGAGACACATCTGCTCCTGGCAGCACCAATTACTTCAAGAGGATGATGGGCATCAAAGAGGCTCCTTATGGAGCTGGTAGCCATTTGGGCAAGAGACTGCTCTTGCCTGGATTGCTTGATGGCATGTTGTATGAACTGGACATTCAGGACCCACAGAAGAATGACTGTGAACTTGTCTAAAGGTGAGATGGTCCTTCAAGGTTCCTGCATCATGAAAGAACTGCCAGACATTCTGCAGGACACAGAAGAAATCAACTTTGTCAGTACAAGGCAAAACAGATCTTCAAATTTCCTGCTTCAAGGAAAACTCTGCCAGATACTATGGGCCTGTAGGCTGAAGATGGATGCTGGAATGTTACAGAAGAAATTTATGTGACTGTCCAGGTAGCAAGATATCTCTGTCACTTCTAGAGTTTTGGGACTTGCTTACAATGCACTTCTTGTTAACTTAAGTAATGTTATATCCTTCTGGGGTCTTTGATGGATAGTTATAGTTTTCCTTAGTTATGATAAAGTAGATATATTTATTGTAACTGTAATTCTTGTTGATACCTCTTTTGATATAAGTAATTTTACTATGTTAAAGTTAAAACCTTCCTTTTTATTTAGACAGAAAGGGGAGATGATGTTAGAAGTCTTGTATATGTCTTGCTTTTGTTGGTTAATAAAGAAGCTGTTTGGATCTATGGCAGGGCAGAATAGAGCAAGGCAGGAAAACTAAACTGAATGCTGGGAGAAAGTAGGTGGAGTCAGAGATGCATGTAGCTGCCAAAGGAGAAAGATGCCTACAGGAGCCTGCTGGAACCTTGCTGGTAGGCCACAACTTCATGGTGATGCACAGATTAATAGAGATGGGTTAATTTAAGATATAAGAGCTAGCTATCAATATGCCTAAGTAATTGGCCAAGCAGTGTTTTAATTAATATGGTTTCTCTGATTATTTCAGGTCTGAGCAGCTGGGAATGAACAGCCTCTGCCTGTGTCTGTATGTGGGTGGCTGTGCATGGGTGCTGAAGTCAGCAGCAGTGTCACACCCAGGGCCTCTCGCCACTTTATTTCTTTGATGTATGGCTTCTCACTGGCTTGAACTCACTGATAGGTCATGCTGGTCAGTCAATGAACTCCAGGGGTCCTCTTGCCTCTGCCTTCCCCAGAAGGGTTACAGAGGTGCATAAGCACACCTTTTCTTCCTTCTGGTTGGTTCTAGGAATGGAACTCACTTCCTCATGTGCAAGGCATTTGCTTCACCAAGTGAGCCATGGCCACAGCTGCTTGTTTTTTAAGATGGGGGTCTCAGGTAGCCCCAGCTGGCCTCAAACTTGCTATGTAGATGAGGATGACCTTGAGTTTCTGATCCTCCTGCCTGTACATCCCAAGTGCTGGGATTATAGGCGTTCACCAGAAAAGCTGGTTTTATGCAGTACTGGGGGTTGAATGAAGGACTTTGTGTGTTCCTCTCTTATTTAGATCTCTTGAACTTATTTAATGTAATACCAACCACTGTAAAATTAACATGTTGGTGGTATTTGGTGCCCTCAACTCTGTCTAGACCCACAGAGAGCCCTGTGCCCTCAGTCCCAGTATTATCCAGCCCTGGCAAGTCTTTCTATCCCTGTGGATGGACTTTCCCTTCATGTTATGACTTCCTACATCTGGCTCTTCTGGCCTCATGCAGCCAGGGTCAGCCATGACACTGTGGGTGAGGACTCCACTCCTCTTATTAATAATAAAGAGTATTATTCCTTTCAGTGCTGAAGAACTAAAGTCAGGTCTTTGGGCCTGTAAGCCATCTCTTCAGCTCCACCTGATACCGTGTGTGTGTGTGTGTGTGTGTGTGTGTGTGTGTGTGTGTGTGTGTGAGAGAGAGAGAGAGAGAGAGAGAGAGAGAGAGAGAGAGAGAGAGAGAGAGGTGGAGATCAGAGGACAACATTTCACTTCCTGACAGTGTCTCTTGCTCACTGCTGTCTACACCGGCTAGCTGGCCCCTGAGTTTCTGAGCTTCTGCTGCCTGCACCTGCACCCCGCCACAGGAGAGCTGGGATTGCAGATGTGTGCTACCGTGTCTGGCTTTACACGGGCTCTGCAAATCCAAGCTCAGCTCGTGAGGTGTGTGTGGCAAGTGCTTCACTTAAGGGGCTGTCTTCCTGACACCTACCTCAGGATCTTGACATCGCTGTTACTGCGGTCATAATGTCTACACACATCAACTCCTGACGTAAGGCTGTGTCAGTGCCCCAACCCAGTTTTCCAGGTGACTGTTGGAGGTCACATGTTAGTGTCTTGGATGCCTGCAGTTGGCCTGTAGCACATGTTCTTTGGGCCGGCTTTCCCTGTGTATATATATCCCAGCACCCAGGAGGCTGAAGCAGGAGGATCGGGACTTGGAAGATCACCCTCAGCCACACAGTGAGTCTGAGCCAGCCTGGACTAAAAGAAGCAAACACCTATTGCTGGGGATTTCAGGGAGGGTCAATAATCTGAGAAGCCCTCAGTGGGTTTTAGGACACCTGCTCATCCTGACTTCACTGGAGATGGAGATCAGTCCAAAAGCCTCAGAAGTGGTGAAAACTGATTTTCAAATACTTAGATGACAGGCTTAAGGGGTTTGAGTGTTCCACACAGGAAATAAATGTGGATAAGAACCACTGAGTAAGTTAGGGACAACGCGGATGCTCACCCACAATAGAGAGAACACACAGATGTGGCAAGTCCATTCAGAGGAATATAATACCGCTGCCGAAAGAGCCATGTGCTGGTATGTGCTATACAAGCTGACTCTTGGCAGCACAGGGCTGAGCAGGACAAAATGACACCCTCATGTACTGTCAGGAACCACCAGCAATATCCTGACCAGGCTGTGTTCAGAGAGGAGTCAGACTGGGTTGGGAGAAGAGTGCCTTGTTCTGAGAGGGTTCTCTCTATCCCCTGGGAATGGCAACTTGGGGTGCAAGGGTTCTCTGTGGGTGATGTCAATGTTCTCTTATGGTAGTGGTGATTGTGTACGTGCACAGGGACATTGAACTGTAGTGTAAGCAGGGTAAATGGGCTGTTGATGTATGCTGAACCTCAGCACAGCCGTTAGTGTGGAATCCCTTCCCCAGCTGAAATAACAGCAATAGAGGGGTAGGCTCAGACCCAGGCCTTCTCCCACCCCCTTTTGTTGCATGAAACATTAAAAAAACCCAAAGACAGACATTGGGGTTCAACCTGAAGATCAGAAAAGCAAAGCAGCCAACCACTAGAGAGACCTTTTACTTCTACCAAATCTTTAGACCCCATGTGTGAGAGCCTGTCTCCATGAATCCTCAGACTCCACACTCCACTGAGTTCCTGTCTCTTCCCTTTATATTCCTCTCTCTGCCATATCGCTCCTGTCCCCACCTCCCTAGTGCTGGGATTAAAGGCATGTGAGCTCTTTTAGACATATTTAATCTTGTGTAGTACAGGATGGCCTTCAACTCACAGAGATCCATATGCCTGTCTCCCAAGTGCCGGCACTAAAGGTGTGCACCACCACTGCCTGGCCTGTATGGCTGCTTTGTCCTCTGATCTTCAGGCAAACTTTACTGAAACACAAATAATAAAGCAACACGCCCTTTCTCTCTATCTCATGCTCACTCTTGCTCTGTGTTTGTCTCTGCCTCTATCCCTGATTCATTCTCTACCCCAGCTGGATCATGGAACTGCGTGGGAATACCCCACAGCTGGAAATCCAGCAAGAGCAGACTCTGCAGCAACTATGCTGCCGACAGCCAGCCCCCTACCCACTGCCCCCCCCACTGAGCTGGGGCCTGAGGACCAAATCTTCTCCTGGTCCTGGGTTCTCGAACCCGGGGTCTAGAGCTGCCCCAGGTGAAAGCTAGGAACTTGGGATGGTTCATCTAGGAGGCAGGGAACTGATTGGGTTTCCTGAATATCCCCCTAGAGCTGTCTGTACTGGGTGAGTGACCTGAAGGAGGACTTGGTTTGGGGAGAACATTGTGTGTGGGGTGGGGGGATAGGGAGATACAACACACTGAATCGCACAGCAGCAAGGAGGCCTAGAGCACCAAGCTCCCAAAGCCATGCTTAGACCACCAGGCAGCTTGGGTTGGGGACCCAGTGAGTGACTCACCCACCCCCAGCTTCCACTTCTGGGAGGGATGTTATACCCAGAGAGAAGACCCTGGCCTGCCTGGAGCCAGTTCCCTGTCTTCATTGCAGATCCCCCAGAGGACCTGAGAGTGATTGCTTCCCAAGCAAACAGGACAGGTAGAAAGGACGGACAGAGGAAGCTGGATATCTGGGTGGCGATGGGAGGCATCCCGGTTGATGGATCTCATGGTGACTCTGCCTCCTGTCCTCCCCAGTATTGGAAATCCTCAGGAACGGCACCTCCCTCCCGGTCCTGGAGGGCCAAAGCCGTGTCTAGTCTGTGTCACCCATAGCAACCCCCCAGCCAATCTGAGCTGGACCGGGGTGGCACAGACTCTGATCCCGGCCCAGTCTTCAGAGCCTGGGAAGCTGGAGCTGCCTCTGGTCCAAAAGGAACATGAAGGAGAATTCACCTGTGCTGCACAGAACCCACTGGGTGCTCAGCGCATCTCTCTGAGCCTCTCTGTGCACTGTGAGTGGGGAAAGGGACACCTGGGACCTGTGATGAGGGGCCCCCTGCTGACCCTTCTCTTCCTTCTCCACAGCCCCCCCACAGATGCCCAGATCATCCTGCTCCTGGGAAGCTGAGGGTCTCCACTGCAGCTGCTCCTCCAGAGCCTGGCCCGTCCCCTTGCTGCCTGCCCCGCCCCCTCGCTGCGCTGGCGACTGCGGGAGAGGCTGCTGGAGGGGAATAGCAGCAGTCTCTCTCCAGGTGTATTCTTGGCTGCCCTGGAACTTGCTCTTTATGTCAGGCTGGCCTAGAACTCAGATCTGCCGGCCTCTGCCTCCCACGTAAGGAGCCTCTTAACACTGCTTTCATTTCTTCTTATTTTGGAAAGTATACATAAGTAAGACAGGCTTTCCTCCAGGGCTTATGTAGAAACCCAGTAATTTTTGGTGCCTTTTTTGTTACCATCTGAATGGGATGTGTGTGCCGAGCACTTATATGTTGGTAGCTTGATTTCCTGGGTGGTGGCACTGGGTGTGGACTTTTAAAGGGTGAAGCCCAGTGCTTGGAGAGTGGGCGACTGCTAATGGCACCTCAGAAGACATTCTTGCTGCTCCACAGGAATGGATCAGCTCTCCAGACTCAGCTTTTTTTCTTTCTTTTTTTTTTTTTTTAAAAAAGATTTATTTACTTACTGTGTATACATTGTTCTACCTGCACACCAGGAGAGGGCAACAGATCTTATTATAGATGGTTGTGAGCCACTATGTGGTTGCTGGGAATTGAACTCAGGACCTCTGGAAGAGCAGCCAATGCTTTTAACCTCTGAGCCACCTCTCCAGCCCTCAGCTTTTTCTTCAAATGAGCAAGATTTGAGCCAGTGGATCGGAGTGACCCCAAGTGAGAGGCAGGACCAGAGGTCCGGAGCTGCATGTTGAGGTGGGTCACCGATGGCGCAGAAAAGAAGCGATAGAGATAGGCTGGGGTAACGCAGAGATTTCAGACAGAGGAACGGACAAACAGCACCCCAGTACAGAGTCCCAGGGTAACCCAGAGATTTCAGACAGAGGAACGGACAAACAGCACCCCAGTACGGGGTCCCAGGTAACATGTCTTCAGTACCTAGGAACAAGGGAAGTGGGCTGGTGGTGCAGCCTGCACAGCCAGGGGCTTCCCTGCTAGAGGAGTCTACTGGCTTCATGGTCTCCCAGTCATAGTGAGTGTGAACTTGAGACGCAGTGTTGACCACCACAGGGGCAGACTGCCACACTGAGAGAAGGCTCCAGAAGTCTGAGCTTCCTGCTCTGCCACAGCATGCTCCTGTTTCTTCCTACTTCAAATGTTTTCTGTTTCCTTAGCCATTGGGCGGGAAGGAGTCTGACAGACACCCTCTCAGAGGAGTAGACACTACATTAAAAAATACATGCTTCTGTGCTGGGTGGTGGCCGCAGTGGCGGCGGTGGCACACCTTCAATCCCAGCACTCAGACAGCAGAGGCAGGCTGTCTGAGTTCAAGGCCAGCCTGGTCTACAAAGTTTTAAGACAGCAGCAGGGCTACACAGAGAAGCCCTGTCTTGAAAAACACCCCTCCCTACCAACCCATGCTTCCAAAAGCTTGTTCAGAGAGCATGAGGGAGTGAGTCACAGGCAATCCTGGGAGCCGGAAGGGCCTAGGGTGGGCTGACGCAAGAACTAACAGCTGGAGAGCAGGCCATGGCTATGGGGTGTGTGTTGCCAGCATTTCTGGTCTAGGAGCGTGAGGCCCAAAGGGCTCTGGAGAGAATCTGCTCCTGGTAGACCTGTGCTCACCTGAGATCTGGTCAAGGTTGTGGGAAGAATGGCAGTCTGATGTGGGAGTGTCATATATCAATCTGTTGATTTCATTAGTTGAGCAATAAAGAAACTGCTTGGTCCTGATAGGTTAAAACATAGGTGGGAGGAGTAAACAGAACAGAATGCTGGGAGGAAGAGGAAGTGAGGTAAGACTCCTCAGACAGACTCCATAGCTCCTCTCAGAGACACACACGATGAAGCTCAGACCCAGGATGGACGTAGGCTAGAATCTTCCCAGTAAGCACACCTTGGGGTGCTACATACCTTATTAGAAATGGGCTAGTCCAGGTGCGAGAATTAGCCTAGAAGAGGCTAGATAGAAATGGGCCAAGCAGTGTTTAAATGAATACAGTTTGTGTGTTGTTATTTCAGGCATAAGCTAGCCAGGCGGCCGGGGTGCTGGGGATGCAGCCCTGCCGCTCATATTACTACAGCAGTCAACACTTGCCACAAGGGAAGCAATAGAAAGATGGTGGTGTTTGAATAACCTCTGACCCCCTCACCTTTGCTCTGTCAGTGCCGACACAGATGGAGACAGGCAAGGGAGCAGCTTTGATGGTGACAGTTGTGATTGCCATTTCTTGTAGTTTTGTTTCTTTTCTCTTTGGGGGCCTACAACCTAGCTCCCAAATAAATACATGAAGACTTATCCTTACTTATGAATGCCTGGCCTTGGTTTGGCTTGTTTCTAGCCAGCTTTTGCCTCTAGGCTTTTTACCTTTATTATGTATATTCCTCTTTCCTTCATACTCTGTGCCTGGCTATGTGGCTGTGTGGCTGTGTGACTGTGTAGCTGTGTGATTGTGTGACTGTGTAGCTGTGTGACTGTGTGGCTGTGTGACTGTGTGGCTGTGTGACTGTGTAGCTGTGTGGCTGTGTGACTGTGTGGCTATGTGGCTGATTGTGTGACTGTGTGACTGTGTGGCTGTGTGACTGGTTGTGTGTGTGGCTGGCTGTGTGACTGTGTGACTTTGTGGCTATGTGACTGTTCGGCTGTAACTTAACCATCATTTTACTTTCACAGGATCCCATAGAAAGAACATCATCCCCATGACAGTTGGAAGTAATTCTAGAAGACCATGTCCCCTCTCCCAACAAAGTTTGTCTTCAGGGTTAGGGACATCATTTAGGGATTGATTATAATTGGTATAGGGTTGGGGGTTGGGGCGAAATTTTGTAGGCTCAGAGTTCTCTTTGAAAAAAAAGGGGGGGAAATTGGATGGGATAACAGATTAGTGTGAGTTTACCCACACTAATAATAATAGTGAGTAATAGAGTGAATACTTGTGAGCTATTATTTATAGGCAATTTACATTGGTATAGATTCTTGTATATTGATACAAACTTAAATTATATTGAATATGTTCTGATTTCATCTACAATATTTGTATATTTAGGTAAGGTTATTTTGTCATATTGTATGCATGCATGCTTCTAACTTTGCTTAAGACATTTTGTATATTGATACAATTTTAGGATATATTTATAATATTGCAATGTACATTTCTACCTCTGATCAAGAGACATATACATTGTTTAAATTTTGAGGTCATTGTCCTCACTTGTTGCACAGTTGTTAGGATTGTTTAATATTCTAATATGAAGTCTTAGTCTTTAAGTTATATAGGTATTAAGAATTATAGATCAATAGTATCATTTATGTTTGTCATAGTTAGACTAATCAGGTTCTTTAAATACATAGAGATTGTATTCTGCATAAATAGGCAATCTTTAACCACTTCAAAGAACTGTAGAAGTTGGTATTTAAATAACTTAGGGTTCTGTTGAAGTGAGACAGATTGCTCCTGGCAGCACCAATCTATTCCCAAGGGAATGTTGAGCACTGAAGACACTCCACTCGGAGTTTATTTTCTTATTGGCAAAACTGGCCTTTCAGCAAGGACTGACAATGCCTCAACCACTGACGAGGTACATGATATCTGGAAATGGATAAGCAGGACTGTCAAATCTTGCCAAGACAGGATAAGACGGTTTTGAAAATTTTCTTGCCTCTGAAAATGGTCTGTCTGTTACTCTAGGCCTTAAACAAAGCTGGTTGCTCCAACATTGAAAATGAGACTTTGGGTGATTGCCCAGATAGCCAGTTGTCTCTCATTTTTTGGACATTTTGGAAGTTGCTTGATTGCACTTCCTGCTTACTCAAGTAATATTATTTCCCTTCTCAGATCTTCGATGGGGTTGAAGACTAGATAGTTGTAGTTACTTTCCTCTCATGACTTGGCCAAGTTATTATACAAGACTCAAACTCATTAGGATAGGGTAATTATTGAAACATTTGTCATGTTTCTTGCTTGATATATTTGTTCTTATTGTATATAATTTTGTATTTGGCTTAGAACTCTCTTATTTAAACAAAATGGGGAGGTGCTGTAGGAATTCCTACCATCAGTAGCCTTTAAGTTACCTGCCCACTTGGGCATGGCCTCTTATACTATTTTTCTGATGTAAAGTGAGCTTCCGGCCTCTTTTCCAGCTGCAAGATTCGGTTGCTGTTCCCCATTCCAGCATAGGATTGTGATCTGTGAATCTACCCCTAAATAAATAACCCTCAGTTATACGCAATTCTGAGGTACTGTGGGTTTTTTTAAGCGTCCTTCTTCATGTGGCTGGCCCTTGGTGTCCTCCTCTCTTCCTTTTCTTGCTCCTCACTCTTCTCATTCCTTGCTCTTGAGCCTAAATTTCTCCTATTTATTATCTCTGATTGGCAGTCCCACCTATCTCTTTCTCTCTCCTGCCCACCTATTGGCCGTTCATCTCTTTATTAGACCAATCAAATGTTTTAGACAGGCAAAGTAACACAGCTTCAGAGTTAACCAAATGCCACATAAAAGATAATGTCTTTGCATCATTAAACAAATGTTCCACAGAATAAATGAATGTGACCCATCTTAAACTAATACTCCATAAAAAAAAAAAAACCTCTTATTTAAGTACCTTGTGGGGAGGATATTTTTATTTTTAATTAATGCTCCCCCCCCTTTTTTTGAGACAGGGTTTCTCTGCCTTAGCTATCCTGGAACTCAGTTTGTAAACCAGGCTGCCCTGAAACTCAGAGATCTACCTGCCTTTGCTTCCTAAGTGCTGGGATTAAAGGTGTGCATCACCACACCCAGCTCAATTTTTTCTTTTTGTTTCCTTTTTGCGACTGTTCAAGTGTTATGATCTGGCTGCCCTCACTCCCCCTGACCAACAGCTAAACTTCCTTGTAATCAACAAGGATGTTTGTGTTCCTTCTGGTCTGTGGTTTTCTGCAGAAGCATTCCCAGTACAAGATGCCCTGATCTTGATCTCTAGCTGCTCAGCAGGTCTCTGGCCTAAAGGTATAAAAGCTAATCACAGCAGAGTGTGCAGGGTGTTACCCCCTGAAAGGCAACACCCAAGACACTCTCCAGAGAAGGCCACCGACCAAGAAGTCCTTCACGTACATGAGGGAAAAGTACCTGAAGTGACTTAAAAGTCTCAACATGAAACATGCAGAAAAAGCCCCGAAAGTCCATAATTCTACAGTAACAGATTCCAAAGATATTGAAGGAGATGACAACCCAGACGAGAAATTTTGTACAGTGATGTTTTCAGAAGCTTAGCAGGAAAAAAAAATACTCACCAGTTGTAGTGGCACCTGCTGATAGAAATTTTCTGAAGGAGGCAGAGGCAGGAGGATCATGAGTTTAAGGTCAACCTGGGCTACACATTTAAAAATAAACAAAACAAAACAAAACTGGGTGGTAGAAGTGCACACCTTTAATCCCAGCTCACAGGAGGCAGAGGCAGGAGAATCTCTGTGAGTTCTAGGTCAGCCTGGTCTATAGAGCTAGTTCCAGGACAGGCTCCAAAACTAGAGAGAAACCCTGTCTTGAAAAAAACAAATGAACAAACAAAAACCCAACCCCCCCCCAAAAAAAAAACCCACCACCAAAAAACCAAAAAGCAAAAAAAAAAAAGTACTCAATAGATTCTAAAAGAATACAGATAATTAGTTGAAGGAGGCGAGGATTTATTTTTTATTTCACTAACAGTTCCATATAATAGTATATCACCAAAGCACTGAGGGCTGGGTGGTGGCACATGCCTTTAATCCCAGCACTTGGGAGGCAGAGGCAGGAGTCTCTCTGTGAGTTCAAGGCCAACCTGGTCTACAGAGTGAATTCCAGGACAGCAAGAGCTACAGAGGGACCTTGTCTCAAAAAGCAACAAAGGAAGGAAGGAGGGAAGGAAGGAAGGAGGAAAGGAGGTGTCACGAGCCATTTCCCCCTATCATTACAGGAACCATCACCCTGGGGAGTCTGCAGGGAACCTCACACCCATAATTATGTTCTATTGACAGAATCTGCCCCCCACCCAATTAACTGTTAATCTGTTAGCAGAACACGCCTCACATTCCAGCTATCCAGGGAACCAGGTGTGGCAACTCGTGACCTCTTGGCCTACTTGAGGAACCTGAATCACGTGATCTGGAAGACGCGGCAAGAATCCAGTTTCCCTGCCCCTCAAAGTCCTCATCCCAGGCCTATATAAACAGCAACCATGACCCTAATAAACCGGAGGCTTTGACAAATCTGCTTGGCCTCCTTCTTCTGTCTTAGCTCATTCCCTTCCAGGTAGCGCCCCTCCGTGACCCTGGAATAACTAGCTGCAGGGTGGGTTACAACCCCTAGACTAGTGACCCACCCAAGGCAGCAACAAGGAGGAAAGAGAATTCTCTGGTAGGTGGTGCAGCCTTGCAGGAGGATGCATGTGACAGGTGGGCTTTGAGACTGAAAAGCTGGGCCTACTTTCAGTTTGCTCCTACTTCATGCTAGGGTTCAAGATGTGAGCTCTCAGCTTCCTGATCCTGCTGTCCTGTCTGCTGCTTGTTGCCAAGCTGTCCCCACCATTGTGGACTCAAACTCTCTAGAGCCATAAACACAAATGAACTTGCTTCTAAATTGTCCTCATCATGGGTGAGGTCCTTGTGCTCACAGATAAACACCAAGAGAACCAGGAGATTAAACACAGAGGATTGCCCCTTCAGAGGGAGGGATGTGTAACCTATTACCTGCCTAGAAGGCTGGAAGCAGATGTAGTTAACAGCCTGGTGACCTCTGTGCTCTCTCTCTGTGGCTGTGATCTCATGGATCCTCACCCAGACCTTTATCATAAGCACGCCAATCTCCAGAGCTTATTTTTATGAAAGGTGTCACATTTAGCCAATCTGTAGCACAAAAGAGTTTTGATCTGGTCATGTCTGAAATTTCATGGTGCATAATGAGTTAATTATCACCAGGAAACTTTCACCAAATTGTGCTGTGCTTAAATATTCCTAAAATAAACTGCTCAGGGTCAGACATGCAAAGTTTGAACCAGCAGTAGCTACTGAGTCGTGCTGCACCAAGCTACTGCCTTGCCTCCTGAGGGTCATTTTGCTGGCCACAGTCGCTGCAGACTCACACAGTCTGAGTGTTTCATCCCAGCCACGGAACAGTGCCTAGAACAATGTGTGTGTGTGTGTAACACGAAAGGGCCCTGCTTGTTGGGATTTCTGTCCTACCTGGTACCCCACAGCCAGCAAGCCCGAAAGAAAATCACACAGAGATCTCTAATTTTTTTTTAAAGAGGAGGAAGTTGATTCCTCCCAGTCCTGTGCAGACCACTGAGGAAGCAGGATGACCTGCCAGCTGAAAAAGGTACTGAGCCACATGGCTAACATAGATCAGAATAATGGGTTAATATAAGTTACAAGAGCTAATAAGTAGCCTGACCTAATGGGCCAATCAGCTTTATCTAACTTATGGAGATCTCTGTGTGATTTTCTTAGGGGCTAAACAGTTGTGGGAACCAGGCAGGACAGAAAACTCCAACAAGCAGGCCCCCTTCATGTTACAAATGGTGCCCACGTGGATAACTGCATCCACAGAAAACCTGAGAAAGCTTGGGAAAGACTAGAGTAAAGCACTTTGGTTGTCAGCTGTAGCAGGAAAAAAGCTACACTGTTTTAAAATGCCGGCTTTCTGGGTCATCCTGCCAGGGAAAACTCTGACTCTTTCAAGCAGGTGGTCCCGACTATGGAGCTATGAACACACTATTGCAGCTCGCTTCCTGGTAAGGACCTTGAAACGCCATAGAGTTGTGGCAAAAAAACTTCTCCATATTCCTTAGCAAATTAAAGACCCATGTGGTCAGAAAAAGAGAGATATACAGTAAAGAGAGATTCAAAGAGGAAGAAAACCTCTAAATGGTTTATAGTGTGTTAAAAATATATACAGGCTAAAGGTTAAAGTTCTCAGAGTAGAAAGAAAGAGAGAAAGAAAGAAAGAAAGAAAGAAAGAAAGAAAGAAAAGAAGGAAAGGAAGGAAGAAAGGAAGAAAGAAAGAGAATAGCTGGTTGTGGTGGTGCAGGACAGTAGGATTTACTTGGGAGGCAGAGACAGACAGATCTCTGTGAGTTCAAGGATAGCCTGGTCTACAGAGGGAGTTCCAGGACAAACATACACAGAGAACCTGTCTCAAAAAGCCAAAAGTTAAAAGTAAAAATAAAAGAAATAGAGGTTAAAATAAAGCAATGTAAAGATGGAAAACACACAAAGAATCTTGATACTGTATGCTATTATGCTTTCTTTAAATTGTTTGAATGCTGAGGAAGGAGCAACAGCTGCTAAAAGATATTTGCTTATAAATGCTGCAGAATTAATCCAAGATAGGTATTTTGAAAATACCTTGACTTCAAAATTGAAGTCAAAAGGTATGTTACTTTGGAGAAGAGAGTTTGCTTTTGTTTCCACAGAAAACGAGAGGCTCTGGATTTATTCAGAGTTAAGAAAAATCAACTTTGATCAAAGAAGACCACCTGAGAAATCTCCGGCAGGAATAGATGGCCCAGATGTCTGAGTTCTTCATCCAGAACAGGTTCAAGACTGCTGCCTGAGATGATCAAGACTCACAGGATACTTCAATCAGGACTTGATAATAACTCTAAATTTTCTTTAGGTCTCCTTAAGATTATCAGCACCCCCAACCAGCTGGAAGTAGCCTGGAATACTATGCCCACATCCAAAAAATGGACTATGGATATTTTCCTTTGTTTTTTTTTTTGTTTGTTTGTTTTTTGTTTTTTAAAGAGGGGGAAGTGGTGCGGGAGAATTGTCTATATTCTGTCAATCATGGTTTAAATAAACGCTGCTGACCAGGCAGGAAGTATAGGTGAGAAAATCAAACAGGAAGTAGAAATGATGCAAGGAGAACAGGAGAATTCTGGGAAGGAGGAAGCTGATTCCTCCCACTCCTGCCCAGACTCTGAAGAAGCAGGATGTGACCTGCCCCACTGGATAAGGTACTGGGCCTTATGGCAAAAATAGATCAGAATAATGGGTTAATATAAGTGATAAGGGTTATTAAGAAGCCTGAGCTAATGGGCCAATCAGCTTTATAACCTTTAGAGATCTCTGTGTGATTTTCTTTGGGGCTTGCCGGCTGTGGGGTACTGGGCAGGACAGAAATCCCAACAAGCAGGTCCCATTTGTGTTACATATGTGTGTGTGTGTGTGTGCAAGCGAGTGCAGGTGCTTATGAAGGCCAGGGAGGGGACCAGGAGCTGGGTACAGATACTTGTGAGCAATGAGCCTGCAAAGGCAGTATACACTCTTAACTGCTGGGCCCTCTCTCCAGCCTTGAGGTAAGAATTTTGAAAAAGAGGCAAATAAAAACATTGGAAACAAAAATTCAAGACATAAAATCTTGGGAGGCTGAGGCAGAAGGGCTGCTCTGAGTTCTAGGCCATCCTATGCTGCACACACAGACCATGCCTCAAAAGACAAAATATAAACAAACTCTCCAGTTTAGTGCCTCAGAATGGACTAAGTCAAGCAGAAGGAATATCAGAGTATGAAGAGATGTCTGATTAAATATCACATGCAGACAAAGAAAAACAAGAATTTTCCAGGTATGCCGATTCACATCTCCCATCCACAGAAGGCTATGAGCTCAGCCTGGTCTACATAGCGAGTTCCAGGACAGTTAGTAATATATAGTAAGATCCTGTCTTACCTCTCCCAAGCCAACATACAAAAAACCCAAACTGGATTCTGTTTTTTTTTTTTTTTTTTTTTTTTTTTTTTGGTTTTTCGAGACAGGGTTTCTCTGTGGTTTTGGAGCCTGTCCTGGAACTAGCTCTTGTAGACCAGGCTGGTCTCGAACTCACAGCGATCCACCTGCCTCTGCCTCCCGAGTGCTGGGATTAAAGGCGTGCGCCACCACCGCCCAGCTGGATTCTGTTTTTTAATTTTTTTCCAAGACAGGATTTCTCTGTGTAGCTCTGATTGTCACGGAACTCACTCTGTAGACCAGGCTGGCCTCGAACTCTGCCTGCCTCTGCCTCCCGAATGCTGGGATTAAAGATGTTAGCCATCACCTCCCAGCTCAAAAATGGATTCTGAATAGAACACAGAACCCCCAGGCACTGTTAGAAAGATCAGAGTGCAGTGGGATTCCAGCTCTCCTCACTTAGAGCAGCAATCCAGAAACCAAAAGCAAAGCTGAATCACCATGTGGTTGCTGGGAATTGAACTCAGGACCTCTGGAAGAACAGGCAGTGCTCTTAACCTCTGAGCCATCTCTCCAGCTGAGCAGAACACTCCACACCGGCGGAGATATAAAATATGATACTTTTCACTACTGTTGGTGGAATTGTATAGTTGGGAAGCAACTATGCAAACCAGGAAACAAACAAAATGACTGACAAATCCTGACACAGTGAAGGAAATGAAGTCATCAGACCAGGAGATTCCCACAACCCATGTTTATTGCAACACCAGTCACAATGTGCAATTTAGTCAGTCAGTCAGTTTAGTCAGTCACAAGTTGACATCAGTCAGATGCAGAAATAAAGAAAATGTGGGCCAGGTGGCAGAGGCGCACACCTTTAATCCCAGCACTCAGTAGGAAGAGGGAAGAGATCTCTGTGAGTTCAAGGCTAGCCTGATCTACAGAGTGAGTTCCAAAACAGCCAGGACTGCTGTCTGTCTGTCTCTGTCTCTGTCTCTCTCTCACACACACCCCACTGGAATATTATTCATCCATGAATATGAATGAAACCACAACCTCATTGCTGGAGAATACTTGGAACAGAAAGATACCATGTTAAGAAAAAAAAAAAAAGCCAGACACAGAGAGACAGATACATACATTCTCTCAAGTGAGGGACTGTTATGTGTTGGAACGCAGACTCAAGGCAGGGGAAGTGAAAAGAGAGAGAGTGGGGGTAGTAGAAGGAGCATGATCAATGCATAGCAGGTGTATGAAAATGTCCCAATTAGTTTATCCCTAAAAAAGGTCAAAAGCAGGGCTGGAGAGCTGGCTCAGAGGTTAAGAACACTGGCTGTTCTTCCAGAGGTCCTGAGTTCAATTCCCAGCAGTCACATTGTGGTTCCCTCCCTTCCTCCCTTCCTATCTTTAGTGATGTGGAATGTACCCAGGCAGGTGGTCTACTGTGAGCTACATCCCCAGCTTGTCCCCTCCCTTTTCTTTTTAAAATGTTTTCTACTTCCTGAGTCTTAAGGAGCCTTAGTTCTTGAGTCTTAACAAGAACAAGCAAGCAGACTACACAGCAAGCATTCGGCCTGCAGGCCTGTGCAGCACACCAAGGCAGAGACCCAGGATGAATACAATGAGAAAGCTAGAGGATATCAGACCCTTCTCTGTGTCTCTTGGTCTACCTTGTTCATTCCACAGGACAGACTGCAATCGCTGCGAAGGAGCCAGAAGAAACCCTTCTTCCTCAGTTGTCTACACCGTGTACATGGTCTTTGGTCATAGTGATGGAAAGTTAACTAGTACACCATACGGTTTTCTCTCCAACATGCTCCTGCCATTGTGATGAGTGTCCCCCCCCCCCACTGTGAGGGGCTAGGGCTGAGGCTCAGGGTTCGAGCCCTGTCTCGAATCCCCCAGTGAAGAGAACAAGTTGGGGGCTGAAGAAATAACTCAGGAGTTGAAAGTGCTTCTGCTGTTGTGGTGAACCCAACTTTTGTTCCTAGCACCCATACTGGGCTCCTCAAAACCCCCTCGGATGCCAGCTCCAGGGGATCTGATCTTTGCTGGTATATGAATTCACACACAGTATCCATACTGACATATATATACATAATAAAATAAACCTTAAAAAATGGGTGTGGCAGATGTACAGGTGTGTTTCAGCCTGGGAGGCCAGCTCCAAGAATTGCACCCAGGGGAGCAAAAAGAAAGCTTTCTCAGATCAGTGAGGGACTGAGGAAATATTTCTTCTCTATCTTTGGGCTAGACTTTTTCTATCTGAGGGTAAATAAAGAAACATACAATTTCTGATGATAACTTAAGAAAAAAGAAACAAGCACACACTTTCCTGATGGTAACCTTCTCTTTTACTTCAATTTAAATACTTTCTTGACCATTTCTCTGCAGTTACATCTCTTTACATAGTTACAGCTCTCTTTACTGCCTCTCTGCCCTGCACACCATCCCTTTCCCCATCCACCTTCCGCATCTCCACAGCCACACGTCTCCAGTTACATCTGTCTCAGTTGCCAACTCGGCCATGTCTCTCATCTCGCTTCCTCCCTCACACTTGCCTCTCTGCTCATTTAGCTACACCCCTAAGCGCACACGCGCGTGTACACATACACACACAGACGCACACACACCTCTGCCCAGCGCTTTACACAGCACTTCTCCGCACAGCTCCACATACCTCCTCTCTCAGCCAAACTCTGGACAATTACATTACGTTTTCGGGGCCTGACCCATTCTCACAAGATAAATCACAATTTTTCTCAGGCCAGGGAGGTCACAATGACTGGCCAGTGAGTAACACTTGGCTGTGTACAAAGCTCTTTCCTAGACAGAAAGTGACACTGAAACTTAGGACTTAAGACAATAAAAGGTTGAACCTTGAGGTTGGGAGTGTGCACCAAGTCCATTGCTGAGAAAGTTATGTCTACTTCAAGCTCTGACCTGAGAAAATGACCTCATGTATTTGTTTCTAGGGGAAACCAGTTTGCTCTGAAGTCTAAAATCAGCTGTCTTTGTAACAGAGAATACTATTACTTTCCTATGCCAGTCTGAGTAATGTCAAACATCCTAGTGTTATTTCTACTCAGCAGAAACCACCTTCCTGACCATCCACAGCTAAATGTATCCACAGTGGGTGGAGTTTATACATGAGATAATCACAGGCAGTAGGAAAGCACCCACAGCTGTTGTAGGTGAAGGAATGCAGCAGCACCTGAGAGATCAGAGCCAGAAGCAACCGGTCATTTACAGCCTGTAACTCCATGGCTTTGCCAATGGGGCTCCCCATCATAGTCTGGTGGGTCAACCTGCTGAACACTAGCTGTCACCGTCTGGCAGGATGGAGCACTAGGCAGATGGATGGAAGACACAAAGAGGAAGGATGAAAGCAAGTGTGGATGGATGAAAATAGTTGGAGGGTGTGAAGGTGGTGAGATGAAGCAGGTAACACTGGCTGGATGGGCGACTGACTTCATGAAAGTAGGAATGAGCAAGTTGGAAGGTTTTGTTTGATTGACATTTCCTTGCTATGCTAAGGCAACTCTCAGCCCCTGGGACTTCATGTATGTACTATCACTCTGACCAGCTAGAATTACTAAGGAAAAGATGGAGTGGCTGGGTGAACATGAGAAAGATCTCCCTCAACTGTGAACACTGGATGCCTCAGGTGTTGATTAAAAAGTTTATTATGGAATCACAGGAATGCCTGTGGAAGGAGGGCCCTAGGGAGTGGCCACTGCTGCCACCAGCACCCAGTCACCTTCACCCACAACTGCGGAGGGATGAGGACATTTCACATTATGGGAGATGACTCAGGTCCCCTGAAACTGAGGGGGCAGAGTCCCATGTCCTAAGGGAGCGGTGAGAATGCACATTCAAAGGGTTTTCAGGAGCGAATGAGATCAAACAGCTGGGACACACTACTTCATGCTCGAGTTCAACTGCAAGTCAGAAGCCCTGTAAAATAATAAACATGGTTGCAAGGAACGTTAGGGTTTTGAGCCCCTCCTTCCTGCCAGACTTCTGGGAGGTACTGGAGGTGCATCAACAACACGAGGGCCTGCAATGTGGAGGCAAGTGGCCCAAGACCAACACAACTCAAAGTCAGTCGCCCTGTTGATGGGAGGCAGGACTGGGCGTGAAGGTGAGATGAGGTAAATGTGACCGGCATCAAGGAATCCTAGGATGACGAGGGAGGCTCTGGGGTCCATTCCCACATGCCTAAATTGGGCATGGTGGCACTGGGCACCCCAGTACTCTTGAGTAGGATGGGAGCTCAAGGTCACCCTCAGCTACATAAAGTTTGGGCATGGCCTGAGCTTCCTCACTTTCTCAAACCCTGTCTCAAACACACAAAGTGCAAGAGTGGGCAGGTGTACAGCATCACTTGGGTGCCTTCAGAATTGTTTGGTTACCACAGATCATCTAGCTGAGTTCCAGCTATCTTGCTTCCTCCTGAACAAATTTTAGGAGCCAATGGGGAAGCCAAGGGCCTACCAGGATCTGGGTCTGGGACAAACAGTCCTTCACAGGCCTGGTTGGGGGTGAGGGGTTAAGACAACAGCCTCCTCACCTGGATTCCACCTAAGGCACCATCTGGAGGTCCAGGGGGTCATAGGGTGACACCCGCAGATCCTTCAGCAGAGCTTCTAGATTATTCCTCAGCGTGGCATAAGGCGGCTTCTCCTCGTAATTGAGGGCCATCACCACCTTCAGGTACTCCTGCAGGGTCTCTGTGATCAAGACACCCAAAAGCACAGGAGAGGGCTGAGAGGTGGCATCCCCAGATCCCTGAGCTCAGTGCCACTTAAAGTCCTATGTCTGCTGTCCATGTGTGGGAAGCTCACCATTCAGAGCCAGCGGCTGCCACGTAGGGCCACTCTTCCGCCCCACCCCTTCCCACCACACTACTTTCCAGCACGTCCAGGAGAGGAAAACCTATGTGCACCCCTAACATGGGCTTGCAGGCTCCAGCTGAGGCCGGATGGAAATATGAGCACAGTGCACACAGGAGCCACAGAGCAGAGAGAAGCAGACGGGCATCTCTGTGGCCAGCAGAAACTGTGGGCAAGCCCTATGTGCAAAGAAGTATTCTTTATTTTTTATTTATTTTTGAATATTTATTTATTTATTATTATACAATATTCTGTCTGTGTGCATGTCTGCAGGCCAGAAGAGAGCACCAGACCTCTTTACAGATGGTTGTGAGCCACCATGTGGTTGCCAGGAATTAAACTCAGAACCTTTGGAAGAGCAGGCAATGCTCTTAACCACTGAGCCATCTCTCCAGCCCCAAAAAGTATTCTTTTAAAAAGGTTTCAACCATGGAAAAGAGAAACAACATTTAGTTCACGGCAGCACAAAATGAGGTGTGCCACGCTGCAGGGAACCATGGAGCTGGCTTGGCCTCGCTGCCTTGAGAGGCATGGGTCATAGATTGTTCAGGAGAGAGTCCATGGTTCCTGGGGGACTGTGTTCCTGAGAATCAAGGCACTCCCTCAGACAGTGAAGCATTCGGGCTGCTTTGTGTTTCTCAGTATGTTCCTTAGCAGTCAAGGAAGCATGGATGCTTGACAGGACAATTGGTCTTAGACATTAAGCTCTGTATGGCTTGCCAGTAACATTGTATCCTGGTAACTACAACGTATCCATCCTGGAAATTGCCACTATATTGTTTCTGATAAGAGTATACAAAGTCTGATTGCTCTCAATAAAATTCAGTCTTGCTATGGGCCCTTCCAACCCAAGCTTGGTGTAATTTCTCGCCAGCCATATCAGGTAACCTTGGTCCTGTAAGTAGGTGTGGGCCTTACATCACACAGGTTAGAAGAAAAGGGCTCTTTTTTAGTTTGGGGGAAAAAAAAAGTCTATAAAGAGTCTTACTCTGTAGCCCAGGCTGGCCTGGAACTCACTATGTAGCAGAGGCTGGTCTCCAGTTCCTGACAATCCTACTGCCTTGGTCTCTTGAGTGCTGGGGAAACATTTTTATTATTATTGTTTTGATTTTTTGAGACAGAGTCTCTATGTAGCCCTGGCTGACCTAGAACTCATTGTGTAGACCAGGTTGACTCAGAACTCATGGAGTTTTGTTTTGGTAAGAGAGGGTTTCGCGGTGCATGTAGCCCTAGCTGTCTTGGAACTCACTCTGTAGACCAGACTAGCCTTGAATTCACTGGGACTGGCCTGCCTCTGCCTCCTGAGTGCTGGAATTAAAGGCGTGCACTAAATACTCTTAACCGCCGAGCCATCTCTCCTCCTCTTCTTCTAACTTCTAGTGTTCAGCCACCAAACTGATTTCATGACTACAAAGCCACACCTCAGTTTTCAATCTTCCGTGTGCATGCGAGGAAGTATGTCCATGTAGGTGTGTGTGCGCCATGCCTGGAGAGGTCAGAGAGCCGGAGTGTTGGGTCTCATCTCCCACCATAACTGAAGCAGTGCCTCGTGGTGGGCAGCTGGTCATGAACTTCAGGACTTCCACTTCTGCCTTCTGTCTCGAGATGGGAATACCGGCTTATAGACATATGTACTGCACCTGGCTTCATGTAGGCTCAGAGGATTTGAACTCAGACCTCGCACTTACATGTTAAACATGTAGCCCACACTGAGCCATCTTCCCAGACTATAATTCAGTTTTAAAGTCAAAGATATTATGGACTTTTTAATTACAAAAAACAAAACTTACCAAATCCTATAAAATGGCTGGAGGCATACACCTTTGGTCTTAGTATTTGAGGCAGGTAAATACAGGTTAGAGCCTGTCTCAAACAACAAAATCCTACAAATTAAATGTAAGAAACCTCCACAATCTACCTGTCTCAAGCAAGGAAGACAAGAAACCCAATCTCAGTAATACAATTATATTAAAAAATGATAAGGCCTGCCAGGTAGTGGAGGTGCACGCCTTTACTCCCAGCACTCAGGAGGCAGAGGCAGGTGGATCTCTGTAAGTCTGAGTCCAGCCTGGTCTACAGAGTGCATTCCAGGACAGTCAGGGCTATACAGGAAAAACCTTGTCTCACAAACCAAAACCAAAACAAAACACCAAAAGAAAAAAAAATCCAAAAAACAAAAACAAAACAAAAATTACAAAGCCATCAATATGGCTTAGTGGGTGAAGACATTTGCCACCAAGGCTGAGTTTGAGCCTCAGGAAAGAGAGCACTGAAGTTGTCTTCTTACCTCCACACCCAGGCTGTGACACACACACACACACACACACACACACTCTCTCTCTCTCTCTCTCTCTCTCTCTCTCTCTCTCTCTCTCTCTCTCTCTCTCAATAAAAGTAAAAATAAAAAAATAGAATTAAGAACAAACAAACAAGAAACTGTATGTATATCCAGGCATGGTGCTTGCCTGTAATCCCAGACCTCTGGAGGTGGAGGAAGGAGGAGCGTGATTTCAAGGCAAGCCTGGGGTACACAGTGAGTTTGGGGCCAGTTTAGGCTGATATAGAAGACCCTATATCGAATTAAATAAACAAAATGTATAAAGCTCCATTAAAAGTAAAAGAAAGGTTGGGATATGGCTCAGTGGTGAGCATCTGCCTGGCCTGCACCAGCCCTGGATTCCACTCCTAGCTTCCAAACAACCTAAGAATTATGTGTGTGTGTGTTCGGTTACTGTTGGGAGACATTACACATTTTTACATGTTTTCTGTTTGTTTGTTTCCTACAAGAGGTACACACAGTGCACATGTAATTGGTAAAACTCAAAGAAGAAAAACACAGTAGGTAAAGAAAGGTCTCCAAGCCATGTGGCCTGCCTGCCCATCCTCTCCAGGACATAGGACATACCTGAGACCCTGTTCCAGCGGCCACACAGTCCCACGAAAAGCTCAGGGCTGCCCAGATACCTTCAGGGGAGAAGCACATGGGAAAGGAAAGTGATGTGTCCTTAGGGTGAAGAGTCCTTAGCCGGGCGGTGGTGGTGGTGCATTGGTGCATGCTTTTAATACCAGCACTCAGGAGGCAGAGGCAGGCGGATCTTTGTGAGTTCAAGGCCAGCCTGGTCTATAAGAGCTAGTTCCAGGACAGGTTTCAAAGCTACAGAGAAACCCTGTCTTGAAAAACCAAAAAAAAAAAAAAAAAAAAAAAAAAAAGATGAGGTGTCCTCTATACATATATACACACATACACAGCATGCACACATGTGTATGTGCACAAACAAACACATCCAACGCCCACACTTCTCAAGTGTGGTATTTATGTATTTATGTCTTAACAGATTTGCCGTGAGAACTCAATTAATGGACCCAGAACCACAGTGATGTGGGATGGCCTTCTGTATCTATGAATATGTTTTATTACCATTGGTTAATATAGAAGGTGATTTAGCCAGTAGCCAGGCTGAATAGAGTCGGGTGGGAAATCCAAGCAAAGATACAGAGAAAAAAAAGGCAGAGTCTGGGAGGCGCCAGCGACCGCAGGAGGAAGATGGCAGGTGGCGACACAGATGAACAGAGATGGTGAAGTTGTAAGGAGTTAATAATGAGCCTGAGCTGACAGTCCACGCAGTCTGCAGTTAGCAGTACGCCTCCGGGTTCATGTGTGTGAACTGGTGGGCAGGAGAGAAACCTCCAGCCACATCACAGCTCTGGATGACACTGCTGAGTGTGGGGAACAGAGGCCCAGATCCCCTCTGCTCACAGTAGCTCCCTCAACTAGCTAACGCGCAACCTTCACAGCGCTATCGAAGGTTTAGTGCTTTGAGGCATAATGTCGTGTGGCCCAGGCTGGCCTTTAATGCACTCTGTAGTTGAGCTTTTGATCCTCCCGCCTCTACCTCCTCACGTTGGGATTACAGATGTTAGGCAGACCCTGTACTGAGCTACCCCCAGGCCTAGGAATCTGCATGTCTGGTGACTGTGTGAGATTACAGGTGAACACCCAATTCCACAAGACTGTATTAGTTGTTAAAGATACCTTCAGTAGGATCACAATATGAAATATTTTAATATGTGAGGATGGACCACACACGCAAACACTCCCCACTTAGGAAAGCCTCCCCAAGTCCTTACCCCACCGGTTCTCCATCTAGACTCCAGGCTGGCTTCCACCATTCACTTCCTCTCCAGCCTCCAGTCAAGCTTTCTCAAGGCCACCCTTCTGAGCCTTAGTTCCACCGTGCTCCTTCCTGGCTATGGCTAATTCAGGCCTCCTACTCAGACTCTGCCAGGGCCCTATGGTCTCTCTCTGAGCAGCCCCAGCCCTACCCCTCCATGTGACTCCCCAGTGCAGAGTACAGGAACACAGGGCCCACCAGCAGCCCCTGTCCCATGCTCCTAGAACCACAGCCTCATTGCCACTCACCGCTTTCTGCAACCTGGGAAGAGGGTGCCTCCTTTCCTCATCGCTCTAGGCCACCACCCTGACCTGATGACTGCTTCTTTCCATCACCTTTGTGTCACACTCAAGCCCAGGCTGGCTCACAGTGTTCCTCACTGCTTATGCACCACTACATCTCGGATGCCCACAGTGTTTGCAGGCTTCCTGGAGTGTCCCTAGTCCAAGTCCCAGGAGCATCTTACTAACCTGCTACCCTCGGCCTCTTAGCCTTTGGGCCACCTGCTCACTCCACTGGGCTCCATTTCGAAAGGAAACTATTCTCCTACCGTAGAAACAGCACCACATGCTGTGGCTAAACAGGAGAGTTAGTGGCACATGCCGTGGGGGAACAACAACCAAGGAGTCATAGTACCCCAAGAACAGGAAGCAAAGCAGCTTGGGGGTGTTCCCTGGGTGCTCCCTCTTTTCTCAGAGATCTCATCCTCCAAAGGCCCCACTGAGAATCCTAGAGACAGTCTAGAGGCTTGATCTCTGTCTGGACTTCGGCAGCCTGTGAAGTCCATCCTGGATGGTTGCAGGACCTGCTGCCGTCCAGTCTGGACAGATCCAGGACCTTCGGGGAATCCCCAGGGCCGGTGTCTAAAGTCCCTGTGCTGAGCACCACACCCTATGGACCCTGCCCCATTTCCTCACCATACAGCAGACCCTGCGCCAACATCTAACTGTCCTCGGTGCCAAAGTGTACAGTGGAGTGCCTCCTTTCAAAGCCATTTTTGTTTCCTTGGTGGCCCACAGTGCCCAGTCCCAAAGCGGGTTTCCTGCTGCTATCCTTGGTGCTGAGCCCCAGTACACTGCTTCCCTCTGTCCTTCTTACCAGCTGCTTAAAGAGCAGCTGTTAGGGCCGGAGACTCCCGTGCTGAGACCAAAGGCACTAGTCCTGGGGCACGGAAGCAGGGTGTCTAGGGGTGCATGCCATATGAATGAGTTGCCGTGTCTTGCATGCAATGAGCATGAAGCCTGTGCAGAGTACACTCACCTCCGAACCCATCACATCTCGTGACTTGGGTGCTATACAGCAGTCCATGGTGGGGGAACATGGGGGCTCACGGGTACTAATCCAGTACCCAGAAGAGTGGAGCCAGAAGCCAACCGTGGGTGGCATGGCCATAGAGCCCACACTCCCTTCTGTTAGAATATACCTCAGAGACTTTACTTGAGGCAGCAGAGGGCTATGGCTCTGTGGGCGGCTGCCTTCTCATCCCTCAGCTTTCCGCTGGGATGTGAATTCCTCCCCTCCCTGAACAGGTGCCTGGGCTAGGACTGGGTGCTGGAGACCCTTATACTCACTTCTGCTTCTGCCTAGTGATCTCCTCGGTGTTGGGAAGGCAGTTTGTCCATGGCAGTGACCCATAAAGCCACTTGAGCATACAGTAGCCCAAGGTCTGGAGGTCACTACGGCGAGAGGGCCCTGGGGAGAAAAGGGAGAGGTGGTGGCTCAGTCTGAACGCTCCACCTCCTCCCATGTCTATCCCTAACCTTCCATCAAGAGTCATGAAGACTGTCTTAGCCGTCATGCTCAGCGCCCAGCCTCTCTTATTCTCCCCATGACTCTCACATACTGCATTATCTCTCCCAATTACTCTACCGAGTCATCTTTTGTTAAAATACTTAATCCAATGAGTTCTGAGGGCCTGTCTACCAGGCCCGGCCTCCCAAACAGACTGGAGTTCATTTCCCATCCAGTTAAGTGGAAAAGATTGCAGCATGGAGCTACCTCATCACAGAGACAGAACAGGGCAGACCCAGCAGCATGAGGCGGGACGCTCCTTTGGCCTCCTAAGTCGCTGCTGAGACAGCTGTGTGCTAAGTGCAGCAGCCGCTTCCCCTCCTGCCCTGGTGCAGTACAGGCTCCAGCCCTGCTCAGAGACTCGTCTGATGGAAGCAGATGTGGACGGTCATGACACTGAGAGTCAAGAAAGGGGATGGAGAATCCGCCTAGAGCGGTCACCCCTCCTGCACACTTCCCATGGATAACCGGGCCCTTCTTGTTCAATGCTTAACTCTCAGGACACCATACAGATCTCATGCCCAGTAATGGATGGCCCCACTTCTCCACCTGCATTCCTAGCTGACCCGATGGCAGCACGCATCACCTCTGCAAGTACGACAAAGCTGCCTACCTTTGTCCTAAATCCCATATCCCCACTGCTCCAAGGCCACCATCCAGTTCTCCTTGGTGCTGATGGGGACAAATCCTTTACATGGCCAGGATACTGCTTATATTCCCAGTCTCCATCATGGCACCTTTTCTGACCCTTTATTTCTGGTGTCTCCTGCCTAAGACTGAAAATGCACGGAGCTGCCCAGGATAAGGAGTGTGTCATGGTGTTGAGCCCCTCACCACATCCCTTGTGAATGTCCACACTAGTGAACCCCAGGTCCCCCCTCACCGCATCCCTTGTGAATGTGCACACTAGTGAACCCCAGGTCCCCTCACCGCATCCCTTGTGAATGTGCACACTAGTGAACCCCAGGTCCCCCCCTCACCGCATCCCTTGTGAATGTCCACACTAGTAAACCCCAGGTCCCCTCACCGCATCCCTTGTGAATGTCCACACTAGTGAACCCCAGGTCCCCTCACCGCATCCCTTGTGAATGTCCACACTAGCGAACCCCAGGTCCCCCCTCACCGCATCCCTTGTGAATGTCCACACTAACGAACTCCAGGTCTCCCTCATGGGGGCTCCTGCTGCCTTCTTTGTAGGTCACATGTCTGCCACCCGGGCAGTAGCGGAAGGTGAAGCCATAGCCCATCAGGGTCACCTGTGGACAAAGAGGCACACAGACCTGAGGTTAGGACTGCAGCCTTGCTGGTAGACTCTGTGGGCACAGATGCCTGTGCCAGCAGCTGTCTATAGCCCTGACAGCATTGAAGGGGAAGGTTGCAGCTGCCTATTGGTGCAGAAGGTTAGGCATAAACTCAGCTGCATCCCTACTTTGGACCCTCAGGTGAGAATGAACATCATGGTGGACCAAATAGCGGGGACTTCTCGCCTCATGGTGACTGGGGATCAGGGAGAGCAATGGAGGGGAAGCAAGGACAAGACAAAATTTATCCTTGAAAGGCATGCTCCTGGAGCCCCACTCCTGATTCCTAAAGTATGGCTCCATCAGTAAATAAGTCTAGTCTAGTGTGGAGTCAGAGCCCTTTGATGCAGGCACTCACAAATCCAACTCTGGGAACTGAGCTTAACACCCAAGCTGCTTTGTGCAAGAGACTTTGCCAGGACTTCCAGCACTCCACCAGCACACCAGCCTCTGGAGAGATGCTTCATTCCCAAATTGTAACACTGACTGCTTGGAGATAGTCTCTATATAGCCCTGGCTGTACTGGAACTCATTACATAGACTAGGCTGTCCTTGAATTTACAGAGATAACTTGCCTCTACCTCCCAACTGCTGGGATTAAAGGCATGCACTACTACACCTGGCTTTGAGTGACTGAACTCCCCATCCTCCTGTATTTACTCCCTGACGGCTGGGAAGACAGTTGAATGGCAACATGCTCGATTTATCTGGTCTCAGAGATGGAAGCCAAGGTTCTATGCACGCTGCGCAAGTACTCTACCAATGGAGCCACATCCCCAGCCGCACGAAAGGGGTGTTGATGCATGTGTGCGTGTGTGCATGCATGTGTTGGAGCGGTCTGGCTCTTACCTGGCTTAGATCCCTGGGATTCACAAAGACATTCCTAGCCGTCAGGTTCCCGTGAACATACTCATTTTCATGGATGAACTCCAGAGCATCCAGCTGGAGGGAGAGGATGTCGAGGGGACATGACTGACAGAGCCATGACAAACAGGAAAGGAGCAACTCTCTCAGCCTAGGGACACCAGACTGGACTGAAGGGGATCCTACCAAGTTCTAGCGTAGCATGAGGCAGTTCACTGGGTTAGCATGCCTGGTCATGGCTCACGTTAGACTTTCTAAAGAATTCAGCAGTTAGCCAGGCATGGTGGCATAAACCTTTAATCCCAGCACTCAGGAGGCAGAGGCAGGCAGATCTCTGTGAGTTTAAGGCCAGCCTGGTCTAGAGAGCTAGTTCCAGGACATCAGGACTGTTACACAGAGAAACTGTGTCTCAAAAAAATCCAGAAAAAAAAATCAGCAAGTTAGCTTTCCATCTACCTCCTGTGACTTAGAGTCCCTCTGCAGAAGTAACTGGCACCTTCAACACCAGAGCTCTGCTCGTGTTTCTAAGAGTGAAGAGGCAAACTGCTAAGCCCCTTACTGGGGGTTCTAGTAGTAGCTCTGCTGCTGAGCGGCGTCCCTTTCCAGCAATCTCTACCTGTATCTCCAGCTCAGACTTTTACACTGAACTCTGAACAGTCATGAGGAGCCATCTGGGTGTCAGTTACATCCTGCTTCTGTCTCCAGAGCCCTACTTGACCCCGGGGCCACTTGTTCTTCTATAATCTCTCCTTCCCCTGGCCAGGATGTTCTGCAATTCCCATCCTCACTTGAGCCTTCATCCTGCCTCAAGTTTCCTTGCTCCAACTCAACCCCACATGGCCTGCGGGTCTTTCTGCCTCATCTGTCCAGCTTTCTTTCCCATTGCCCCCAGCAGCCCCTGCTCCTCACCTGGCATTCGAACTCTGTGTGGTGGACTTGATGGCTGTTCTCTGCACGCACTGACCTCCCCCACACTATAGATGATGCCAGGATATTCACCTCACCCAATGAGCACATCACTCCCGTGGTGCTTACATCTCTCCAGCTATGTGATCTGGCTCCGCGTTCTTCATTAAGCTGGGGTCATTTCTTTTTTGTTGTTTTTCGAGACAGAGTTTCTCTGTGTAGCCCTAGCTGTCCTGGAACTTGCTCTGTAGACCAGACTACCTTGAACTCAAGAGATCCACCTGCCTCTGTCTTCCTGGTGCTGGGATTAAAGGTGTGCACCACCACTGCCTGGCAAACAGGGGTCGTTTCTGAAAGCCAACTGTCTGCCAGAGCCCTGTCTACCTAACTGTGAGAATGAAGACAGGAAGACAGGATTGCAGCCAGAGAAAGCTGGGCACTGGGAGACTCTTTAGTGAGCGCATGAGGAGTGAAGGAATGAGTGTGGGAGCGAGCAACATCTCTGCACAAGCTGCGCTGGTCTGAGTGAGGTGTCCCCAGCAGTCCTGGGTGTCTGAGTATGTGGTCCCTAGTCGGCAGAACTGTCTGAGAAGAATCAGATGCAGCCGTGTTGGAGGAGGTGCTTCTGGAGCCTCCTTGCATTCACGTTGCAGGCTGCTTCAGGGCTGTCGGGCTGAGCGCTCAGCTTCTCCTCCGCCTGCCACTCTGCCACATGGACTCTAACTCTCTGCCACCATGAGCCCAAAAGAAACCTTTCTTCCTGAAGTGGTCCTTGGTCACAGTGTCTTATCACAGCAATAAAAAGGTAAGTAAGACACAAGCCTTGGCCCAAGCTGCCTCCTTAGTCTGGAAAGTTCTCTCCTACATACCAACGCCATTCTTCCACCCAGCATCCTAATCGTTCCCATTCATCCTGAGAGTCCAGGCTCCATGGCCTGCACCTTTTGTTCCAGGCTGGGCCTCCAGGCTGATCCTGCAGGATATCATTACCCGCCCAACTAGACTACTGGTGTTCTGGCCTCTGTGTACCCATGAAGATGAGTTAATCTGTCTGATGGGGAAGTTGGGATTTGAAGATGAGGAGGAGTGGTTCTGAGGTACGTACCAGCCTGCAGGCCACCTGCAGCACACATTTCTCTGATAGCACATGCTTTGGGTTGTCATCCAGGGCTGACTGAAGGCTCCTCCCCAGGCTGGGGAACACCAGGAACCTAGAAGACAGAACCATGGGAGCTACAAGCCCTACAAGGTATCCCACAGGAATTGGACAGGGTGAGTTAGGACACCCATCTCCGTCAGTGCTAGTCCATAGCTGTGGGTTTCTGCCTTTGAGCACCCTGTCCCTTTCCCCCGTAAGTTCTGAGGTTCTCTACCCCTTAGTCCTTGACCAGAGTGTAAAGAATCCCATTTGCTTCCACCAGCTCCCACAACCCAGCTCTCAGCAAGCAGGGGCCTCGTAGGTATGCTGCCCTTCCTTACTCTTGGGTCTCTGAGCCTTCACTCTCTTTGCTGCCTGTTCCACTTTGCTTTTTTCCCTTCCGCTCTGCTGCCCAATAAAAGAAAGGAACAATTAAGGGCGGTGAGACTTTGCTGGAAGAGATGCTGAGGTCACCTGCTGCTCTGTAAGTTAAGCTGAATAAAATTCATCACTTGGAAAGCTGGACCTACCCTGGTCATATGAGCCACAGCCCCATTCTGAAGGGCACAGATGTCCCCCTGAGAAAGCCTACTTATACAGCAGAGGGGCCACTGGCTGGGGTAAGGAGTGGCAGCAGCAAGGGAGGCGACTCACCTGTACTTGTCCTGGTGAATGCCAAAGCCAACGCAGGTGGGGATGGCCAGGAGCGGAACCAAGCATCGCTTCTTCCACTTGTTCACTGCATGAGGTAGAGACTCGGGTCAGACTCACGGCCAGGTGCCAGGTGCCAGGTTCACAGGAACAAGCCCTGCTTAGCCAGACGCAGAGAGCCCAGACCAGACTCTGAGCTCTTTATTTGTCCTCAATGGTATGATGTCCTTGCAGGTGACAGTGACAAGAGGTGGGACAGGGTGGGCACATCTGTGAACCACCTCTGCCAGCAACTGCTAGGCAAACATGCACAAAACCGGCACGAGGGAAAGAGGTTAAGAGCAACAGGTATGAGCGATGGGCTCAGTTGGCAGAGTGCCTCCCTAGCATGTGTAATGCCCTGGGTCCCATCCTCAGTACTGCATAAAATGGAACGTGCTGGAGCACACGGAATCCCACTAATCAGGAGGTGGACGCAGGACGATCAGGAGTTCAAGGTTAGCCTTGACTGCATTCCAAGTTCTAGAAACCCAGGGCTACATGAGACCCAGTTTCAAAATAATGAAAGAAAGAAAAGGAAGAAGGGAGGGCGGACAGGGTGATCTCTGAGTTTACATGCAAAGCAGATAAGATTAGCAGAAATCTAACCAGCCACAGCATCACTGGCCCCTGGGCTAGTGCAGAGGGGCTGGGTGTATTGAGATCTGGCCAGGTGCGGGCTGGCAGGGGTCCATGGCAGCTGGTAGGTCAGCTCTGACCTACGGGGTAAGTACTTCCCAGCAGGCCAGTGTCGGCGGCAGCAGCACAGGCGTGAGCGCAGCTGGAGGTGGGGCGGAGCAGGCAGTGCCCTCTGAGCACATGATAGAGTCAGTCAACCCATGGAGCATGGCTACAGAACAGAAAAGTCTAGGACACCAGGCACCATGTGTATGTTTGTTTTGAAAGTAACCAATTTTTAGTTAAAAATTTCCCTAAGATTTGTGATGTGATTGTCATACAGTGTGCTGACAATCACCATTTGTCTCTGCAGAGCTGTCTTCTGAGGTCAGAGGGCTGAGGGTGATGGGAGTCAGGTTGTGGGTGCAGGTAGATGCATACCCATTTTCATTAAATATCTTGAGGACCCCGTCACTTGCCCAGTCACCGTGGAGCACCCTATGGGCCCTAGCACCCGACTTAACTCTCCTGCACAGTCCCCAAGGAATACCTTGCATAGGCTTGGCTGCCCTCTGAAAGAAGTTCTGCTCATTGAAAAGGCGCCCATTCTTGGAGTCCTGGGGGTGAGAGGAGGGCAGAGGCTGTTATACCAAACTCCCTTAGACAAGGGCCCCAAATTCTCAGCCAGACCCCAGGGTGACACCAGCAGACTGAGTCTTCCTGTCCCTATATCAGGACAGTACTGAAGGGTCCTGACTGAGCAGGCTGTGCTTCTCAGTACCCACCCCCTTGATTATTTCATGGTAAGACCCACAAGTTTGCCCTAGACATGTGGCCCTTAGCTAAAAACTTCATTTTCCAGCCCCCTTTGCAATGAGGCACAGCTTCATGACCAAGTTTTGGCCAATGAGGACATAACCACCACTACCAGGGAATCCAGACCAACCTGGTCTCTGGCCCATGTATTGAGAACCAGACTCAAAAAAAAAAAAAAAAAAAAAAAAAAAAAAAAAAAAAAAGAAAAGAAAAAAAAAGGTGTGTCAGAGGCTGAAGAGATGGTTCAGTGGTTAAGAGGACTAGCTGCTCTTTCAGAGAATCCAGGTTTGGTTGCCAGAGCCTACATCAGGCAGCTCACAACCACTTGTAAGTCCAGCTCTAGGGGACCTGGCACCTCTTCTGGCCTTTGTGGGCACCAAACAAGCAAATGGTACAAAGATATACATGCAGGCAAAATACTCATTCACATAAAATATGTATTTTAAAGATTGAACACACACACACCAGTCAAGCCAAATCTTTTAACTATATATGCTATTCTACCTTGGTTTTGAAGACCATAGCATTAAACACAGCCAGGTTTCTGCCCAACAGTCTCCTCTCTTTCTGTTCCCCTGGTCTCCCTTCCCTTCCTCCCCATCCTCTACAGCCCCGGATTCTTCTAGGACATGGCCTCATGTATCCAATGCTGGCCTCAAACTCTTGATGTAGCTGAAAACTGAATCCTCCTGCCTCCGCATTCTGAATGCTGGAGTGACGGCATGAACCACAGCTGGCTTGTGCAGTGTGCTGACAGACCCAGGGTCTGTGCACTGGCAGGCACTATACTAACTGACTGAGGTGCACCCCAATCCGACTCCTTTCTTCCTTTTTTCCTGCCCCTTTCCCTCCCCATCTCTCTCCATTCCTTTCTTCTGTTAATTTGGAATGCAGTGGCAACCTCAAAGACTGCTGACGGGATCCAGAGGCAGTGCACGGGGTTGGGTACGTCACACACAGACAGCTGGGGTACGTCACAGAGACAGCTGGGGTACGTCACACACAGACAGCTGGGGTACGTCACACACAGACAACTGGGGTACGTCACACACAGACAGCTGGGGTACGTCACACACAGACAGCTGGGGTACGTCACACACAGACAGCTGGGGTCGTCACAGAGACAGCTGGGGTACGTCACACAGAACTTGAAGCAGATGGTACTAGGCCGCAGGGGTCTGCACAGATACTGTCCACCGCCACATCCTCTTGCTCATGCTCTCTCGACTCTCTGCTTCCTGGCTGCCACAACGAGAACTGCTCTGGGCCACATCTTCCCCATATGATTGACAAGTGAGATGCTCTGCTTGGCAATACCCTCATATGATACACTCATATTTTTCAAATCATGAACCAAATAAATCCCTCCTCCCTTGATGTGTTTTACACCGAAATACTGTCACACAAAGCTGACACATTCTATGTAGAAGGCAGGCTGCAGTGGGCAGGCAGGCTCAGGAAGTCAGCAGTACTGATGCAGAAGCTTGGAGCTGAGAGGGGAGAGTGTCACATGACCAGGAAGCACCATGTCTCACCTCTGCTCCCCAAAGTGAAGGAGTATGCTCAGTCAGAGTCCCATGGCTCTTCATAGACTAGGAGCACCCTGTTTCCAGGGTTGGCTCCCCAGGCTGCGAGGGGACTCAGAAGTCAAGGGTTAATTTGAAAGCCCTGCACCCTCCCTTCTGAGCTTCCCCTGGACCACTTACCAGTTTGAGTGAGAATCTATACTTCTCAGTCCTTGATTCACAGGGGAGGGCAGAAGTGGGCTCAGCTGTGGAATGGCAGAGAGAGAAACTTCAGAACTTAAGGGGAGAGTCAGGGCCACTGACCCCCAAGCTGTCAGAACCAGGAGCCAGTTCTCTGGTTCCCATGGCAAAGTGCACACTTGGTGCTCAAAACCTATTCCTTTATGTGTATCTGCCTCCCTCCCTCCCCTCTCCAAAGTTCCAGAGATTAGGTGAGTGTGATAGTTAGACTTGTCAACATGATACAATCTAGAAGCAGCTGGGGAGAAAGTCTCAATGAAGGACTGTCTGCACTGATGTGGGAAAACTCAACCCACTGTGGGTGGCACATTCTTTAGGAAGGGGCCCTGAGCTGTAAGAGTGGAGATGCCAGGCTGAGCACAAGCAAGCATGCAAACAAACATGCATTCAATTTTGTCCTTTGTTCTTTATGGTTGTGACCAGCCCCCCTCAAGTTCCTGCCTTATTTCCCTGTTATCATGAACTGGAACTGTGAACCCAATCCACCACCTTCTCCCAGCAGAATGGAAGCAGAACAGACAGCCCTTCACCACACCCCGTCCTGATGCTATCTTGACCATCAACTTGATGGGACTGAGGAGTAGCAAGGCTAGGAACATCTTCCGGGAGACTACCATGGCTTCCAGAGATGATGAGGTCCTGGGGCTCTGACCTCAAGGATGGGTTAGTCCTTTGAAGGACTCAAATATAACAGCATCACTGGGAGGTGGGGTCAAGCTAGAGGAAGGAGGCAACTGGGGTATGTCCCTGATGGCCACCCCTTGCCTTGGTCATCTCCTGTAACCCTTTCCTCTGGTTCCTGGGTACCTGGTCTGAGCTGCTCTGCTCTCCCTGTCCTGATGGATTAACACTGGTGGAAGGAACCCTGCGCCCTAGCTGATCTTTCCTCCTTCAAGTTGCTGTCCTTGGGTATTATACCTCCCGTGTCCTTGTGGTGCTTCCCCTGTGCACTGGAACAGCATGTACCTTCATAGAGAATGCCTTGGTCATCCCGGGTCTGGAGGGCCCCCAGTGTCCAGTGCTGCCCTTTCTTGTCTGTCAGTTTTGTCCCTGTGGGCAAAGCCTGGAGGTTGGTGGTCACCCGGCTCCGCTTCAGTGTCTGAGGACTTCGCCTGGAGGATTGGGGGCTGCCTCTGGGGGTCAGGGGTCTGCTCCAGGTACCTGCAGGGAGATGACCAGATAAAGAGAAAGCAGCAGAGAGAAGCAGGGCTGAGATCCTCCTACTCATTTGGGGATTCTCGCTGTGTTGTGGGAAAGCTGCTTGTTTGTTCCCGGCCACTTAGACCCAAAATAACCACACAGAAACCGTATTAATTAAACCACTGCTTGGCCAATCACTATAGCATATTCCTAGCAAGCTCTTACATATTAAATTAACCCACTTCTACTATTTTATATTTTACCATGAGGTTTGTGGTCTACTGGCAAGGTGCCAGCTGGCAGCTACATGGCCTCTAACTCTGCCTTTTTTCTCCCAGCATTCAGTTTAGTTTTCCCTGCCTACCTCTATTCTGCCTTGCCACGCCCAAGACAGATTCTCTATTAACCAATAAAAGCAACTCATAGACAGAAGGACTTCCCACACCATCCCTTGGCTCCCATAGAGCAGAATCTTTGTTTTACAGTATCGGAGACCCTCATGGGTCAGGTCGGGACCCTTCCCAGTATGGTAGGGATTATGACCTAGATATAACCAGTCAGAATTGAATCAGAGATGAAACAGTCAAGGTGGATATTGGGGCCAGAGAAGAGATAGGTGACCGGAAGAAGTCAAGGGAGGCTTTCTCGGGGAGGGGACATTAGAGCAGGGTCTTACGGGTTAATAGATGTCTGCCCGATAGAAAGGGCATTACAGACATTCACTCCAAAATACCCTGAAATGGGTCCTGGCTATGTGTTGAACTATGCAGAGGGCCCAGGAAGCCCGGACATCAGGCCTCTCTTCCCAGCCAGAGTTGGGAAGACACACGAGTCCTGTATGGTCCTTTCCACAAAGAACATGCAGGGCAGGTAGAGAGGCTACAAGGGACACGGAACCAGAGGTGACAAGTGGACAAACGAGGGCAGGTCCAGCCAGAGGGAGCAGTGGTGAAGGCTGGTCTGAGGGAACACAGGAGCAGAACTTAGAGATGGAGGGCCCTCAAGTGGCTCAGCTGAAACTGGGATATGGAGTCAGAAACACAGTATGTGTTTTAAGTGGCAGGCTAGATATGGCTAGAGAAAGAAATCATAAATTGGGAGCTAGAGATGAAGAAATTACTCAGAAACTGACTGTGATGGCATATTCCCATAATCCAAGTTCTTAGGAGGCTGAGCCAGGAGGAGAGCTGGGAGTTTCAGGCCAGTCTAGGCTACATAGTGAGAACCTGTCTCAAACACAAACAAAAGAAATTGTCTAGAAAACATACAGAATGATAAAGGAGCACAGATAAGCGAGGTGCTGGGTTTGTGGAGTGGTCAGAGTAGAGGCAGGGGCATGGACTGTGGGCAATGGATCCACTTGTGGGTGTGAAAGGTACCTGTGGGGACAGACAGGAAGGGGACACTGGGAAGAAGTTCCAGGCAATGAATTGAAACAACAGCAGTTTTTCCTCAAACATTGCTTTAATTTCTTGATTTTATGTTAGTTTTGACCATGTCTGTGTGTTTGTGTGGGGGCTGGGTAATTTCACTCGAGTGCAGTGCCTTGGAGGTAGAGGAGCGCACTGGAGCCCCTGAAGCCAGAGCTGCCAGGACTCTCAGCCGCTGAGCCTCCGCTCCAGCCCCTTGGACCAGGCACACTCAAATGCCCCATCTTTGCCCCTTCCAGACACGGACCAGTCCCAACTCTCTCTCACCTGTGGCTCTCTCAGGAGAATTAAAGGATTCTTCAGAGTCAGAACTGCCACAGCCAGAAGGGACAGAGGGTGGAAGAGAAGTGACAGTGGGCGACCATTTCACTTTCTTGGGGGAGGTTTCAGGACTGGAGTTCAGCCCTCTCCTTGAGCCTAAAGGTGAACCAAATGCAGATTAGAGTTCTGAAGGGCCTTCCAGGTACAGCCAGTCCTGAACGCTGCAGCCCTGCTGTCTCTACTGCCCTGACCCAGTGTTCCTTCTTCCCGCTTATCTCTTTTCCGCCAGCCCCAGCCTCTTTTATATCTTCCATGACTTGTCATTTTGCTGTCTTCTAAGCAACTTCTTTTTTGAATTTTTTTTTTTTTTTGAGACAAGGTTACTCTGTGTAACAGTCCTAGCTGTCCTGGAACTTTCTCACAGAGATCTGCCTGCCTTTGACTCCTGAGTGCCGGGATTAAAGGTGCACGTCACCACTACCAGGACCATTTTTGAAAATTTTAATTTACTGTATTATCAATGTGTATGTGTGCATACACAGGGACACACAGGTGTGTGTGTGAGCATGAATGTGTATACCGGAAGTCAGATGACAACTTTTGGGACTCAGTTCTCTCCTTGCACTGTGCTTCTAAGGGGTTGAAGCAGTTGGTCAGCTTGTGCAGCAAGCACTTTATTCTCCGAGCCAGCCTGCTGGTCCGGCATTTGTTTGTTGTTCGTTTGTTTAAGACAAGATCCTGCAGCTGGGCTGTGGTGGCTCGGGCCTTTAATTCACTTTAACCCCAGCACTTGAGAGGCAGAGCAGGAGGATCTGAGCGTCTGCACTTGTGCAGCTCATTTGACTCAAAGCACCTGGCCTTGATCTGCCTTTTCTGGGTAATACTTTTTTTTTTTCCTGAAGTATGTAAATCTTATCTGAGAGTGTCCTAGGGTTCAAAGCCTATGCAAAACTTGGTTACGGAGGACTTGGCAAACCAAGAAGTCTCTTAACTGAGAATCTGCACTGGCTTCGTCTCTTTGGGGAGCTTTGTGAAGCTACAGTGAGTCAATCCGCCAGGGGCTGACCTCCCCCGCTTCCCCGCACAGTTAAAAAGCCATCCTAAGAGTGCCTCTGTGTCTTCTTTCCATAGACCCGTTAGAACCACACCGGACACAACAGCCAGCCTGGTCTAGAGTTCCAGACAGTCAAGGCTACACAAGACAAAAACAAAACAAAGCAATAAAAAGCAAAAAGAAAAGACAAGGTCTTTCTATATGGCCTAGATTGGTCTTAAAATCAGGAAGATCCCAGTTCTCCTTCCTCAGCCTCCCCGATGCTGGGATTACAGGTATGATGCCACTGTGTTCGACTTTGGAGCAAATTCTCCAGCCCTATCTAGTCTGCCATTTAAAGCATACATAAGTTTCTTTCTTTTCTTTCTTTCTTCCTTCCTTCCTATTTTTTTTTTAAAGATTTTTATGTATTATGTATACAGGGTTCTTCCTACAGGTATCCTGCAGTCCAGAAGAGGGCACCAGATCGCCTTATAGATGGTTGTAAGCTACCATGTGGTTGCTGGGAATTGAACTCAGGACCTCTGGAAGAGTAGCCAGTGCTCTTTACCTCTGAGCCATTCCTCCAGCCCCATACACTAAGTTTCATGTGGCAATGATTATGTATGTACGTATCTATTTATATGCTTTTATGGGTATTTAAAGCACTTTTATTCCTTTCTGCAAACATTAAACATGCTTTGCCGATATTTGTGTGGACCCCAATAGCATGACAGCTGACAACCTCCACCACGATGCCTAGAAAGACCGTAGAAGCCCAGCACGATGGCTCAGTGGGCACTTGCTACTGAGCCTAAGACAAGAGTTCAACCCCCAGGCCGCACATGGGGGAGAGACTGTGGACTCCTGTACGCTGCCCTCTAAACTCCACACGTGTGCCCTTGAACAAGAAATAGACACTAAACACTCAGTGTGCTAATATGCATCCAACGCAGCCCAACTACTGCCCTGCACTATGGCCATGCAACAGTTAGCCGAGCTACTAGGACTATGGAGACGGAAGCGCTGCGTTTGCTAAGTCTGACTTGTGCTCCTGCTGGCTTCAGCTCCACATCTTTCTTCTAAGAACAGCTGTCCAGTGAACTGTTTGCTAAAGAAACGGAGCTCCCAGGGCCTCCTCTGCTCTTGCAGACATGCTTAACTGCGACAGAAACGTCCTCTTGTGGTCCTGACGCCCCAGACCACCTCTGACAAGTACGCAGACAGGAATTCCAACAGGACGGCACCAACTAGAAGCTGTAAGAAGCTGCAGGAGGCTCCTACCTTGGAAGGATGACCCAGGAGGTGAAAGGCCAGTCTGAGCTTCTGCATGCTCCTCTACAGGCAGGGAATTGCCACAGAATGGGCAGAACTTGAATGATCCTTTGACACCTTTGCCACAGACTGGACAGAAGGAGATCATGCTGCAACACAGAAGGTGGGGACAGGGATCAGAATGAACCATCCAGAGTGTGAACCGTGGGGAAAGCCAAGGTCAGCCTCAGGTGTGGGTCCCTAGGCACCACCCACCTTGTGTGTTAGACAATGCCTCTCCCCGTCTGTAGCTTGTCAAGAAGACAGTGTGTCTGGCCAATTCAACTTATGAAGCCCCATCTCTGAATCCCAGTGCTAGGATTATAGGTGTATGCTTATCACACTCAGATTTTTTTCTGAGTCGAGAGAATTGAACTCAGGTCTTTTATATTTGTTTGATGTCTTTGCTTTAATTATCAACTTGACATAGCCTGAAAGCGTTTGAGAGGAAAGCTTCATTTGAGGGACTACCTGGATCAGGTTTTCATGTGGGTGGACGCAGGAGGGACCAGCCTACTGCAGGTAGCACCACTGCCTGTGCAGACTGTCATGGACTGTAAAAGAACCAGAGAGATGACCATGAGCGGCAAGCGGTGGCCCTCCAGTTTCTGAACCAGAACCAGGTACATACTGACACCCTCAGCGATGGACAGTACCTTGGACGTGTAAGCCAAACAAGTCCTTTCTTTCTTCCCCTAAGTTCTATCTGGTCAGAGTGTTTCAGCAGCAGAAACCAGCAGAAACCAGCTCTCCCAGCTGAGCTGCTCCCACCACCCCTTTACTGCTATTCCTGCACTTTCATCTTTCCACGGGGAAATCTCAGAGCCTTTGGGCCTGTTTCGTCTGACTGATGGCTGAGAGAATTCCAGAATTTGCCTTTGAAAGTCACAAGCCAACCTGACAAGTGGTTACAGATCCTCAGCACAGAGGAGAAATGCAGACGGAGTTCTCCCCAGGACCCTTGCTCAGCTCTGTGCCACCAGCCGCCCCCAATAACCACACAGAGACTTATTATGCCTGGTCAATAGCTTAGTCTTGTTGACAACGCCCAAATTCCCTAAAAGATTGTTAAAGTGGGGCCCCTTCAATGGTTCTGGGGCAGAGCAGCGAGCCTGCTTCCCTGACTTCTGCTCCACTCCATGCAGCAGTTTGGACCCAGAGAGAGTGTGGCTGGGGCCAGAAGGCAGCTGGAGGAGAGCTTTGCCAGGCATGTTGCCCTGGCCCAGTCAGTGCCCGGCCCAGGGGACACTACGGCGGTGTCAGGAGTATCAGCAAATATGGCAACAAGTGCTGGACCATAGATCAGCAGAAGAGAGACCTTGGAATCACTGCAGCTGTGATTGCCGTTATTGCTATCTCTGTTACCTCAGATACTGCGGCCGGAATTGCTCTTTCCCAGACTGTGCAGACAGCTGAGACTGTCAACCAGCTGGCTCAGAGTCAGCAATCTTAATATTGACCTTGAACCAACAAGTGGCTCTGGTTCAGGAGCAAGTAGACTATCTTTGGACTTTTCAACGGCTAACATGTTCTAGCTTTTTATCATGTTATGTGCGTTACTCATGGCACTGTATTGCATGCTTCTGCTACTGTTAAGGAACTCAACCGTCATATGAGAGGGGTTTGCAATACTGCTTTTGTTAATTTTACCACCCAGTTAGTGCATGCTAGATGGCTGCAGCGCTGGTCTGGCTAGTTGGCACTGTCAGTCCTGGGGATACTTGGTTTAGGGCTATGTATTTGGGTAGCCACGGATGAGCAATACTTTGGGGGCAGAATACCATCTAAGACCGGGAATATTAGAGGGCTATTCCCCATGACAGGCAAGGTATTCCACCCAAAGTAACAAGACAGACATAATTTATTTTATAAAATAAAACGGGGGTGGGGGTAGTTGTTGTGATCCAGCTGCCCTCACTCCCCCTGACTGACAGCAGAACTTCCTTGTGGTCTGAAATTGACAAGGATGTTTGTGTTCTTTCTGGCCAATGGTTTTCCACAGAAGCAGTAGAGGTATAAAAGGCTTTAGCTCGGGGCAAAAAAAAAAGGTTGCTATTCTTCCACCTGAAAAGAAGCCTCCCTGTCTCAATCCCGGCACCCCTCCCCCACCCCAGTCTCAGCTATCCAGGCCCTGCAGGTGAGGCAAGAGTGAGTCTCTCCATGTGATTACTTGGGAGCTGAGTAAAGAGTAAAAAAGCCAACTACACAACTGTTCTGTCAATAGGACAAATACTGGGGAGGCTTTTTTATTTTTATTTCTTGTTAGTGTCTCTTTCTCCTTCTCCCTTCTGGTGGTGACAAGTTTGAAGCTTAGGTGGTGACTCTGGAACCACCAGACCAAAACTGGATATGGACAGTCGTCTGAAGTTGGTACCAGTGAAAGAGAATGTGTAACTGTGTCAAGCCACAGACTTAGGGGCTATTTGTTACTGTGGCATTTCACAGCCTAGACTGAGTAAGATCAGACAGTCCACTTGACTTATGTAAAAAGTGGAGCGGTTTAGAAATCTCTGGTGTTTTTTATTGTTTTGTTTTGTTTTTTGGAGACAGGATTTCTCTGTGTAGCCTTGGGTGTCCTGGAACTTACTCTGTACACCAGGCTGGCCTCAAACTCAGAGATCACCTGCCTCTGCCTCCCAAATGCTGGGATTAAAGGCGTGTGCCACCACTGCAAACTCCCTGTTTGTTTTCTGTCTATAAACTGTATGTGTGCCTGTGTTTTGTTTGAGATACGGTGTCTCAATTACTTTCTCTGTTTCTGTGATAAAATATCCTACCAAAAGCAACTGAAGGCTCAGAGTTCAAGAGCACAATCCGTCATGGCAGAAGTCATGGCAGCAGGAGCAGGCAGTTGCTCACACCTGGTCACACTGCACACAGTCAGGAAGCACAGAGCCATGCATGCTGGTGCCCAGATCACTTTCTCCTTTTTATACAGTCCAGGACCCAGAAAATGTTGCCACCCACATTCGGGATACAACAAACACAATCTAGATAATCCTTCCCACACGTTTGTCTCCAAGATGATCCTTCCAGTCAAGCCGATAGTATTAACCGTTGCTCAGGGTCTTGCTGTATAGTCCAGGCTTACCTCAAGGTAACAGGTATCACCACCACACCTACTTCTGTTGGTGTTCTTTGCTAATTCCATGTTATGTCTATTTTCTTCAGTGGTCACTGGGAAAAGGTGGCCTCTTTGAAGGAGCCAATGCCTGACTAGGTGAGCCTTGCCATACCCAAACTGACAGGGCAGGGAGGTCTACCAGCGGCCATAGAGAGGAGGCAGTACGGCTGGGCTCTTGGTGGGAAACAGGCCGCAGGGGCAACAGTACCTTTGTGGACTCAGGGTCTAGTCCTTGGATTACTGAGTTGGAAACTCCATCGTGACAACAGCCTGGAAAAGAACAAAGAGGGAAGACATGAACCGAGACTCATTTTATAAGGGAAAGGTACTGGCTAATATTTACTGGGCATTGGTCAGTCAGCAAGTGCTACTTGAGTGCCCATGAGATAGGGTCTATATAGCACTGGCCTTGTATTCCTGCTGTTACTTCCCGAGGGCCAGGGTCTCACATGCGCACCATGGCCAGCCCAACCCGGTTCTGACTTACAAAGTAAACATCAAGAAAATGGACTGGGTTCCTAGCTTCAGAGCAGAATGTTCCTGGAGGGTCCCATGTGGAAGGTGATGCTGGTACGAAACTGAGCCAGGGAACACCAGGCTTGTAACCACTGGCCTCTAGCTCTCCCACACTGTCACCAGCCTAGGCTGTCACCCCCTCTCACTACAGGTAACATCAGGTTCCACATCTTGTTACTGTGATTTACAATCAAAACAGGGGCCATGGGGATCCACTGAAGTCAGTTTTGAGGACAGGCTTGATGTCTTAATAATTCGGAATTCACACTATTCTGCTATAGGACCCGAATCCAGTCTCTGTAGCTGGAATTTTCTTTGGGCTGCAAACCGGCTCCCAAATAAAGGCACGAGACTTATTAATTATGAATGCTCTGCCTTATCTTAGGCTTGTCCCACTAGTTCTTTTAATTTAATGTTTCTATTCATTTGCCTCTGGGCCTTTTCCTTTCTTTCATTGTGTATGTCCTATTTTCCCGCTTCCTCTGTCTGTCTGTCTGTCTGGCTCCTGGCATTTTCCTGGTGTCTCTTTCTTCCCTCTGACCTAAATTCCTCCTCCTACTTACTCTCCCTGCCCAGAAGGCCTGCCTACACCTCCTCCCTTGCTATTGGCTGTTCAGTTTTTTCATTAGACTAATCAGGTGCCATAGGCAGACAAGATAAAACAGCAACACATCTTTACATAGTTAAACAAATATTTTGCAACAAGTCTCTCACTCAAGTTTGACGGATGGCTCACAATCACCTTTAACTTCAGCTCCAGTTCCAGGGGAACTGATACCCTCTGCTGGCCTCCCCAGGAACTGCAAATCCATGCCATATACAGGCAGAGAATCTGGAACTAGCACAGCACTATCTCTGCTGACCACCACAGCAGAACCAGGCCGGCCACCCCGGGCACCATGTGGACTGCAGGCAGAGAAAGCCTTCTGTTTTCCAGATTCTGCACAGACGTGCAGGTAAGGCTCTATGGAGGCATATTACACAACCGACTACATTTTCTGTTTGGCAACCAACCAATGTTAGAATATAAACTAGTTGTGCAGGGCTTAGAAATATTTATCCTTTAAAAAAAACTTATTTTGATTTCATGTGCACTAGAGTTTTCCCTGCATGTATGTTTGTGCGAGGGTGACAGATCTTAGAGTTACGGACAGTTGTTAGCTGCCACGAGGCTGCTGGGAGTTAAATCCACGTCCTCTGCAAAAGCAGCTCTTAAACGGTTGAGCCATCTCTCCAGCCCCAGGAACATTTATCTTTATGATTTCAATTTATGTACGTGTATGTCTGCACATGGGGATGTGGATGTAAGTGCCCATTAAGGTCACATGCATTGATCCCCTGGAACTGGGAAGCAACTTGGGTCTTCTGGAAGAGCAGTAAGCACTCAAAAATTGAGCCAACTCTCCAACCCTTAGGCAAGGTTTAAAAAACACACACACATTATTTTAGATAGGGCCTTAAGTAGCCCAGGCTGACTTTGAACTTTTGAGCCTCCTGTCTTCACCTCCCAAGTGCTAAACTTACCAGCACATACCACCACACCCAGCTTTATTACCAGAACAGGGTGTCACTCTGTAATCCACGCAGGGCTGTCCTGGAACTCACTAGTCTCCAAAATCCTCGCGACATGGCCTTCCAAATGCTAGGACTCTAGCTATTAGCCACGTTTAGCCATCACTACCATTGGAGTATAGAGCTACAGACTTATGCGGCGCAGATCCTTACATACAATAGTGCTAAATCAGTGCGGCCGGAAGGAACGAAGGGGACCCAAAGTGCTGAGGTCCCCTGTCGTCGAAGATTGCACAGCCAGTGATTTCGGCTATTATACTCAAGTCTGCCTTTATTCTGCATCCGTCCGCTTATTTAATTTATCTTACTTATTAACATCAGCTTGGCATCGTCGACTATGCTCCTGTCCCTAGAACGCAGCATACCGGGGGACCAAAGGCTAGACAGTCTTCCACAAGTGCTGGACTAGCAGGTGCCTAGGTAACAAAAACTGCACTGGGGCCCCACAATCCAAAAGAAACCAGCAATGACAGGACCGCGGAGGCTCCACCCCACGGGCAGCGCAGTATGAGTGGGGGTTCTCCCCCCCCAACCCCGCCACGGTCGACTTCCACAGCCCACAGGCGGTGACGTCACAGGCTCCCCGCCCGAGCGGCCTTTCACCACGGTACTTAAGAAAGAGCCGTGGGCGCCGGGTTTCCCACGGCCCGGACTCTCGCTCCGAAACGGAGCGGGAACCTGTACTCACCTTTTCAGTTGCCCAGCATAAACTTCCGGGAGAGGCGAAGGTGCTGCGCGCGCATCCTCCGCTGGGCCTGACAAGGGCGTGCCGGCGCTGCCAACTTCCTCTAACTCGGCCCCAAGCCCCGCTGGGGCTCCATTTCCCAGAAGCCTGAGCAGCACGGAACCGAAAGAGGAATTATTCCATTTCCTCTTCGGCCACCCTTCTTTGGCCTTCTCTAGAACTTTTTCCTCCTACTGCGCACTTGCTAATAGGAAGCCAATGACGGACGACGAGATACGAGTAGCTACCAATCACTTCTATCCTCTTCCGTTGCGTCAGCCTCGCCCCAAACTGTTTCTTTTCTTTCTTTTTTTTTTTTTTTTCCCGGCGGACATCTTTATTAATAGACCATCAACTTCTCCAAACCTCCAGCTGGAATTTCATCTTATTTCCATGCTGAGTCATGAACAGTGACAAAGCCAACCAGAGGCTACTCGAAGAGGACTAAGCTTTCATAGCTCACTTTCTTCTACAGGCAGAATAGAAATAGATGCACTCTAGAATGCACAATGGCTTTAGTCACTATGGAATTTAAATGGGATCTTGAAGAATGTAGACAAATCCCAATGAAGGAAGGACGAGCTGCGATGCTGTGCAACTGTTTAAGGGTTCCTGGTGCTGCATCTCGGTCACTAGCTGAATCTTGCACTAACACCAAATGGAGATGCGGAAAACACACTAAGTTGACTTAGGGGTTGTGCACAGGAACCAAAAGGCAGGAAAATACTAAACATTGCTGAGAGCATCCACCCCAGGAAGGACTTTACCTTCCAGGAGCTCTAGACTGGCACCACCCCCAGTGCTCACATGGCTGACTTTATC
>NW_026068073.1:1508483-1512093 GCF_014885135.2 Alexandromys fortis
GTAAGGTGAGCATCCAAACTGCCTAGGCTCCCACAAAACCAATAGGTGCAGTAGGATCAAAAACCTATTGCCACTGTTCTTGAGGTCTCAGTAGTCCTCATTGTCCGCTATGTTCAGCAAGACCGGTTTTAACCCAGGCTTTTTCAGACCCAGGCCAGCTGGCCTTGGTGAGTTCCCGATAGAACATCCCCATTGTCTCAGTGTGTGGGTGCACCCCTCGCGGTCCTGAGTTCCTTGCTTGTGCTCTCTCTCCTTCTGTTCCTGATTTGGACCTTGAGATTTCAGTCCGGTGCTCCAATGTGGGTCTCTGTCTCCTTTCATCGCCTGATGAAGGTTAATCTTCAGGAGGATGCCTATATGTTTTTCTTTGGGTTCTCCTTCTTATTTAGCTTCTCTAAGAACCCGAATTATAGGCTCAATGTCCTTTATTTATGGAGAAGACAATAACCAACTTTATATGGAAAAACAAGAGGAGTTGGGTTTTTGGGAGCCCAGAAAGCCTGTGTTCGCTCGGCCGCGGAGACTCTGGCACTCGCAGGCTTAGTCCTCAGCGGCGCTCGCGGGAGGCCCGAGGGGAAACCTGAACCCGGTATCCGAGTATCTGTACCACCTGCGTGGGCGTCAGAGAGCTCGTCGGATCCCCTGAAACTGGGGGTACACATAGGTTTGAGCCGCCATGTGGGTGCCGGGAGCCGGACCTCTGCCCTCCTCAAGATCAGCAATGGCTCCTAACCCGTGTCCAATTCCCAACACCAACGTGGTGGCTCACAGACGTCTGTAGCTCCAGTTTTAGGGGATCAGATGCCCTCTGGCCACTGAAGGCCCCAGGTGTGCACACAGCACTTCCATGCAAGCGGAAACAAACATAAAAATAAAGAGTCCTTTGTATGTATTCTTTGAGTGTCTCAAACGTGTACACAGTGTATCTTGATTGTAGCCCCCTCTCACCTCCCAGTACAAAAGGAATGCCCTGGCTGGCCCCAGACTGGGTGTTCTGCCTCTCTCTCATCATAGCCAGGATAGTATGTATGTATGGAACCCATGCAGGTCCTTCCGTGTGCTTGAACTCAGCATCTAGTTTGTGATACCTACTACAGTGTAAATGCTGTGTGAGTAATTGTTACCCTATGCTAGAAAATAATGATCTGTACATCTTGGGAACAGGTTGTGAAGCATGATGGGGAATTCAGGAGTAGGGGGGTGGTTTCAGTAAATGCAGTTGTCATTGTGATCCCTGCAGCAGTCTCATTCTGGAACTTCTGCTGATAAAAATCTGGTGATATTTTGGTGACTTAGCAGCACGAGCAGGAAATCAGCCGTGGACGGACGGGAGACTTTCTCTTAGCTCTTCTGCAGCTCTGCTAGCTCGGAGCATGAAGGGGAGGGCGGAGGAGCTTTAGAGGTTGCTGGAATCAGGCAGCTATGGCTGAGGTAAGCTAGAGTCCCTGTGAATGAACCGAATTACTCCCAAAGGAAAAGCAGCAGTCCTTGGTTCGGAGACTCCCAAGCAATCTTTTGAGGGGAGGGATGACTTAACATAGGATCTCAGGATCGCACTGTGTAGCTCATGATGGCCTTTAATTCAGATTTTCTGCTTCAGTCTCTTACTTTATAGGAAGGGCCTGGGACAGAGGGACGCCAGTAGACACCAAAAGGAAACAAGTGTTACATCCGGAATATAGATTAGTCAGTGTGATAGTTTGAATGAGAATGGTCCCTGCAGACTCCTGTTTGAATACATGTTCTCAGGTTACTGGAACTATTTGGAAAGGAGTAGGAGGTGTAGCCCTGTTGAAGAAGGTGTTTCAGGGCAGGCTTTGAGATTTCAAAAACTTCTCACCATCCCTGTGTGCTCTCTGCCTCCTGCTTGAGGTTTGAGATGCGAGCTCTCAGCCGCTGCCGCCCACAAACGTTCAATCCACCATCTGTACTCCAACCCTTTGGAACTGCAAACCCAATTAAAAGTTTTTTTTGGTAAGTTATCTGGGTAAAGATGTTTTCTCACAGCAATAGAAAAGTAACTTAGCATGGAAGAGCGGAATACAGTCAGGTTTGGCCATATGTACTACACGCAGGGCTTAGACTTCCTTAAATTTGAGCTATAAAGACCCCATCTAGCACCTCCATGTCAGTGGTTCTTGACCTTCCTAATGCTGCGAGCCTTAGTACTTACTCAGGAGTACAGTTCTCCTGAGTAAATTGGAAGCATGGGGACCATGGGAGAGGGTTGAAGGGGAGGGGAGAAGCAGGGAGGGGAGCAGAGAAAAATGTAGAGCTCAATAAAAACAATTTTAAAAAAGATTTACATACTTCAAACAGAAGGTACCAGACACAAGAGGTCACAGTCACAAAAGGCAGATCTAAGCCGGGTGCTAACACTCTGGAATCAGAGCAGCCGTGGAACTCTGCGGGACTCTCAGTAAGGGATATAGATATCTGAGGGCAAGAGCAGGTGCAGTCACAGGAAATCAGACACAGCACAGGGTGTTGACAGATCGGCGGGTGTCCCGTCCTCTCACCTCTGTCCCCTGGTATTCTGCTCTCTGAGGAGGAGGAAGAGTTATGTTAACGTGTAAGTATTCACAGGTGAGATGGAAACTTCTGACTGCAGGGTCTATAATGTTCACATTTCTACTTGTTTCTGTATTTAGAAATTTCCTCAAGGAACACATAGCCAAGTGTGGTGGCTCCTCCTTCCAATCCCAGCACTCAGGAGGTTAAGACAGGAAGAGTGCCGTGAGTCCAGCCTGAGGTACAGAGTGAGACCCTGTCCCTGAGCAGCAACAACAAAAAGTTTAATAATCTTTATTTTTTGGCCAAACAGTGGTGGTACACAGCTTTAATTCCAGCACTTAGGAGGCAGAGGTAGGCAGATCTCCAAGTTCAGGGCCAGCCTGGTCTACTGGTCTATAGAGTAAGTTCCAGGACTGCCAGGGCTACACTGAGAAGCCCTGTTTTTCCTTTCTTTCTTTCTTCCCTCCTTCCTTCCCTCCCTCCCTCCCTCCCTCCTTTCTGTATGTATGTATGTATGTATGTATGTATGTATGTAGTATTCTGCCACTCTGTAGGCCTACAAGCTGTGTATACAGTATTCTGCCAGCATGCATGCCTACATGTCAGAAGAGGACACCAGATCTCATTGAAGATGGTTGTGGGCCACCATGTAGTTGCTAGGAATTGAACTCAAGATCTCTGGCAGAGCAGCTCTTAACCTCTGAGCCATCTCTCCAGCTTGAGATTCCCTGTCTTAAAGAAAGAAAACTTTTATCTTTTTTTTTTTTTTTTGAGACAGGATCTCTCTACATAGCCTAGACTGTAGCATGAATAATAAGAACCCTGAGACAGATACTGGGATTCAAACTGAAGATCAGAAAAGCAAAACAGGGGCTGGAGAGATGGCTCAGAGGTTAAGAGCATTGCCTGCTCTTCCAAAGGTCCTGAGTTCAATTCCCAGCAACCACATGGTGGCTCACAACCATCTGTAATGAGGTCTAGTGCCCTCTTCTGGCCAACAGGCATACAGACAGAATGTTGTATACATAATAAATAAATTAAAGAAAAGCAAAACAGCCAGCGACTGCCTCTTATTTCTACCTCAGACCAAAAATGG
>NW_026068073.1:1513266-1565575 GCF_014885135.2 Alexandromys fortis
AAAGAAAGTAAACTCCATGTGGAGTTTCTTTGATGCCCATCATCTTCTCTGAAGTAGATTGTTCCTGCCAGGAACAGATATATTTCACTGTCATTAAAAAAAAGGAACTTATATTATTAAAACATCTTAAATGATATATTCTGTAGATCTCTGAGGTGGTGTTTGACGATCACCTGTCTATCTAAAGTATATCTGTTTGACCTTGAAAACATACCTAATGTGACTACAAGTTTGATTGTGATGACTAACTACTAACTTGTATTTCTTTATATCCTAATTAGTTGATAATAATAAATTTCAAGGATTAGAAATTTGCATTACATTGTTAAATGAGGTTTTTAGGTACTGTATAGGTCCTGAGATTGAAGGTGTGTGCCACCACTTCCTGGCCTGTATGGCTGACTAGTACGGCTGCTTTGCCCTCTGCTCTCCAGGTAAGCTTTATTAAAACAAAAATAAGATACCACTATATTGGAATTTGCTCTATAGACCAGATGCCCTCAAGCTCAGAACTCTGCCTGTCTCTGCCTCCTGAGCACTGGGATTGAAGACGGTGGCATCATACCTGGCTCCTTACAATCTTAAATGAAGAAGTACATGAAGTTTAGGGTTGGCAGACCTGGGTTTCATTTTCCACGTGACTTGACATTCTGTCGTTTGTCCTACAAGTGATTTCTGCCCTGGTCAGGCCTGCTCAGGGCTCATGGCCACTCCTGGATGACTGACAGTGTGCTTCATTTCAGAAGTGTGTGACCCTCACAGATGTAGCCATGGATTTCACTCTAGAAGACTGGGAAGAGCCAGAGCTAGAGCTGGGTCAGAGAGACCTGTTCTGGATCTGGCACTGGACAACCACCAGGATCTTTTCTTGCTCAGTAAGTGTCACTCTGATCCAGGGTTCCTTGTTGTGCCCTGTCACCCACAGGATGCTGGCATCTAAAGCACAGTGCACAGGACAGCACTCTGAACATTGACAGTGCTGAGCCTGTACAACCTGCTCTGGTCCCTTCCTGGCTTCTTGCATACCCCCCCTTCCTGCTTGTAGCTGTAGTCTTTTCTTGGGCAGGTGGTTCAGGACACTGTGTTTGCTGTCCTCTTCACCCACACAGCTCAGTCCCGTTAGAACACACAACCTGCCAGGCGGTGGTGATGCACGCCTTTAATCCCAGCACTTGGGAAATAGAGGCAGGTGGATCTCTTTGAGTTCAAGGCCAGCCTGGTCTATAGACCTAGTTCCAGTACAGCTAGGGCTACACAGAGAAATCCTGTCTTGAAAAACCAAAAAGAAAGAAGGAAGGAAGGAAAGAAGGAAGGAAGGAAGGAAGGAAGGAAGGAAGGAAGGAAGGAAGGAAGGAAGGAAAAAGCTGCACACAATCCCCACCAGGTCTGGATTCTCCTAAGCACTTGCTGTGTCGTCTGGAGTGGACCTTTGGGAAGGGGACTGGTGCTCTGCTCTTTTCACTGAGTGCTGCCTAATGAGTGCCAGTAAGCTGTGGACGTCTGTAGTCGGATTTTCTCATCAGCAGCCAGCTGGCAAATAATGACATGGAGACTTGTTATTATTATAAAAGCTTGGCCTTTAGCTTTGCTTTCTTCCCAACCAGCTCTTACAATTCAAATTAACCTGTTTCTTTTAAACTACATTCTGCCACGCGGCTTTGACCTCTCTCCCATTCTGTACATCCGACTTGTTCTCTGGTGTCTCTCTGCCTCTCTTCTTCCCAGAGTTCATTTTTCTTCAGAGTTCCCATGTATTCTCTTCTGCCTAGCTATTGGCCATTAGCTCTTTATTAAAGCAATCACAGTGACACAGCTTTACAGTGTAAACAAATGTCCCACAGCAGTCATAAGCCCCACCCTGTGCTTGGCCAGCCTGAAGGCTCTTCCTCCTAGTTCCATAGTCACCCCCTCCTTGCCGGGTACTCTGAAACGGACTTTAGAGAGTACTCTCAGCTGTGCTCCCCAAGAGCGCCCCAGCTTAGTGATTCCTAGGAGCACTCAGAGGTCTCAGCTGTGCTCAGACTCGACAGTAGGAGCTCACTGTAGTAGAAGAACACAGCGCAGGTTGCCAGAATGCAGGCTTGCACAGCTCTCAGTGAAGTCATGTGGATGCTCTGATTCCAGCAATGTGAGGAGTGCTGACTAGTTTCTTGTCAGCTTGACCCACGATGGAGTCTTTGGGAAGAAGGAACCTTAGTTGAGAAAATGGTCCTACCAGGTTGCCCTCCAGGCAAAACGATGGTGCATTTTCTTAGTTAATTATTGGTGGTGTCACCCCTGGGCTGGTGGTCCTGGGTACTATAAGAAAGCAGGGTGAGGCCATGAGAGTAAACCTGTAAAGAGCATTTCTCCATGGCTTCTGCATCAGTACCTGCCTTGAGTTCCTGTCCTGACTTTTCTCGGTGATGGAATGTGATCTGAGATTTACGATGAAATAAACCCTTTTTTCCCAAGTTACTTTGGTCCTAGTGTTTGGTCTCAGCAGTAAAAACCCTACTAAATCAAGAAGTGAGAAGGCACTTGCTCACGGACCCCTTCCTCCTGAGTCTCCAATGTAAACACAGGAGCATTCCCAATTCAGCAGGGCCAGCACGACTCTCACAGAACAGCCAGGACCGCCAAATCCACTTTCTGTGTTGCAGCCTCATGGTAAGAGGGCAGACAGTGTCTACCCCAGTGCACATGCGCACGGCTTCCCATCCAGCAGCCGGCTCCCTATGGCTGCCACCTCAGCCTCACTTCATCTCCTCTAATCAGTCCATTCTGTATTTTCCAAGAAACACCAGAGAACTTTATCTCTAAAGAAAAGACAAAAAAAGTAAAATATATCATGTGGTGGGCCCCTTCTTCCTTAGGATTTTATTATGCCAGTGCAGCTGTGTGTCCCTCCCTGTCCGTCGTGGTGGTCGCCCCCTCCCCCCCTCCCCCCGCAGCTACAGAAACACCTCAGGTTTCCGTCAGTGTCTATCAGTTCTTACGCTGTGTCTCACAGTAAGAAGTGCATTGGCCTTGGCTCCTACACAGATCTGCACGTCCAGTCCAGAAAGCTCCTGCTGCGCATCTGGGTGCCCTCCGTATCAGGATTGTTCTTTCTCAGCAGATCCCAAACTCAGCCTGATTTACCAACCAGACATCAGGGAAGAGCTTGATGCTGTGGTCAAAGGATGCCTGAAAGAAAGCCACCAGTACTGGCGCGTGAGAGGAGGGCTCTCTCCATGTCTGACTCTGCCTGAGACCCCGTCCAGCCCCAGCAAGTCTGTTTTCTACACATTTTTGGTGCCCAGACTCAAGAATTTACCTATTGCCTGTTGTCCATGTTACAGAGGGGACCTCACTCTGTATGTCATGTCTCTGCCTTCAGAACAAGCATCCTGGTTCATCTCCAGAGCCTTTTTACTTCAAATCTCCACAAGGGATGCTTTCTACTCAAAATTTGCACAGCCCCATGCCGTGTGGCCTCTGGTTTCTGCCTTCTTCCTGGCTCAGCATAGCCACATTTGGGAGTCAGTCAAGCCCGTGGCCCAACGCTGTCGGGCAGGGCTGCTCTTTCATCTCCAGTGCAGACGGTGCACACGCTGTGTGGAGGCCTGATGGAGCCGTTTGCAGTGAGAGAAAGGGACGGTACCAGGGCAGGGAGGCTTCAGCCAGTATTTTCTGTCACCATAAGGAAGATTCAGAACTAAAGACCGCAGGTTAGCTCCACCCATCTGGATGGTCCACAGTTCCTTGCTTACTGCCACCTGGGTATTGAGCTTTATTGGGGTGCCAGTCCCCAAACCTCTCGGGATCCAGAAGGAGAATGAATCATATGTCTTCTCATCCTGTCCCCTTGATTCTTCCAATGTTCTCCCCAGCGCTCTTGGTGTTCTCTCTCTTTTCCCGGAAGGGCTCCAGTTCATATACCCACACAGACACAGTTAACAATTTTTTGGCAATAACAAGGATGCCAGGCAGGCATTTCACAGGGCTAAGAAACCAGATAAGGCTGACAGAACGGGTGCTTGTTAGTTTACTGGTCTCAGAGCGGGTGTGGCTGTGAAGCCTGCGTGTATCTGAAGCGGGTGGATAGAGGAAGGGCTATGGTTTCCTAAGAGGGAGAGGGAGTTTGTGTGTTCACTACATCTGTGTGGTTAGTTAAGCGAGAAGTTTGTAATAGATGTAGAAAGAGGAAGGAAAACAGCCTTGCTGTGTACTCTGAGCTTGTCTTCTGCAGCGGCTGGGAACACGGCCCTGTGTTTACCATGGCAACCAGCATAAACCGCGGGAAGAAAGCGGATGGTGCCTGATCCACATTTAGCATTTTTTGACAAATGCTAGATGATTAAAGAGTTTCTCTTAGCACTAGATCAAGGCGAAACACTGTGGCTATGTAAAATCCAGATTGCCTCTTCCAGCCCTGTGCTAAGCTGCAGGGCGCTCATGCCCACTGATGCCCAGGAGAGAAGGAATTCCTCTCTCTGGGGCTGGTTTTAAGTAGATTTAACTGTGAGAACACAGGTTTGACTGAGTGAATACTTTCACACCAGGGCCCCACAGTTGGACAATGGTCATCCAGTTGCCAGTACAGAAGGGAGTTATGCCCAATAGTTGATTAATACACTGCCGAGGTATTTTTTGGGATGAATCCCACTGAAGAAGGATGCTTAAAAGAAATCCCACACTAGCTCAGAACTGAGAATAATAGAAGGTTACTTACTTAGGGACAATTCTCTGCTTGGGACAGGGAACAGCAACCGAATCCCGCAGCTAGAAAAGAGGCCGGATGCATGCTTTACATTGGCATAAATAGTACAAGAGGCCATGCCCCAGTGGGCAGGTAACTTAAAGGCTACTGACTGTAGGATTTCCTACAGCACTTCCCACTTTTGTTTAAATAAGAGAATTATAAGCCTAATACAAAATTATATAAGAACAAATATATCAAGCAAGAAATGTAATAAATGTTTCAATAATTATCCTATCCTAATGACTTTAAGTCTTGTATAATAAATAACTTGGCCAAGTCATGAGAGGAAAGAAACTACAACTATCTAGTCTTCAACCCCATCAAAGATCCGAGAAGGGAAATAATATTACTTGAGTAAGCAGGAAGTGCAATCAAGCAACTTCCAAAATGTCGAACAAATGACAGAGACAACTGGCTACCTGGGTGATGGAGGAAGGTCATTGGCTAATAAAGAAACTGGCTTGGCCCATTTTATTGGTTAGAACATAGGTGGGTGGAGTAAACAGAAGAGAATGCTGGGAGGAAGAGGAAGTGAGGTCAGAAGTAATGCAGCTCCTCTCAGAGCCAGACGCCTCAGACAGAGAGGCATGCTCCGCTCTCCCGGGCAGATGCACGCAATGAAGCTCCTCCGACCCAGGATGGACGTAGGCTAGAATCTTCCTGGTAAGCGCACCTTGGGGTGCTTACACAGATGATTAGAAATGGGCTAAATTAATATGTGAGAATTAGCCTAGAAGCGGCTAGATAGAAATGGGTCAAGCAGTGTTTAAATGAATACAGTTTGTGTGTTGTTATTTCGGGCATAAGCTAGCCAGGCGGCCAGGGTGCTGGGGACACAGCCCCGCCTGGGCAATCACCCAATGTTTCATTTGCAACCTTGAAGCAACCAACTTTGACTAAGGCCTAGATTAATTGACAGACTATTTCCAAAGGCAAAAACATTTCAAAACCATTTTACCCTGTCTTGGCAAGATTTGACAGTTTTTTTTTTCCTTGTGTCCAGCTTAACCATATACCTTGTCAGTGGTTGAGGCATGGGCAGTTCTTGCCCAAAGGCCAATTTTGCCAAGAAGGAAACAAACTCTGAGTGAAGTGTCTTCAGTGCTCAACATTCTCTCGGGAATAGATTGGCGCTGTCAGGAACTATTGTGTCTCATGTCGACAGAACCCTAACTTATTTAAATGCATATTCTACAGCTCTTTGAAGTGGTTGAGATTACCTATCTATGCAGAATATAATCTCTATGTATCTAAAGAACATGATTAGTCTATGACAAACATAGATGACTATTGATCTATAATTCTTAATACCTATATAATTTAAAGACTTCATATTATAATATTATACAATAAACAACTGTGCAACTAGTCAGGACAATGACTTCAAAATGTAAACAATGTATAAGTATCTTGATCAGAGGTAGAAATGTCCTAAAATTGTATCAATGTACAAAAATGTTTTAAGCAGAGGTAGAAGCATGCATGCATACAACATGACAAAATAAATTTTTCTAGGTCTACAAATATCGTGGACAAAATAGGAACATTCAATATAGTTAAGTTTGTATCAATATACAAGAATCTATACTAATGTAAATTGCCTATAAATAATAACAAGTATTTGCTTTATTACCCACTTTTATTATTAGTGTGAGTAAGCTCACACTAATCTGTTATCCCATCCAATTCTCCTTTTTTTTCAAAGAGATCCCTGAGCCTACAAAATTTCACTCCTATCCCCAACCCTATACCAATATAATCAATCCCTAAATGATGTCCCTAACCTTGAGGACAAACTTTGTTGGGAGAGAGGACATGGTCTTCTAGAATTACTACCAGCTGTCATGGGGACAATTTTCTTTCTATGGGATCCTGTGAAAGTAAAATGTTGTTATGTTCCAAGATTACTGTCTGGTATAATTGCAAATAGTTTCTGAGTTTTCTGTAGGATTTTTCTGAGCTTCCTATTTGGAGTTCTGGCAAGAACCTTGTAAAAAAGTGCACCATTTCAGCTAACCAAGTTGGAACCATCTTGAGCAGCTGGTACCCAAAACAGGTCTTATAGTAGTGCTATCAGCATCATGATGTCATATAAACCAGGTGGGGTTGTTGTTGTGGGGCCCCATCTTCTTCCTGGAAACTTCAAAGGTTACTGCAGGAAAGTTCATTGTTCACTGTGGAAAACTTACACATTATTTATATAGACATATACAGACATATATATTCAATCAAAGGTACAATAGAGACAAAAATAGGTATGAAAAATTAATTTTTTCTAAATTCTTTTTTCTGACATGAGACAGAAACTCTGAATATTTAACAACTTGCTTGGATCTTTATCACCATCTAAGGTTTTGTTTAAATGAACTATTAGATCAGGTGTTATCCCAACAGCTGGTCGTAGACTGGAAATGTCTCCTAACAATCTTTGGAAGTCATTAAGAGTCTTTAACCAGTCTCTCCTAATTTGTGCCTTTTGAGTTTTAATTTTCTCTAACCCTATTCTGTAACCTAGGTAATTAATAGAATTTCCTCTTTGAATCTTTTCAGGGGCAATTGTAATCCCCACTTAGGCAAGACTTTCTTTACTACTTCAAACATCCTTTCTAAAATATCTTTATTTGAATCAGATAATAAGATGTCATCCATGTAATGATAAATTATGGACTTGGGGAATTGTTTACGAATTATTTCCAATGGCTTACTTACAAAATATTAGCACAATGTAGGACTATTGAGCATACACTGTGGGAGGACAGTCCATTGATATCTCCTATTAGGCTGAGAATTATTATAAGTAGGCACTGTGAAGGCAAATTTTTCTCTATCCTTTTCTTGTAACGGTATAGTGAAAAAACAATCTTTCAAATCAATAACTATAAGAGGCCATCCCTTTGGTAATAGAGAAGGCAAAGGAATTCCAGATTGTAGTGGGCCCATAGGTTGAATTACCTTGTTGACAGCTCTTAAATCTGTCACCATTCTCCATTTACCAGATTTCTTTTTTACAACAAACACAGGAGAATTCCAAGGGCTGGTTGATTCTTCAATATGGTGAGCATCTAGTTGCTCTTGTACCAGCTGTTCCAATGCCTGCAATTTATCTTCAGCTAGAGGCCACTGTTTGATCCATATTGGCTTCTCAGTTAGCCATTTTAAAGGTAGGGCTGTTGGTACCTCTAAAGGTTTGGTATTTGCTATATGTTCTTGTACAGCCTGAATGGCTGGTGACCTTTTTCCATAATACCTCATCATATCTTTCCTAGAATTATGAGTTCCTGGAACTACCGGAATGTTAATCTGGGTATTCCATTGCTGTAGTAGGTCACGGCCCCATAAATTTATGGCAATATTGGCTATATATGGCCTTAGTCTTCCTATTTGCCCTTCGGGCCCTATGCATTCAACCCATCTTGTGCTTTGTTTTACACGAGATAGGGTTCCAATTCCCAGAAACTGAACATCTACCTCTTGAAGAGGCCAATTCGGATGCCAAGATTCTGGAGTAATGATACTTACATCCGCACCTGTGTCTAATAAGCCTTCAATAAAAGTGCCATTTATACAGACTCTTAGCTTTGGTCTTCGATCATTAATAGAAGTCTGCCAAAATATACGTTTATTCTGTCCTACTGGGTTTTTTGACTCATTCTCCATGCATAATTCATCATTTAGATCAGTATTGCTTTTTACAGCAGAGATTGGAGCTTTTAATTTTCTTGGTGAGGCACATTCTCCACTGTGACTGGGAATGACTGGGCCACTGTTGGGTTGGGGGCCTGCGAGAGGCCCCTCAAGGAGTTTCCCGGCGGTATCGGGTTGCCTTGTTTGTCTGTTGTTGACCTGCATTCGTTGGACCAATGTCGACCTTTACCGCATCTCCTACATATACCTGAAGGCCTAGGTCTCCTATTTTTGTCATTCCCAGAGGAGATATTATTCCTAGAAATTCTGTGCTTGCAATCCCTTTTCAGATGTCCTAATTTACCACAATTAAAACACCTGGCAGTTTGATGTCTCCTCATTGCTGTGGAAACCGCTTCTCCTACCCAAGATTCATCATTATAGCTAAACGCCTCAACATTCATCGTATGCTGAATCCATTCATCCATAGGTGCTGATCTAGACTTTAAAGGCCCAATTATCTTTTTGCATTCTATATTTGCATTCTCAAAAGCTAGAGATTCAAGAAGTATTCGTCTAGATTCTGGGTCTGTTACCCCTATGTCCAGAGCCTTAATTAATCTTTGCAAAAAGTCAATAAAGGGTTCTCTCTGTCCCTGCCTAATTCTGGTATATGATTCAACCCTTTTTGCTGGATCTTGTATCCTATTCCAAGCATTTAAAGCTGCTTGGTGACATAGACACAGTACTTCATCATCATAAAGAGCTTGGACCTGTGGATCAGCATATTCTCCTGCACCAAGAATTTGATCTTGGGAAACCTCGACACCTTTTGCTCTTCCTTGCTGTTCCATATGTTTGGATTCTTCTCTGAAATAAATTCCAAACATCAAGGAAGGTCCCTTATCTAAAACTGCATACACTAACTGATGGAAATCATAGGGTGTAGCTCTAGCATTAGAAGCCCAGGTCCTTATCATTTCCTTTACATATGCATTGTGCAAACCAAAATTAACAATAGCCTGCTTAATTTCTTTTAGACCATTCATTGCTATTGGCGTCCATCTAGCTTCTCTGACTCCCTTTGAGCCTTTAGAAGTTGACGCTTTGTCAGAATTAAGTATAGGGTATGCCACTAAAACCCTGGATAAGCCAGTTCTGATAGCTGGTGTTGCCTTGTATCCTGTCCTTGTGCCTTATTACTCTGTTCACCAGCTCCAATAATTTCTTCAATCATTTCAAGTCTTTTTATCATTGTCTTTATTATTGCCGCTTTTGAATCCTGAATCTCCTGACCTGCATGAGTTTCTACTAAAGATAGTATGGTTCTTGGGAGTGCCATATTCTTCCTAAATGATAGAATATGCAAAAGAATACTGAAACCTAGTAGCTAGTAAATTAAGTTATCCTCATAGTCATATAAACCTTGCATGATAAGACCCATTGTATTGGTAGCCCAAACAGTTAAATTCATGTTGGAAACGAAAACTGCCATATTACCTATTATCCAGCAGGTGGCGCTGTTGTCAAGTCGCGACGAAAACGGGTTCCTGTTTGAGGGTCTGCCTGCAACGAATGGTTCCTGCCAGTGGTGACCTCTGGTTTTGGAGCCTGTTCTGGAACTAGCTCTTGTAGACCTGGCTGGCCTCGAACTCACCGAAATCCGCCTGTCTCTGCTTCCCCAGTGCTGGGATTAAAGGCGTATGCCACCACCACCCGGCTGGCCTCAGAGATCTTCCTGCCTCTCTGGATATTATGGGCCTGAAGGCCGAGTGTATCTCGGACTCAGCACTGGGGCCTAAGTCACGAACTAAACAAAAAACGGCGTACAGGGAACCATAAACCCAGAATCCAGGGGTAGAGAAGAGTAACCCGGAAGCCGTGTATGCCTCCACGTGACAGAGTCACCCTGAGGGGTTGCAGCTTCCGCGTGCTCTGGTTCGCACCACTTAAGAGCTATACTTGCAAGGGAGATTTAAAAACAACTCAGAAAAGAGTAAACCACGCAGGCAGAGACTACACGGGCCTGTGGAGTTTAAATCCACGTGGGGAGGCAGACGATAGGGTGCGTGGGGACTTGAAGTCAATCTGAGGTGTCTAAAAAAAATATAAAGAACTGCAGCAAGAAAAGCCAGTGCGTGATAATTTATATTAAACTGCTGGCTCCACGCACAAGGCACAGGCTACAAGGCTGCCGCAAGGCACAGGCCACATGGCTGCTGCAAGGCACAGGCCGCAGCTGAGGAAGGGAGGGCTCGCGCCAAGCCGAACTCGCGGCCGGCAGCCTAGTGGGGGAAGGAGAGGTCCTAAAAGCCAAACGTTCGGGTGCCAGATGAAGGCGTAAGTCACGAACAATGCCACACCAGTTTGGAGTTATGATTAATAGGGTGTTATTTATTTAAAGGGGAAAAAACTTACAGATTACCGTCCCAGACAACAGCCATCTGCACAACCAGGAAGGGAGTCTAGTCTCCGGTGGCACAGGAAGTGAAGAGAGTGAGCGGAGGAAGTAGCCATTTTTTTAAAGGGAGAGAAACCACACCCCAATGGGCTGGTATCTCAGCAGCTATTGGTTGGAGGGGAGGAAGGACCTCCCGCAAGAGGAGGTCATTAATGTGAGTGCTCTGAAGCCTCCTGCTTGTGCTAGTGTTCCTTGATGGTGAACAACTTGGGTACGTGCACCCCAGCTCTGAGTTCCGTTTTTGCCACTTTGTCATATAGGTTTTTCCAAGCATAGACAGCGAATATGCACATACACACATGTGCAGGAAAAGGGTCAGTCAGGATATCCACACTGGAAGAAACCTGTGTAAAATTCACAGTGCTAACCTCAAAAAGCCATCCAGGAGTCAAAGTGGTGGAGCCACAAAAGCTGCTACAGAGCAGAGGTGCTGACTCGGCAAAACTGTAAGCTTCAAGGTTGGGACCAAGAAAAACCACCTGCTAGTAATAGTGACCCCCAAACACTGCATAAGGGCCATGTGGCAACAGTCCATCCATTCTTCATCCACAGCCTATTAAACACGGAAAACTCCCACAAACACTAAGTCCTACAGATGTGAGAATGTGGGGACCCATTCGGCCAGGCCTTTCCTCTAGCTGGACACCAGAAAACCCATACTAGAAACTCCATGAATGTGCTACATGCCTTGGAATCTTCCACGGAAGGAAACATTTTGTCCAAATCAAAAAGCTCATTTTGCAAAACCTGTCTTCCAGTGTCAAGAATGCAAAAAGACCTTTAATCAGAGGTCATCGCCCATCGAGCAGTGGACTTCTCATACAGGAGAGAAGTCATACAAGGGTAGTGAAAGGAAAGCTTTCAACCACTCCTCCACCCTGAAGATCCACCAGAGGGTTCACAGTGGAGAGAAGCCTTACAAACGCACCGAGTGCAGGAAAACCTCTGTCCAAGCACACACCTTAATGAGCTTCAGCGAACCCCCTCAGGCTGCAGGGGCTACCAGTGTCCAGAACGTGTCAGCCGTCCCTCACACCTGTTCTGCATCAGCTGAGCCATGCCACAAACAGGCGCTTTGCCTGTGCTAAGGGCAAGGAGACCATAAAGCTGACACCAGCGAGTGCCAAATGAGTGCAAGCAGTGTGGCGAGCACTTCGTTTGCAGCTCAGCTTTGAACTACCACCTGAGCCTTCACACCAAGTGAGAAGGTTTTAGGTCAGAACTCAAGGCATACTGAGAAATGCTTTAAGTTTAACAAATGTGGAAAAGCCTTCCATCACAACAGACACCTTCTGCCTTCCATTACAACAGACACCTTCTGCCTTCCATCACCACAGGTACCTTCTGCCTTCCATCACAACAGACACTTTCTGCAGCATCAGAAGGGTCACAACATCCTGTGTAGGGCCTGCAGTATGGGATGGTACCTGAGCCAGGAACTAGGCTGGAGATTTAAACACACACACACACACACACACACACACACACACACACACACACGGACAAGGGCCATCCTTGAAACAAGAATGCCAACTTTATTGTGCTCCAGGGAAGCTTATAAAAGGGTTCCTTAACTGATAGCCACGCCCTAGCTCTTGGGATTTCCAGAATTCACTCCCTGCCATCAGGAACTCATGAGGGTCTCATGCTCAGAGCAGCTGCAGTCTGTTCAGTGCAGAGGAAAACAAGTTGTTTTGTTCAGAGCAGCTGCAAGCATAACAAGTTGTTTACAGGAAATTCAGGGTCTGGGTCCACAGCCCCCACCAATCCCGTGAGTGTAACCAATGTGGGAAAACCTACGACCAGAGTACACAGCTCACTTGCCATCAGGGCATCCACACTGGTGGGCAGCCAAATGAATGCAATGAGCCTGCAACTCCGTGCACAACGCCTCTGCCACTGAGTCTCAGCCTCCCAAAGTGAGCACCCATTAAATGTAACAAATGCAGCTTTAGAAACAGCAGTTAATTCGCATTGGAGAGAAAGCCTTTCCATGCAGTGAGTGTGGTAGGTAGAGCCTTTAAGCAGAGCACCAAAGAATTCATATTGTAGAGAAGCACTTCGGGTGTAGTGAGCATGGGAACGCGGTTCGTCAGAGTTGCTGCCTTTCTAAGCCTCAGAAGATTCTCTCTGGGAAGAAGCCCTTTAAATGTGGTGACTGTGAGAAAGCCTTCAGCCAGAGCCCCTGCCTTCCTCTTCATTGCAGAGTTCACCCTGGGGAGAAGCCATGCTCGTGTGGCACATGTGGGAAAGCCTTTTCCCAGGGAACAAGTCAGGAGAGCATGGGAGGATTCACAGTGGAGAAACGCCTTCTATCCGCGGTGTGCGCGGTAAAGCCTTCTATCCGCGGTGTGCGCGGTAAAGCCTTTGGCTTCAGCGCTCATCCGTCAACACCAGAGAATTCCCACCCAGGAGAACCACATTATCAAGACTGTCACAAAGCCTTTCATAGCCTTTCTGCTCTTAGCAAACACCAGCAACGTCACTCTTGTAAAGTAACAAGTAGTACTGCCCAGAGCCACTTGGTGACAGCAGAGTCCCCTCCATTGGGAGACATTCCTATGAAGTCAGCCATTGAAACCAACACATTGCAAACGGCACCTCCCAATAAGTCCTAATAAAAGTTGATAAGACCGATTGTACAAATTCATTTCATTTAGATGAGTGGTTCTCCACCCTCCTAATGCTGCAACCTTTTATACATCTCCTCATGTAAATATCTGTTTTCTGATGGTCTCAGGCGACCCCTGTGGAAGGGTCATTTGATCCCCAGAGGTGTCACAACCCACAGGTTGACAACCCCTGATCTAGACAAACACAGAAAAATTAAGGTGTGTAATTGCTGGGTAGTGGTGGCACGTGGGAGGTAGAGGCAAGGGGATCTCTGAGATCAAGACCAGCCTGGTCTACAAAACAAGTTCCAGGACAGCCAGGGCTACACGAGAAGCCCTGTCTCGAAAGAGCAACAACAAAAAGCTGTGTAATGTCAGGATTCAGTGCTAGACCATGGAGACAGCCTGCCTGAATTGAATTCCAGTTCTGTCAGCCTTGTGAAAGTCATAATAATTTCTTGATACTTCAGTTTCCTTATCTGTAAAATGGGCATAATATTCACATCCTTTGGGGCTATGGTGAGGATTAAATAATTTCAATACACTTTTTTAGATTTATTTATTATGTATACCGTGTTTTGCTTGCATGTATGCTTACACACCAGAAGAAGTTACCAGATCTCATTATATTCATATTACAAATGGTTGTGAGTGAAAGACCCTACAGACCCCTCCCCCCCTCAGAACCCATAGCTAGCTGGCTCTCATGAGAACATCCCGTTTAGGGAAACAGGATGCCTATAGTCAGCACATGTGCCAAACTTAAAATATCACCAGTTTACAAAAGAAACAATTCCCCCTATGAAGGACCCCAGCTTAACTGCTGTAACATCATTTTACAAGACTCTTGACAAACAAATGTAAGTGCAGAGTGAGGTCAGGGCCTCTGGCTGCAAAGCAGGATATTTTATGAGGCCAGGGCCTCTGGCTGCAAAGCAGGATATTTATGACATAGATGTCTGTCGCCATACATCTGTGCTGGGAAAGGAGGAACCAAAAGAAAACAGGATGTCTGTCGCCATACATCTGTGCTGGGAAAGGAGAAACCACTTATGCCCCCTGCCTCATCCCAACCAGACCAATAACCATGCATCTGCTTCTGTAATCTGCTTTGGCCGCCCTCTTTCCTATAAAAAGACCTCCCCCCAGTCTGCAGGTGCGCAAGTCCTCCGAAAGACTTTGTCGCCCGCAGGTACCTGTGTTCACACAATAAACCTCTTGCTATTTGCATCCGCATGGTCTCGGCCTGTTCCTTGGCTTCGGGGGAGTCTCCTCTCGAGGGAAGTCCTCTTCAAGGGTCTTTCAGTGAGACACCTTATGGTTACTAGGAATTGAACTCAGGACCTCTGGAAGAGAAACCAGTGCTTTTAACCTTTGAGCCATCTCTCCAGACTCATTTGTAAATGTGTAGCCCAGGCTGGCCTCGAACTTGTGATCCTCCTGCCTCCACCTCTGTCAGCAAATCCTGCTGGTGTGCACCGCCACAACCAGCACAAATACACTTTTCTATTAAAGATGGGAACTGGTGGTTGTGGTTGACGTTCCCTGCATCATTCATGGCTTTGAAAGCTTTCTAATAGTCCAGGTTTTGCTCAACTCCTTAATTAAAAAAAAAATACCTGGCCTTTTTCTTTCGCCTGTATCTCTGTTTTGTTCTAGGTTTTTTTTTGAACATGTAATTTTGTAACTTTCTAATTGCAAATTGCTAAAACTTTACTCATAATCTTCCAAACGCGGAACACAGGGGATCACACATGTTCTCATCCCACCTCTTTCCATAATCTTCCTCTGTTTGGATTATTACCTATAAAAGAGCCAGGTCTGGCATGAAATTAATGACTGCAAACATCTGAATTCATGAGTGAATTTTCCTAACATCAGGGCAAGTTAGGAAACTGCCTGAGATGCTGAAACAGAGCAGCATACCTGGAAGACGTTGCTGGTAAAAACTGTGCATGACAGTGTTTGCAGGAATGGGCCACTCCGCCCAGTAGGCATCTGCCAGGCTACAGCCAGGCACACCCATAGGGCTGCCCTCGCCGCCAGTGTCTCTGAATTAGAAACATGGCCCCTGGTCACAGAGTTTTCTCATCTGACAGGTGCCATCTTAAAGATACTTCTTTTCTGCCACAGGAAATCCTGAGGCCACGAAGGATTAATGGTGAGCCGAGAGGGTGAGAATCCTTCTTTGGGACTCCTGGCTTTTCTAAGCCCTTCCCACTAGGAAGCTCAGGGCAGCAGTTCCTTGGTGTCTCCTTCTCAGGTGTTGTGCCCACTGAGCTGCCCCACTACATACTGAGCACAAAGAATCTTATGAACATGGACAATTAGCACTTAAAATAGCTTAAAATAGCTGGTGTATGCACACTTGTTCTTAATTTTAAAAGTGTGAGACAAGATCTTACTATACCCTTCGCTATTCTGAGACTCACCAGGTAGTCCAGGCTTGCCACCCAAGTGCTGGGATTAAAGGTGCACCCTGGGATTAAAGGGTGGTGGTCAGTGAGAGTTTGGGCCCCGTGGTAGAGACCGGAAGTCTATGCAAGTTGCTGGTGGGTGGGAGGGGATGGACGGACTTGCTTCTCTGACTGAAGTCTTGATCTGCGTGTTGGCTCCCCCACTCACCCTGGCTCCACATTTGATCAGCTGCTGGCCAGGCAGAGTCCTGCTGTCAGACGGGGAAGAGTTCCAGCTGGAAAGAGACAAAGTGAGGTCAGAAGTGCTGTAGACTCGTGGTACAGAGGAAAGAAAAGGGGGTGGGCTGTTCTGGCTACTCAGCCATAGACTTGGTAGTTTATACACAGATCAATTCCCCACAGCGCTGTGGCTGGAAGACCAGAGTCAAGGTTGGGAGGACTCGGGGTCTGAGGGGATGTTCCCCAGTTCCTAGGTGGTACCTTGTCAGTGTTCTGCTTTGCCCAGGTCCCTGGAAGAATCAGGGATGACCTTTGGCTAGCAGTAGCCAGGGAGCCAGATTCTGGTGAACCGACTGCCTTTGGTTTGCACAATTTTCACCTCTTAGCAAGTCAGTTTCCACATACCTAAACCTTTTATCTTGCGTCATTTGAAGGAACCAAATGCCTGAGCAATTCCCAGTCACAAGAACTCATGGTTTGCCTGGTCATCTCATAACCAAGTTTTGCAAAGGCTCTGAACCCTTCAGGAAGCACTCAGATAAGAATCAAACACATAAACAAAAGGAAGCCTCACAACAGAGAGTTCTAAGCCTAGGTGCTGCACTGGAATTCAAGCCAGGTGCGTCCTCTGCCTGACCTTTGCCACTGCACCTCCTCCCAGGGAGGGCTGGAAGTTCAGAGACTTCCCACCTCTGCAAGGCCTCACATGGTGGGTGGAGAGGCTGGTGAGGGGGGACTGAGAGGTTCAGATTCAAGGTGATGTGGGCAGAGAACAGCAGGTCAGTGTGCATCTGGGAAAGCCTGACGCATTTGGAGGGTGTTTGGGCGAGATGCTTCCTGTGTGAGTTTCTAAGCTGCTAGGACATAAACCTAGAACAGTGGGTGGGCACCTTGCCGTTGTGAAGGATCAGTCTCCAACATGAACCTGTAGGGCCGGACATAGCTGGTTCCCTTCCCAACACCCATATTAGGTGGCTCACAACCACCTGGAACTTCCCGTTTCAGGGACCGGAAACCCTCTTCTGATCTCCATAAGCCCCTGCACCCCTACACACACATAAATTAAAAAAAGAACCTAACCAAAACTGAGCCACTACAGCAAGAGCACAACACCGACAGCTTTAAACACCTGTGCCACCTGCTCCTGAAGGTGGCCCTCTCACTATATTAGCTAATAATTCCTTCTCTGAAAGAAGCATACGGTTCTTGGTTGATAGGAAATCGCTAATAAACCATTGGAAAGTGAACAGGATGTAGGGACACACACCTGCAATGCCCCAAGAACCTTGTGTTGTAATAGGGAGCGGCGGGCTGCGTCCCCAGCACCCGGCCGCCCGCATGGCTAGCTTATGCCCCGAAATAATTACACAGAAACTGTATTCTTTTAAACACTGCCTGGCCCATTAGTTCCAGCCTCTTACTGGCTAGCTCTTATATATTGATCTAACCCATTTCTAATAATCTGTGTAGCCCACGAGGTGGCTTACCAGGGAAGATCTTAACCTGCGTCTATCTGGAGTGGGAGAATCATGGCGACTGCCTGACTCAGCTTCTTTCTCCCAGCATTCTATTCTGTTTACTCCGCCTACCTAATTTTCTGTCCTATCAGGCCAAGCAGTTTTCTTTATTAGTTAACCAATGAAAGCAACAGATATGATACAAGACCCACCTCCATCATTTCAGTGTTGCGGGAGGTCCTTTTGCTCCTCCAGCCAATAGCCGCTGAGATACCAGCCCATTGGGGCGTGGTCTCTCTCCCTTTAAAAAAGCGGCTACTTCCCTTCTCGCTTTCTTTACTTCCTGCGACTAGACTCCTTCCTGATTGCACAGAGGGCTGTTGTCTGAGACGATTGTTGTTCCTTTGGAAACTACAGCCCCCAGACTCCTCCTGGATTACCAATACCTGCACACGCTGGTGTGCTCAGGTGCGGGTCATTTCTCCCAGATAACCTTGCGCTTCCCGTTAAAAAGCGAGCTTCCACGAGATCTCGCTCTCTCTTGCCCCCCACCCTTGTGTGTCTCACACACCCACCCCTTATCGTGTCTCCCTCCCCCATTAAAGTGCACCCACGTGGGAGCCACGTGTCTTGTCTCTTCCTTTAGCACATGTCTCGTCTATCCTGTGTTTGTCTACACACCCCACCCGCCGTTTTTAAAGGAATAATAACGATGATCTGTAAGTTTTTTCCCCCTTTAAATAAATACCACCCTATCAATCATAATTCCAAACTGGTGTGGGATTGTTTATGACTTAGGCCTTCAACCTTGGGGGCAGAGGCAGGAGAGTTGAAAGTTCAAGGTCAGGACTGAGAGGTGAAGTGCTTGCCTTGGAAACACGAGGATCCTGGGAATCTGACTCTGAGGACTGTCCCCCAAAGAAGGGAGAAAGGCAGAGAGGATGCTCATTTCGTTCTAATGGGAATTCTGCAGGAAATGCATAGCATCCAGAGTGCAGAGAGAAGCCTAGGAGAGAGTCCGGGGGTACGAACAGCGTGTGCGATGGCAGGAACTGCCAGCGGGCTAATGCGGCCAGAGTGTTCCCACAGCAAGGTTACAGCAAGTAAAGCTACCCTGTTCCGAAGGCATGGGAGCACTGTGACACGGGAGCAGGGCAGGTCATTGTCCTGGAAGTGAGGAAGTGTCTTTCCTACCTTCCACCTGTGCTTTCTGACAAGCAGGCGTTCAGAATACACACCGAAGGTGCAGGAGCAAACACACTCAAGAGAAACTACTGAATTTCGGAGCTAGGCAGATAAAAGGAATTGGTATCTTTATGTTTCTGGACATGTTTCAAATTATCCTTTATAATAAGCATACGTTACTTGACCAAAAAATTGTATGCATACATAAAGATGCCCAACATCATTGACAGAAATCCCCAGGAAGCCATTTTCCCCTTTTTGGATGGGAGCCTGGCTCCAGCTGTCCCAGAGGAGCAGTGAAGGAAGGAATCGACCCACGAGGTCTGTTTTTCTCATCTCTGCAGCCAAGGCAATGACCCTGCCTGATGGCCACAGATCTCCATAGTTACTGGTCTGCTCAAGACCGTGGGGGTTTCGGCAAAAGGGAACCAACCAGAGTTTTCCTTGAGACGTACATATGTGGTTGATAAGTAAAACATGTTCAAGTGGGTGGTAACCATGCTAACTGCCACTTGGAGAGGCCGTAGCATGACGCTAGAGAGGACAGCCAAGCAGCACCATTTAAACATCAGCTTTATCTGTGCCCCAGGACTGCAGCACTTCCCAGTACTGTTAGTTTTTTTTTTTAAGAAAATCTAAATTCTCACCAGGTAGTGGTGATGCACACCTTTAATCCCAGCCCTCGGGATTAGAGGCAGGCAGATATCTGTGAGTGAGTACCAGGATAGGCTCCAAAGCTACATAGAGAAACCCTGTTTTAAAAACAGAACAAAATCTAAATTCTCAGGACTAGAGCCATGGCTCAGCAGTTAGGAGCATGCACTTACTGCTCTTGCAGAGGACCCGAGTTCAGTTCCCAGCACCCATACTGGGTGGCTCACAACCAGCTGTAACCAGTTCCAGGGAATCTGGTGCCTTATTCTGGTTTTCTCAGGTGCCAGCACTAGTGGGCACATGCCCATTTATAGACATACACATACTAATAAAAATTGAAATCTTTTTTAAGATTAAAACTGGTTTAAGCTATTTTAAGTCTTTATGCAAGAGTCCTCACAGATCCATTATGTGTAACATGAAGGGGCCTGCTTGTTGGGTATCTGTCCTGCCCAGTACCCCACAGCCTGCAAGCCCCAAAGAAAATCACACAGAGGACTCCATAAGATTATAAACTGATTGGCCCATTAGCTCAGGCTACTTATTAGCTCTTGTAGCTTATAGTAACCCATTATTCTGAGCTATGTTAGCCACATGGCTTGGTACCTTTCTCAGCGAGGCAGCTCACATCTTGCTTCTTCGGTGATCTGGGCAGAACTGCAGAGGGAGCTTCCTGCTTCCCAGAATACTCCTGTTCTCATTGCCCCGCCTCTACTTCCTGTCTGGTTGACCCACCTATACTTCCTGCCTGGCCAATCAGCATTTATCTAAAACATGATTGACAGAATACAGACAATTCTTCCACACCAATTATGGAAACAATAGTGATCATTATTGCTGAGTGAGTACTTAGCATGTATTAAATGTCACCTGTCGGGTGCTTGGCATTGCATGATTCGGCCAGTCCAAGGTGAAACTTCTCGGCCTGTGTGACAGAGGAAGGCCCAGCCTCTGGTGAACTGAACAGCCATACAAAGGCATACTTATTGATTGTTACACAAAGTTGTTTTTGGATAAACAAGTTCCTCATACCAAAGTCTCTGACCTATATGTTTTCTGAAGGAAAGCATCACACCCACGTCACTGTTAGCAGTGCCCAGTAATCCAAGAGCCTCCAGTGTGCCAGGAGAGGCTTGTGACCAAAGTCCTGTGAAACTGCATCAGAGAAACAACTCTATACATCGCAGAAAGCAATCACTGCTTTCCACCAAGATTTCTCCAAGGCTAAAAGACTTCTAGAGAACCACTATCCTGTTCTAATGTTTCCCTTGGATCCAGTGACTCTGCGAGATTCCCACAACACTCACCGCATACTATTCTAATCTTGTTCTGTGTAGTCGGCGACTTCCTTACCAAATCATCACCTGGACTGCCAATGGGCTGCTGGAGCCAGAGACACAGGGCAGGGAGGCCAACAGCACGGAAGGTGGCTTGACTGAAGATGGGCCCAGGGTAAGATTTCTTCAGAGAGAGCATGGAGGCCACAAGGACCGTGGTAAGGAGGGGGGGGGGCCAGTGAGATGGCTCAGTGGCTAAGTCATTAGCTACCACACCTGACAATCTGAGCTCAATCCCTGGGACCCACATGATAGAACAGACTCTCAACAGTTGTCTTCTGACCGCGCACACGCGCGCGCGCGCACACACACACACACACACACACCTGCGCTCGTATGCAAACAAACTCAGATAAATGTAATTAAAATAAATCGATGTGGGATTCCCCTCTGTACGCTATGAATATGTTTTATTACTCTTGGTTAATAAAGAAGCAGCCTTGACCTATGGCAAGACAGAACATAGCTAGGCAGGAAAATCGAATGCAGGGAGAAAGAAGGCAGAGTCAGACAGACGCCTTATAGCTGCCTAAGAAGCAAGATGTGAGGTAACAAACCACGATATTTTTGGTAAAATATAAAATAATAGAAATTGGTTAATTTAAGATGTAAGGGCTAGCTAGGAATATGCCTGAGCCATTGACCAAATAATGTTGTAATTAATGGAGTTTTTATGTGATCATTCAGGTCTGGGTGGCCATGAAATGAAATCGCAGTCTCCATTCACAATAAATATTTACAGTAAAGGACCAGTTAACTTTTAAAAAGAAAGGAGAGGAAGACAGGCCAGGCAGGAGGCCAGCAAGCCTGTACAGACAGTCTGGAACATAGGAACATCCACAGAAGACAAGGAGCCCCGTGGCTGGAAGCTCAGGGGAGGGGCATGGTGGTACATGCCTGTGATCCTTGCCGTGGAAGGCTGAGACAGGAAGCTCAAGGGTTGGAGGCCAGCCAGGGCTACAGAGCAAACACAGTCTCAAAACACACATAGACAAGAAGGTGACTTAGCCAGGGCTCACCCAGTGCCAGAATGTTCTGGTTGTTTGATTCATGGTGAAGCTCCTCCTGGCCAGGCTCCATCCGGGGAATCTCTGTCAGCCAATGAACTTTAAGAGGTGGGGCCAAATTAGGGCGTGATCTTTTGGGTACCAGGAGAAAAACCGCCAGGGTTAGCAATCTCTCTGTGTGTTTCCCGCACTGCATAGCTGAGTTTGGACTTCTCGTTCCTGTTTCGTGAGTTTGCTCCTTATAATAAAAACTATATATAATTTGTCTACCTTGTAATTAGTCTGATATTTCTGGACCCGAGATACTTCAACAACGAAGTCCGTTCACCACCACATCCTTGAGCTATATGAAGCTATATGAAGGAGGACAGGACAGAACAGTGTCTCACTGGCACCTCGGGAGAGGACCCTTCCCATGTGTGGCTTTTCTGCCCTCTGCTGGACGGTCTGAAGAACGTACGACTTTTTCTTGTCTTTTTTTTTTTTTTTTTTTGAGACAGAGTTTCATTATATATTCTTGGCTGGCCAAACTCAAAATAATCCACCTCTGCCTCTAAGTACTGGGGTTAAAGGTGTGCGCCACCACACCCGGTTCCACTGCTTCTCGATATGCATTTACTGCCTGAAAACAATCACAATAAATACGCGAAAGGGTAAGATGCTAACCTCACGTTAGCTGAGCTTGTGCATCATGTAATCCTCCACATGTGCACATGGCAACCACTGTGTGCAAGATACATGAGGAAGTCTGGCACTCTCCTGGACCCAGTCTCCGAGGCATCCCTAGAGCCTGACCCAGGGATGCAAGAATGCGACTCAGGAGTGAACAGAGCATCCTATCCCCACTTACTGAATGACCTGAAGACTGAGGTCATCTCAGTGCACACTGCCTCTACCCTCCTGACTCCCACAATCCCCATTGCTTTGGCCCTTCCCTACATGGGAAAGGATAACAGAATGTCAGATCATACATGGAGAAGGGCAGTATTCTAAACGTCTGCCCTGGTGGTCTAGGGCTAGTGTGTTCCAGGCTGGTCACAGGGCCAGGCGTGTTGGTGCTGGAGGCAGAGGCAGTTGGATCTCTGATTATGAGGCCAGCCTGGTCTACAGAATTTCAGGACAGCGAGGAGCTGTTAGACAGAGAAACCCGGTCTTGAAAAACAACAAACAAACAAACCAAAACCAAGATTACTTTGAATTTCTGATCTGTCTGCCTCCACGTTCCAGGTTTGCACCTCCACACCCTATTCACACAGTGCTGGGGATTGAACCCAGCTTGAACCCAGCTTCTGCATGCCCTATGACGTGCACTCTGCTATCTGAGCTACAGTCCGGCCCCTTGGTTTTTACATAGCTTCTGGGAACGGAACTCAGCTTCTTAAGCTTGAAAGGCAAGAACGTTACTGACTGAGCTATTATTTCCCTGCCTGACCTTGAACTTCTGATCCTTTTCTGTTCCCCTCCTACTTACTGGGACTTGGGTGAGCACCAGAATTCACAGGTTATTCCAAGCTGGGGGTGGTACCCAGGGCTTTGTGCTTAGGAGGTGAACACCCCATCAACAATACATTTTGTTGGGACAGCTGTATGGCTGCCTGGTGCCTTTCTTCCTTCTGCCTTCTCTCTCTCCTCGCTTCTCTCTCTCTCTCTCTCTCTCTCTCTCTCTCTCTCTCTCTCTCTCTCTCTCCTCTCTCTCTCCTCTCACGCCCCTCTCTCTAGCATTCTCGCTCTTGCTCTTTCTTCTTTCCACAATCTTCCCACTGACATCTAGCCATTCCTCTCACTTCATGGGAATTTCCTGGGGACATGAACAATGGATAATTAAATTATACTGAAATTATAATGGGATGAGGACTTCTGGGGATCATGGCCTGGGATGGGGAGACAGGCGTTTATTAAAGAATTACAACACAGCAATTATCACAGCTTTGGTTCTGGCATCAGGGGGGTTCCTGTGGGAACCAGGGAGGCAGCTGCTACCTCCCACTGGGCTGAGTGGGAGTGGGAAAAAATGGCTTTGAGAGAATCTAAGGTGTTTCACAGCCTGGCAAGGCAGGGCACGCATACCTGCAATCTCGGCTCTTGGGAGACTCATGCAGGGGAACTGCTGTGAGCTGAGGCCTGTCTGAGCTACATAGTGCGTTTGAGGCTAGCCTGGACTGCAAAGTGAGCTCCAGGCTAGTCTGCAAAAAAAGCAAGCTCCAGATCAGCCTGGCCACAGGGGCTGGAGAGCAGGCTAAAGGGAGAGGATGCTGTGCTGATCCCGTGGTAGACACAAGTTCAAATCCCAGCACCACACTGGGCAGTTCACAGCCACCTATGGTTCAGTTCCATGGAGTCCGATGATACTCAAAGACACCTGTGCACCCGTGTGTGCATGCATGCATGCACAGACACACACACATGTAGAAGCAGCTGCAGGCTGTGTTCCTGCCACCCGGCTCCCTGCTGCCTTGCTAGCTTATGCCCCGAAATAACAACACACAAACTGTATTCATATAAACACTGCTTAGCCCATTAGCTCCAGCCTCCTACTGGCCAACTCTCACATCCTTATCAACCCACCTCCATTAATGTGTGTAGCACCACAAGGTGGTGACCCACCAGGAAGGTTCTAGCGTACGTCCATCTTGGGCTGTAGCTTCATCGCGTCTGCCCTGGAGAGGAGAGGCACAGCGTCTGTCTCACTTTCCTTCTTCCCAGCATTCTCTTCTGTTTACTCTGCCTACCTAATTTTCTGTCCTATCAGGCCAAGCAGTTTTCTTTATTAACCAATGAAACAACAGATTGACAAATGACCTTCCTACATCACACACATATACGTACGTAACTTTTAAATCTTTTTTTAAAATGTGAAAACAAAACCAGAGGGCTGGTGAAGTGGCTTAGTGGGTAGAGGTGCTTGCAGTCAAGTTTGATAACTAGAATTCCATCCCTGGTCCCCCAAAGTGAGAAGAAAGAACTGATGTCCCGAGTTGTCCTCTGAGCCTCCCCACACACCATAGCATGGGCACCCCTACCTGAAATAAGTAAATGCAGACACTAAGAGAAGAGTTTGTACTTTCTAGCAAAGCCAGTGTTCAAAGTCTGAAGTTGGTGGGGGCCAGGCAAAGGAGTAGCTAAGACATTGTGTGGACGGTTAATATCCCACTTCCTGATGGTATCAGGCTCTTCTGTGTGAGGCCTGTCTTGAGTTGAGTGAGCAGACAGCTGTTCTCGGGTTCTCCCATCTCCTTACTGTAGAGATAATGAATAATGAATAGTTTATCAAGGATGAGCTGCAAGACTCCTGGAGGTGCTGTGGAGCATTATTATAACTAGACAAAGATGTGTTACATCTGTTTACGCTACAGAGTATTACTTAACTGTGTAAAGGTGTTTGTTTATGCTTTTGTTTATGTTGTGGGAACTCCTTCGGCAACAGCCTTTAAGAGACCGGCCCACTTTGGGCATGGTCTCATGTACTATAAGTGCAGATGAAAAGAGTATGTGGCCCTTTTTCTGCTGGATTTGGTTCCAGTTCCCAGTGCATGCTGAAGATTACGGATCCCTACCTTTACTGTGAGTTTACTCCAAAATAAACAAAACTTTGTTATACCCCAGACAATTGTGGAACTCCTTGGTAAACTACATGTTTGTGCTGCGTCTGTTTCACCTCGCCTGCCTGCGGCACCTGATTGGTCTATAAAGAGCTGAACAGCCAATAGCTAGGCAGAGAAAGGGTAGGCATGGCTGGTGGGCAGAAAGAATAAATAAATAGGAGAAATCTAGACTCAGAACAAAAAGAAGGTGGGCAGTGTGAGTACTCACCTTTAATCATGCAGATCTCTGTGAGTTCAAGGCCAGCAGAGAGAGAGTCCCAGGACAAGAAGCCAGGCAGATGCCAGCCAGCCAGACAAACAATGAAAGTGAAGTATACAGAAAGAAAGTAAAAAGCCCAAGGCAAACGGTAAAGAGGTTGATTTAAGTTAAAGGAGGTGCGCAGAAACAAATCCAGAAAGAAGCCTAAGCTGTGCTGGCATTCAAAACTAAAAAGTCTCTGTGTCATGATTTGGGAGCTGGTTGGTGACCCAAAAGAAAATTCCTCGCACATGGCAGACTGTCATATATCATATATGGCTAGGCTCCAAGAGGCCAAGAAGGGAAGAAAAATCAAAAAACTGAAAAGCAAGGTCCCCAGTGACCTTTATGGATCATAAACACGGTGCACACCTCCCCTGACTTCAGGTAAGGGTGTGCTTAATGAAGCAGGCCCCCCGGGCTGAAAGAAGACAAATTTTTGTTATTTTAGTTTTCCTTTTTTAAAGAGATTTATTTATTATGCATACAACGTTCTGCCCGTATGTGTCCCTGCAGGCCAGAAGTTGGCACCAGATCTCATTATAGATGGCTGTGAGCCACCATGTTCATGGGAATTGAACTCAGGACCTCTGGAAGAACAATCAGTGCTCTTAACCACTGAGCAATCTATCCAGTCCTTATTTTTGTTTTTAAAGAGAGGGTTTCTCTGTGTAGCCTTGGCTGTCCTGGAATTTTCTCTGTAGACCAGGCTGGCCTTGAACTCACTGAGATCCTCCTGACTCTGCCTCCTGAGTTCTGGGATTAAAGATGAGCACTGTGCTGTGCCTGTGGCTGCCACCTACCCCATGGCTTTGTTTTAATGCTGCAGCTGCTGCTCACATGCTAATCTCTAGAGTTTACTGCTTCAATCTTTCCTACTGTGCTTCCCTCCTATGGTCTTTTTCTCTGTGTTCTAAGGACTTCCATAGTAACTCATTCAAATCCCAGTCATGAGAATGGTGTTTTTTTTTTTTTTTTTTTTTTTTTTTTCCCATGTATAATGAGTAAACAGGCCAAGGAGAACTACAGACAGAGTCAGAGGTCTTTGTCCTAACCACCTGGTCCCAAATAAATACACAAAAGGTTATACTAATTACAAAATGTTTGGCTAATGGTTCAGGCTTATTACTAACTAGCTCTTACATTTAAATTAACCTATTTCTATTAACCTATGTATTGCCATGTGGCTTGTGGTTTTACCAGTCCTCTAGCATCTTGTTCCTTGGGTGGTTCACTGGTGTGTGCTCCGATTTTGCCCTTCTTCATCTGAGTCCTCAGTTTGGCTGTCCTGCCTAACTTTATCCAGCTTTGCTATAGGCCAAACAGCTTTATTGTGAACCAATACATATTCACAGTGTTCAGGATTATCCCACAGCAGAGAACAGCCCAGCGGTGCCTGGTCTTGAATTGCTCCATTTTCAGCACAACTGGCACAACACAATGTTGGTTTTGTTTCTAGAAGCCAATAATTTCCATCTGCCAGCACAGCAGGCACAAAGTGATCGTTAATATATGACAATTAGAAACAAATCACATCACACCTTTAATCTTAGCACTTGGGAGACAGAGGCAGGCAGATCTGTCCTGGGAGATGTGCAGTGTTCTGCAGCTGGTTGGATTCCCGAGTGTTACACCTGGCTTTGATCTGCCTTTTGTGACTGTGACCTTTTCTGTCTGCTATCTACTTTCTGAAGTATGTAAATTTTATCTGAGAGTTTCCGAGGGGTTCAAAGACTATTCAAAACCTGGTTACAAGAGGGCTCAGCAAACTGAAACTTGCTGTGACTTTGGAATTTCTCGCTGGCATTGTCTCTTTGCGGAGCTTGGATGAGAAGTTTTGATAAATGGAAACTGACTTCCTAATGGTGTGAACTTATAAAAACCTGTGTCACTGCAGGACCGGTTACGTGAGCCAGGAACTAAGTGGAGACTTAAAAACACACAGACAAAGACAGAGAGACACGGGGACACAGGTCATCCTTGATGCAAGAATGCCAAATGCCAAACTTTATTGTGCTCAGGGGCAGCTTCTATAGGGATCCTTAGTCATGCCCAGCTCTCGGGATCTTTCAGCTGCAGGCCCACCAGTCCGCCATCAAGGTCTCATGCTCAGAGCAGCTGCAGGTAAAGAAAGTCAAGGGGCCAGGGTTCTGCAGCTCCCAACAGCTCCCCCTTTTCTCTATAATTAGACCAGGCCTGTCTTGGGTTGCAGAAGCACATATTCACATTTTGCCTGTCATAAAGAATGCTTCCCTCAGCACCCAAGGCTTAGGTTGTCTGCAACAGGCTCCTGTCTTACCCGTCTCTGGCTCACTGTTCTATCGGTAGCCTGCTAACACATTGCTCTTGGAGGAAGCCCACTTTCTCAGGCAAATAGCGATTTACCTCACTGCTGCTGCAGCTGATGCCTGTCGTAGAGGCAGAGCAACAGAAACGCCCAGCTACAGAAATTCCTAGATGTTTAGCGCGCTCTTTCTGCCAGGCAAGATCGGCTTCACTCCGAGAGTTCCCCTTTTAAATTGCATGGCCCGTAGGGTTCCCAGGGCTACCCATGTGCTTTTTGAGCTTTCGCTGCAGTTGCGGTCCATGCCAGAAGCCTGACCCATGTGGCGGAAGACAGGCTTTCTTTGAGGTGATGATTGTGTGGCCAGGGACGCCTGCCATTCAATTTTCGCTGCCTTTTGGCTCAAGGTTTGTCTCAGTTCTGCTGCACTAACCCCACCCATTTTCAAGCATATTTTACAGATCACTCCTGCTGCCTGGGCCAAGACCAACTCACAAAGCACTCTCCAGACAACACCAACACCTGCACCAGCTCCTGGGACTTCTACATCGGTACCAACTCTTCTGGATCAAGGACACCTGCCAACTAAAATCTGGTTTTATCTGCTATTGTGTCCCATTTCATAGGGTCAATAATAACAATATTTTTTCTCCTAGCCACCTGCCTTCTCATCTCCCTCAAAAAGCAGCTGCCCGAGGACTCCAGGATGACAGCAAACTGGATACTGCTCCATCCACTCTTCTCACTGAGTGTGAGTGCACCAACTCTCCGTTCTCCCCTCTCCCACATCGCCCCAAGCCTGCAGGAAATAGCCAGACTTGAGCCAATGCCCCTTTATCCAAAGAGATCCTAAAATGTTGGTCATAAATAGACCTCAGCTCCTTGTCACATTCCTATGTCCACAGAGTCTGGAATGTAATATTAAGTTGAGGACGTAACCCCAGCCCCTGGCAGTCATCCTTGGGGAGCCAATGGAGCGCAGATGGAGCAGAAATCTCAGTCTCAGGCCCTCTCTCCCTGGGAGTTGCCTTAGGTCAGACTCCAGCTCTGGGAAAGCCCACCTGCTGACCCCTCCCCAGGGAGGGTCAGGACCACTCCCACAGGCTATTTAGGATTGTGCTGCAAAAAAAAAAAAAAAAAAGGAACATGTGATTTCAGGTTTTGCGTGTGCTCTCCCTCTCTGTCTCCCCCCTCCCCCATGCTCCTGGCCACCCGAGATCGCTGCATTTATTAAATGAGGGCATTTTTGATTTGGTCTAATCTGGTTTAATTGGAGTTATTTTGCATTGGCAGAGAGGCTCTTCTCAAGATTTTCCCTAAAAAACCCCTGTCTTGAAAAACCAAAACCAAAACAAACAAACAAAAACAAAACAGACAAGCAGAAAACCAAAAAACAAAAATGGTGGATGTCTCAGTGATTGGCCATTCTTCCAAAGGACCAGGGTTCAATTTCCAGCACCCACATGGCAGTTCACAACTGTCTGTAACTCTAGTTTCAGTGGACCTGGCGTACAGACATACAAGCAGGCAAAACCCCAATGTACCTAAAATATATAAATAAATTTCTTTAAAAGTTCAGTAAAAAGAATTTTTTCAAACCAAGAAAAAAAAAGCAAAACGAAACAAAACAAAAACCAACGAAACCAAACCAACCCCCCCCACCCCCCCCCCCCCCCCCCCCCCCCCCCCCCCCCCCCCCCCCCCCCCAAATCACATTGTAGCTACATTGGGTAGAGTGCTTGCCTGGCGCACATAAAATTCTGGGTTTAATCCCCAGTACCAGATCAGGAATTGAAGACCATCATCTGCTACATATTGAGTTTGAGGTTAGCCTAGACTACATAAAACTCTGTCTCATGAAAGAAAGTTCTTACTTACTAACCCGGAGCCTGAGATGTTGCAAGCTCCTGGAGTAGCTCAAGGCTGTAGCAGGTGACAGAGCGGAGAAGGCCTGACTTTGGTTCCCGCCTCCTTGCCCCACCAGCTGCCAGGGAAATCAAGGAGCCCACACTTGAAGCTCCCACCACCGGCCATAGTCCCAGGATGAAGTGCGCCTGTGCGGGTTGCAGACAGGAACTACGATTCCCAGAATTCATTGAGTCGAAGCCCAAGGTCCAAGGTCTAAGCTCTCCTACCTGAGTGTACAGGACTCTATAATGACAACAAGCTGGACTGAAAGCTTCGACCAATGGAAAACTGGTGTTGATACACACTTTTTCAGGCCTTTACAAAAACTGCTTGGGATAACGGACTCCAAGGTCACAGACACTGGCGCAAGAGCAGAGGCTTTGGATAACGCAATTTTCTGCGCCAAGAGGACGCTAACTATGTGAACTCTCTACCTCCCTCAATTCCTTTTGCCTGCTTTTTCTTCTCTCCTTCCACGTCTGCCTCCCTCCCATCTTTTTTTTCCTTTTGTATGTCCGTCTTCCTTTTTTCATTTTTATTTCTTTAAAATTATTTTATTCTTTCTGCTGCTTAGTTCTTTTCTCCACGTATACAGTTCAGAATCTCATTAAGGGGATGGCGCCAGCCACAGTGGGCAATCCTTCACACCTCAATTTATGGACTCAAAATAACACCCGTCGTATGCAGGCCCAGAGGCCTATCTTCCATGTGATTCTAGATTCTGTCAAGTTGACAACACTAACCATCACACCCTGTCTTAAAAAAAAAAAAGACACTCCCCCTCTCCCCACCAAAAACCAAGCTGGGGATGCACCTCAGGGTGGACCGCCTACCTAGCAAACTAGACAGGGTGTCCAATGCCCAGTACCTCTTGGAGCACCTATTGAACCAAAGGTCCGAGTGTCCACATGGAATGGGCAGACACTAAGGATTGTCATTGATTTTATTAAATGTATTTTCCTTTTACAAACAGCAAAGCCCCTGGCCTACTTCAGCAGGAGTTTTCGGTTTTGTCTGTAAGTACAAGCCCTGGACAGACAGAAGGAAAAGGAGGAGGTTAAAATGGGCCGGGTGGATACGCCTGTGATCATGGCACTTGGGAGGCTGAGACAAGGGGACTGTCCTGAGAACTAGGCTAACCTTGGGCACAGTGAGATCATATCTCAAAAAACCTAAAACCTGAGGATGCGAGTTGGCCCAGAAGGTAAAGCAAGCTGCCAATAAGTCTGCCAATCTGAATTTGATCCCCAGGGCCCAGATGACTGACAACGAGAACAGATTCTAGAGTTGTCCTCTGATTTCCACGTGCCTATCCTGGCATGCATGTGTGTACGCGACAGACAGACAGACAGACACACACACACAACGATAGGTAGGTAGATATAGACAACTAGATGGCAGGATGGAACTGAAACACACACACCAGGGGTTCAACCAGAATCATTGCTAGTTTCTGGTCAGGACTGGGAGAATGTGGAATCACGGGAAGCAGGAGTAAGGATGGACAGGATGGACAGAAGGAGACATAACAAAAGGACAGATCAGAGTACCATGGTTCAACAGCATCCAGCCAAGCTGTCTCCCACTTCTCAATACCCAGCTCTCGCCCAAGTGGCCTCATTTGGGAAACAGTCTTTACAGGCGTAATTAAGACAAGCTGACATCATCCCGAGTTTAAGCTGGGGCTGTATCCAAACACTGGTATCATTGCATGAGAAAGGTAACGCCTCACTGTGTTTCAGGGAGAAAATAAAAAGCCCACCTGATGGATGGAAGCTTAGATGTCACTGGCTGGGCCCAAATGACATGAGGCTAGAGATGGGACTCGGTGGGCAAAGGGTTTGAGCACTGAAAGCCCGCAGTCCACTTCCAGCGCCAACTCAGCGAGGCATGGTAGTAACCTAGACGGTTGAGGCAGGTCATTCTCAGTGATTTTAAGGCTAGCCTGGGCTACATGAGACCCTGCCCCCAAGATCCAAATAGAACAAAACAGAGAGTAAGATGAAAGCCTGGCGTCCTTTGGTTTTCATTCATCTCCACTGCACATAGGGCTAATCTCAGGGATTATCTCACTAGAACCTGCTCATACCCTGTCTCTCCACTTACACACTGGAGACACAAGGGCTGGGAAGATGGTTCAGCGGTCAAGAGCACTGACTGCTCTTCCAGAGGACCTGAGTTCGATTCCCAGCACCCACCTGGCAGTTCACAAATTGAAGACACAAATCTACTGTCAGGTGTTTAGTATCCCATCCCAGCCCACGCCAGAGGTCTCTCCAGTCAAACAGGAATGCGGCAGGGAGGCGGCTCAGCGTTCACTTCTCTTCCAGGGGACACGGGTTTGGTTCCCTCCACCTATATGATGGCTCACAACCATTTGTAATTCCAGTCCCGGAAGATCCAGTCACCTCTTCTGGTCTCTGAGGGCACTAGGCAGGCTCCTGGTGCACATCTCTGTATACATCAAAATCAAAGTCAAAATATCAGCCCAAAGCCAGGTAGTGATGGTGCACACCTTTAATCCCGGCACTCGGGAGGCAGACGCAGGTGCATCTCTGTGAGTTTGAGGCCAGCCTGGTCTACAGAGTGAGTTCCAGGACAGCCAGGGCAGTTACACAGAGAAACCCTGCCTCCAAAATTTGGGGGAAAAATATTCGTTCCTGGATGAGCACCCTGAGCCGCGGTGATCTCGCGGGACCCACACTGAGCCACGGTGATCTCGCGGGAAAGGCTGTTCTCGCAAGCACGTGGACATCTTCACATCACCGTGTAGAAGCAGGCCTGAGATTAACTACCACACCCTGACAGGACTGCTCACCTTCGTGGTGCCCACCACTACTCCAGGTCCTCTGCTGTTTGAATGCAAATCTCTAGTCACCAAATGCGGCTGTGATACTTTAATTTCATTTTCCCAGCATGGCCTGGAGGGACTTCTGTTCGCTTCCCTTCGAGGGAAGTGGTTAACCCAGTCATTTGGAATCTGCTGGCCGTCAGAAGCAAAGCTTGGCTGGAAGACACAAGCTCAGGAATGTCCAGGGTTGGCAGCTGCTAAAGGCAGCTGAGAGACAGGCGTGGACTAAGCAATCCACACCTGCCAACTCATGACACAGGGCGTCTGGCCTGCACATTCAAACCGTTACATGTTTTACATTTATTTACTCATTTATTTTTTCTGTGTGTTTGATTTGGCTGCTATGGCATGCATGTGGAAGTCAGAGGACATGTGGGAGCCAACCTGGGTTATCAGGCAATTGGCTTTATCCACTGAGCCATCTGGACAGCCCCAGATAATGACTTCAAGTTGAAGGAACTGAACATAGGCCTCAGACATGCTGCTCAAATATTCTACCACTGAGCCACACCCAGCCCCTCACTGGGGAATTCTAGGCAGATGCTCTACCTCTGAGCCACACCTCAGCCCCACACTGGGGGATTCTAGGCAGGGCTCTACCTCTGAGTCACACTCCCCAGCACTGCAAAGAATAAATATCTGTAGCTCTAGGCAATCTCATAGATAGAGGTGCCCTCCTGTGTTCCCTGGCTATGTAGCATGAGCTGTTAAATTTCATTTATGCCAGACTAATACTTGTCATCCTAGCACTAAGAAGTCTGAGGCAGAAGATGAGTTCCAAGTTAGTCTGGGGTACTTAAGATCCTGTCTCAAAATATTACCAGCTGGGCATGGTGACACACGGCTTTATTCCCAGCACTGGAGAGAGGCAGGTGGATCTCTGTGAGTTGGAGGCCAGTCTGGTCTACCGAGCAAACTCCAGGGCAGCCTCATTTACATAGTGAGATATAGTCTTAAAAAGTTTAACAGATGGGTACTTTAGTGACAGTGCTGATGAAGAATATTTGGTCACAATCCAGCTGGGACAAACTGGCTTTGAGTAATACATTCACTTTTTTTAAAAAATTTTTTCAGACAAAGTCTCACTATGTATCTCTGGCTGGTCTGGAACTCTGTAGACCAGGCTGGCAAACTCACAGAGATCCTCCTGCCTCTGCCTCCCGCATGCTGGGACTAAAGGTGTGCACCACCACTGCCCAGCTCCATCCTCCTTTTAATGGAAGAAGGGACTCATAAAGAGAGGAAATAAAACTGGAGAACTTCAGTCGCTTGTGACTTAGGGGTGAGGAATATAGAAAATGAGGGGCACAGGGAGAAATGTGGGAAGAGAGAGAAAATACGGGAACGAGAGGGACAGAAGAGCTGAAGGTTCAGGGGTTCAGAGTACTTACTGCTCTTACAGAGAACCCAAGTTTGGTTCTCAGTGCCTACACGGTAGCTCATGACTACCTCAACTCTAGCTAACAGGAATCCTATGACACCCTCTGGTCTCCATGGACTCCCCATACATACATACATACAAATATATGCATAATTAAAAATAATATCTCGGTGGTAGTAGTGATGCATGCCTTTAATCCTGGCACTCAGGAGGCAGAGGCAGGTGGACCTGTTCTACAAAGTCAGTCTCAGGCTAGCTAGGGCTACACAGAGAAACCCCGTCTTGACAAACCAGTAAGAAAAAAAATTCTTAAAAAAGAGGGTGAGAGAGGAGGAAAGAGAAGAAAAAAAGTGGGTGGGTGGTGTGCAAAGTCCTTTTGTGTGTGTGTTGCTTTTATTGGTTAATAAATAAAGAAGTTGCTTGGGCCTATGACAGCGCAGAATAGAGCAAGGTGGGAATTCCAAGCAGAGACAGAGGAAAAAGAAGGCGGAGTCAGGGAGACACCATGTGGCTGCTGAAAGAGACAGACACTGGACAGAAACTTGCAGGTATGTCACAGCCACGTGGTGATACACAGCTTAAATGAAATGGGTTAATTTGGCTGGGCGGTGGTGGCACACACCTTTAATCCCAGCACTCGGGAGACAAAGGCAGGTGGATCTCTGTGAGTTTGAGGCCAGCCTGGTCTACAAGAGCTAGTTCCAGGATAGGCTCCAAAAGCTACAGAGAAACCCTGTCTTGAAAAACAAAAAAAGAAATGGGTTAATTTAATATGTAAGAATTAGTTAATAAGAAGCTTAATTAGTTAATAAGCCAAACAGTGCTATTAATTTCTATATGTTAATATAATTAACATTATAATAATATAATAATTATAATAGTAACATTACTATAATAATATTAATAACTATATGTTAATATAGTTTCTGTGTTATTATTCGAGTCTGGGCAGCCAGGAAACGAATGAGCAGTCTTCGCCTTCAGGAGGGGTACTGAAGGATATAGTGATGGGAGGTGGACCAAAGAAAGACCCCTTTATGCATCCAGTTTTTCTTTCTTTCTTCCATACTCCCCTACCCCATTTCTCTTTTCCTTTTTTGAGACAGGATATCATGTAGCCCAGGCTGGCCTCAAACTCAACTGTTTGGCCAAGGATGAACTTCTAATCCTCCTTCCTCCACCTCCCAAGTGTGGTGATGACAAGATTGTGACATTATACCTGATTTATCTAGTACTGGGGATCAAACCCATGCCTTTGATCATACCAGGCAATTACCAACTGAGCCACATCCCCACCTCTCCCCACACTCTGAGATAGCATCTTGTTGTGTTGTTCAGATTGGCTTTGAACTTATAGCCATCCTCCCACTTCAAGCCTCCCATGTGCTGAGGTCAGAGTAGAGGACCACCACACTTGGGTGGTGTCCATGTTTGAGGGACTTAGAGGGTTAGGGGTGACTTACGCGATCAGGATGACCACGAAGGCTAGGATAGCCAGTCCTATGGCCACCAAGTTGCCCACCAACACCATGTTCCTCAGCTTGCTGTCAGACTGGAACTTGAGAGCCATGCGGGGCTGCCCATCCACTGGGCAGTTGGAAGTAGAACTCAGTGCCAACCTGACACCTTCTGTAACCTCCTCCACCCCACCTGTTCACCTGGTTCACCACCCAGTGCTCTGAAGTACCATTCACCATGGCAAACACTATGGCCCAGCCTGGCCCAGCCGAAATCCACTTCTTGTTGGATATGGGAAGGAGGCAAGAAGCTGGATCCAAACCCAAGAAAAGAACTGGGTGAGGTGGCTCACAACTGTCATCTAAACACTTGGGACACTGAGACAGGAGGTCTACTCTAAGCCGAGGACAGTCTGTGCTATAGTGAAACCTTATCTCTTAAAAAGGAGGAAAGAAAAGAAAAGAGAGAGAGAGAGAGAGAGAGAGAGAGAGAGAGAGAGAGAGAGAGAGAGGTCCTTCTCCAGGACCATGGCCCACCATGATGATAAGGGACTAAACCTCTGAAATAAAAGTTAGCCTCAATTAAATGCTTTCTTAAATTAAGAGTTGCCACAGTCATGGTGTCTCTTCATATCAATAGAACGCTAACAGAAGTTGGTAGCAGGGAGTGGGATATTGCTGTGACAGGCCTGACCATATAGTTTGTTGGTGGAATGTGGACCTTGGGACTTTTGGATTAAGAAAGCAGTTGACTGCTTTAAGTGGGTTTAATGGGCTATACTAGTAGGAGTTTGGAAGATGGTGGTGCTGAGAGATTATGACAGCCTGGCTCAAGAGGTTTCAGAGGAAAATATTAAGAAGTGGCCTAGACACTCTTCTTGTGATATTTTGGCAAAGAATGTGGCTACTGTCTGCCCTAGTCCAAAAAAATCTGCCTGAGGTTAAATTGAAGAGTTCTGAGCTAATGGTGTTGGTGAAGGAGACTTCAAGACAGCCTAGAATTAGCCGGTCACAGTGACCACACTTATGCAGACCTACAGTGAAAAGGAAGTAGCTGAGCAAGGGAAAATATGGAAAGTGCAGCTTGAGGAGAAAAGAAGCATCAGGAAGTGGAATGGAGCTGTGCACAGTGCTCAAGGAGATTAAAAGGTTAAAGAAAAGCCTGATGCAAAATGGAATGCAATGGCCTAAATGATGACAATGGACTAAACTTCTGAAGCTATAAACAAGTCCCAATTCAATGCTTTCTGTTATAGGGGCTGCTGTGGTCATGGTGTCTCTTCACAGCAACAGAACAGGGTATATGTAGGGAGATGGCTCAGTGGGTAGGAGCACCGGCTGCTCTTTGGGGGAAGGCTTGATTCCCAGCACCCACATAGTGGTTTACAATTGTCTGTAGCGCTTAAAAATAATCTTTAAACTAGAATAAAATCAACATAATAATAATAGCATAAAACAATGGATAAAACAGAGGTAGAGGGGTGTAGATGCAGTTGGATGGAAAGTGATATTTTTGGAGGTATCACTGAGGAGCCCCCCTGAAGCCATGGCTTTGAGACCTAGATGGAGGGAGGGGAACAGTAAGAGTAGGAAGAGCCGGTACAATGTCCAGGAGGGTGGACACTGCGCTCTCTGCTGTGTGGCTGCATGTGTCTGTGAGAACAATGGATCCAGTCAATCTTTCTATGCTTTCCATGTCTGAGGATATCTGTTATAGAATGGTAGTTAAAGATGTGTTACATTTGTTTATGCTGTGCAACATTTGTTTAATGATGCAAATGATTTGATTAACGATGCAAATGATTTGTTTAGTGATTTGTGGTGTGCCAGAGATCAATGTCAAGTATCTTCTTCAATTCCTCTCCGCTCTGATTTTGATGTAGGGTCTCTCACTGAACCTAGTACTTGCAAATTCACCCAGGCAGGTCAGTGAGTTTCAGGAATTTACTCATCTCTTCAACCCTACCCCGGGCTGGGTTTGCAGACTGGAGCAGTAGTAGCTCAGGCTGGCCTTGAACTCCAGATCCTCCTGCCTCAACCTCCCAAGTGCTGACGGGGAGCCTTGAAATCCACCTCCACAAGGCCAAGGACTTGAGGTCCCCGATCGCCTCTCACACAGCACCCCTGCCTTTTCCAGACCCGCAGCTTACCATAGCAGTACTTCTCCTTGATGCATCTGGGGGCAATTTTCTTGCAGTAGAAACAATCCATGACCTCCTCCTTGAGCAAGTCTGAGCAGGAGAAAAGGAGACATGGAGAAAAGCAGACCCCAAGAGCAGGGAGGGAACAAGGCAGAAAGGAGATGGGGTCCTCGAGCCACTGAAGGTTGGAAGTCACTGCCCAGCACAGCAGATGATTTATGTGACAAATGATTTTTTTCTTCCTTTTTTTAAATTTTTTTGAGGCAGTTTTTCTCTGTGTGGCCCTGGTTGTCCTGGAACTCACTCTGTAGACCAGGCAGGTCTTAAACTCAGAGATCTGCCTGCCTCTACCTCTTGAGTGAAGGATTAGAGGTGTACGCCACCACTCCCAGCTCCAGAAATGATTTTTCTGTCATCAAAGAGTTAAATGGAATCTCCATAGTCCATGTGGCTCAATGCTCTGGTTCTGATCATAGATAAACTGGGGGTGGTGCTAAGCACTGAATTCCAGGTGTTGAGTATTAGGCAGGGCCTCTACCACTGAGCCACACTTCAGTCCCTCACTGGGGAATTCTAGGTAGAGGCTCCATCACTGAGCCACACCCCAGCCCTTCAGTGGGGGATTCTAGGTAGAGGCTCCACCACTGGTCTACACCACAAAGTCCACTTTTTTTTTTTAAAAAAAAAAATCCTGAGACAGCATCTTGCTAAGTTACTCACATTAGACTTGAACTTAAAATTCTCTTGCCTCAGCCTAGCAGATCTGGGCCAGCCGCCTGTTTCTTCCCATTTGTAGGCACTTAACCAAGCGTTCTTGTTGTTGCTGTCATTTCCCATCTTACGTTGTGTGCATGCATGGAGCTCAGAAAACAACTCTTGTGAATCTGTGCTTCCATCGCGTGGGGTCTGAGGACTGAACTCGAGCGTGGTGGCAAGCACCTTTACCTCCTAAGCCATTTTGTCGGCCTCAACAGTTACTGATTTTTGCACCTGCTACTTTCCATCTGGCAAAGGTGGGCATGGTGCCAGTTCACCCGGCTCCTCCTCTTCTTGTGCAAGCGGGAAGACATTTCCCAGGATCCTTTGTGGGGAGTTGCACCCATATGCGCTATACTGAATCAAAGGAAAATGAACTACGGTGGGTCATGCTAGGCACAAAACTTCCTGTGTGCTTCCCTAGTTCCCGAGGCCAGTGTAGGCCATCAGCATGGGGGCAGTAAAAGTTTGAAGAGCTATAGGACTCCCTGCGGGATGTAACCCATGCAACCCTGAGAGCTACAGGACTCCCCGCCGGATGTGCCTGGGAGAGCATTTATTATGTTGAGCCATTGAGATGTGGAATTTGTCAATGCCACATGCCCTATGGCACCACAGCTGCAGGTGCCAGTGAGATGGGACAGCTGGAAAAGGTGCTGGTTGCCAAGATTGGTGACCTGAGTTCAATCCTAGAGACCCCTAGGGAAGCTTTCTTCTGACCTCCACATGTGTGCTATGCATACACACACCCTAATAAAATGTAAAAACAAACAAAAAAGCAAGTCTTGAGGTTAACGTGGTGACTCTTGAAATACCAGCACTGCTGAGGTTGAGGCAGGAGGACTGTCATGAGTTCTAGGTCAGCATGGGTTATAGAGTGAGAACTGGAGGAGGGAGGAATAGGAGGAGGAGAAGAAATAATGGGGGAGGGGAGACAGAAAAAGCCCAGTGGATAAGATGCTTAGAACAGAAAAGTCAAACATGGTGGGTACTGCTTCTAATTTCAGCTCTGAGGAGACAGAGGCAGGGGATCCTAAAAGCACTGGATAACCAACCTCCTCAGCGAGTTTTGTGACTCACAAACCAAGGTGGGGGCCGAAGAGGGCTCAGAAGTTAAAGCATTTCCTAATCTTGCACAAGACCCAAGCTCAGGTCCTAGCACCTACAGGGTGGCTCCCAGGCATCTGCAGCTCCAGTTCCAGGGGACCTGACACCCCCATTTGGGCTCCATGGGCACTGCATGGGCTGAACATCCCTTCATGAAAACACATGCAAATTTTAAAAAAAATAACTAAAATAACACGGTAGATGGTTACTGGGGCATGACACTCAAGGTGTCAGGATACCTCTGGCTTCCAAAGGCGTGCATGCATGTGCACATGCTTGCACACATGACGTGTGGCGTCAGGGTTTGATTTGAGAGGAATGGGGAATAGGTGTGGGAGGGGGAACAGGAAAAGCAGGACTCACGACAAACTTTGTGGTCGCAGGCTGAAAGAGAAAAGAGCTGGTGTGAGTGGCATGGAGACATGGGGGTGGCTTCCGAAGGGAGGAAGAGAGGGAAGGGGCAGATCTGGAGAAGGAGAGGAAGGAATACTGGCGTGACGGGGATGCTGGGAGTCACAGGGGAGGACTTTGGGAGGGTAGGGACTGTGTTAGGGAGGCTGGGGAGACACCTTTTACTTCATAGGCTTTTAACGCTTTCTTTAGTTCCTTGATGGCATGTTCCCTGAGGCTCACCAGCTCTTCCAGCAGAGGACCATCTGAGGAGGGAACAGGGGCTCATCAATGCCGAGCTCCACTTGAACCACTTGCAGAATGACTAACCTGGGCTGCAGAGACAGCTCAGGGATTAAGAGCACTGGCTGCTCTTACAAAGGACCTATGGCTCAGTTCCCAGTACCCACATGGTGATTCCCAACCATCTCTAACTGCAGTCTCAGGGGGATCTGGTGCCCTCTTCTGACCCCCACAGGTACTTACACACATGGCACAAAATACACGCAGGCAAAAACATCCATACACGTTAAATTTTAAAAAAGAAAGAAAGAAAACCGCCCCAGATTTTAGAGATTTTCATTTTGGTTCTTTGCAAAAATTAACGGGTTTAATGTCACAAAGAATCTGAACTCTGCCAGGCTCCTAATTGTTTGGGAATGAAAATATGTGTGCGGACTGTGTGTGACTGAAAAACCGGCTGGTCCTGGCGACTCCGGGCGCGTGGAGAGAGCTGCACGGCTGGCCTTGAACTCACTCTAACTGGGGCAGAATTCTAAGTCACGGTCCTCCTGCCTGAGCTTCCTGAGTCGCTAGGATGACAGGCTCGGGGTAGACTGGTGGAAAGGTTACCCCAGATGTTAGAGTACTTGGAAAGCAGCTGTAGAGAGAAAGGCCGAGGGGTAGAGAGGTTTGGTCTGACCTTAGGTGGAACTATGTTTATTGACTGTGAGAGCGCAGACGGCCCGAATGCCTACAAGGAAGATGGGACTTTTATGCGGCAGAAATGATTTTCGTAGTCTGCAAAAGAAGCTGGAAATTGTAGTCTTTCAACAGGAAACTCTCGACAGACTCTCCATTTATAAAAACCGTAGTGTCTGAGAAGCACAAGAAAACAGTGTGTGGCCGATCACGCCTTGTGATGGGCATCGTGGAGATAGGAGTGTCCTGCATACGTCTTCCACTCGTGGGACTCTGGTCACCTGGCCTCTCTGAGCCTCAGCTTTTCTCCCTCTCCGAAATGGGAATCTCAAACATCTGCCTCACAGTAAAGGTCACAGGCTTTTGTTAGCTACCCAGAGGAGACGTGTAGGAGTGCGGAAAGGGAGCCCAGGAGGTGGCTGAAGGGTCTCCTACCTGTCAGAGAGTTGGCCTTTATGTACTGGGTCTGGTTCGTGAAGGAGGTCGCCACGTTCTCCAGGTTATCCACACCTGCAGACCAGAAGGGAGGCTGCGTCACATCAGGAGGTCCACCCCTGCCCCAGCCTCTCCCCCACGCACCCAAGTACACACCCACTTTCCCCACGAATGCGTTCGTGGCGTAGTCCCTGAAGAAAGACCCCTCCATGCCCAGCAGCAGAGCCTGCGCGCGCGCCTGCAGCTCTTCCAGGTGGAAGCGCTTGGGAATGATGGCCGCGTGCAGCTGGCTGAGCGCACCTTGCACCAACTGGTCGCATTGCAGGCAGCCCCAGCCCCCTGGACCGCTCAAGCTGCACAGAAGCGCCAGGGCCAAGGCCAGAGGCATGGTGGGGGCTTTGTGACATCACAGGGGAGGTCCCAGAATGCTCTCAAGATGTATCCAGAACTCTGGAATTCAGTCACTTAACACACTTTTTGAGCATCTGCTGGATGCTGCTGCAAGTCCCCAAGAGCCTGAGAAAGACGGAAGCATCCAGTCCTCCTGTCATTCACTAATTTAACAGATTTTCTTTCCTTCTTTTTTCTTCACTTTTCTTTCTTTATCCTCCTTCTCTCTTAAAATTATTTAAAATTTTGAGGCCAGGTGTGGTGGTGCACACCTTTAATCCCACCACTAAGAAGGCAGAGGCAGGCGGATCTCCGTGAGTTCTAGGTGAGCCTGGTCTACATAGTGAATTCTAGGACAGCCATGACTACATAGTGAGACCTTGTCGTGTGTGTGTGTGTGTGTGTGTGTGTGTGTGTGTGTGTGTGTGCACGTGTGTGTATGTATATATATTTGGGGATGTCACGTAAGCATGCAATGTATTTTGATCATATTCATCCCCGACCCCCAGTCCTCCCAGGCCTACCCTCACCCTGCTTCTCCTTTTCTTCCTTTCTCCAGTCTTCCCCATCTTTCTCTCCATTTCTCTTCTAAGATGTTTTACTCTTCTGACTTTTTTGGCTTTTTGGGGGGCAGCCATACAGCTCCCAAAAAACCATACACGGAGGCTTATTAGATATGATCCCCAGCCTTGGCTTGTTTTTGGCCAGTTCTTCTTAAATTATCCCATCTGACCTTTGCCTCTGGGCTTTTTCCTTTTCTTACTTCTGTATATCTTAGTTTCACTCTTACTCTGTGGCTGGCTGCTGGTGTAGGAGGTCCTTCTGTATTTGTGTTGATTTCATTGGTTGAAAAAAGAAGCTGCCTTGGCCTTTTCATAGGGCAGCCCTTAGGCGGGCGGAGTAGCAGAACAGAATGCTGGGAAAAAGGGAAGTGTGGCGGATGCCATGATTCTCCTGCTCAAGACGGACGCTGATTAGACTCATGATGGAGGGAGGAAGGTCATTGGTTAATAAAGAAACTGCTTTGGCCCATTTGATAGGCCAACCCTTAGGTGGGTGGAGTAGACAGAATAGAATGCTGGGAAGAAAGGAAGTGAGCTCAGCCGCCATAGCTCTCCTCTCTGAGGCAGACACAATGAAGCCAGGTCAGATATGCTGAATCTTTCCCAGTAAGACTGGTGCTACACAGATTACTAAATATGGGTTAGGCAAGATGTAAGAATTAGCCATTAAGAGGCTAGAACTAATGGGCCAAGCAGTGTTTAAATGAATACAGTTTGTGTGTTGTTATTTTGGGAATAAAGCTAACCATGCAGGAGCCAGGTGGGAAGAAAAGCAGGCCTGCCTGCAGCTCCTTCTACAGACTCATATCGGTAAGCCATAGTCAAGTGGCGATACACCTTAATAGAAATGGGTTAATCAAGATGTGAGAGTTAGCCAGTAAGAGGCTAGAGCTAATGGGCCAGACAGTAATCTAATTAATACAATTTCCATGTGGTTATTTCAGGGGTTAAGCTAGCCAGGTGGGATGGAACAAGGGGGTCCCATGTTACAACTTCTACTGCTGCGTAGCTGGAGGGCTGCCCCTGATACCCCTCTCTCCTTGCTCTCTTGATCCTCCTGTGCTCATTTCTCCTTCTAGTTACAGTCTCTGCCTGCCAGCCACGCCTATTCCTGCTCCTGCCTTGCTATTGGCCATTCAGCTCTTTATTAGACCAGCAGATCTTTTAGACAGGCAAAGAATCACAACTTCACAGAGTTCAACAATTGCAGCATAAACAAAAGTCACACACCGTAAAATAATATTCTACAAGTGTGTCATGTAGCCCACGCTGGTTTTGAACTCTATATTTTTCTGAGAATGACTTTGACTTCCCAGTCCTCCTGCCCCAGCCTCCTGAAATCATGAATTACAGGAGTGTATCACTCTCATGGCTCCCTTACCTAATTGTAACTGAACTTTTAAAAGTTGAAGGGGCCAGTGAGGTGGCTCAGTGGGTCCTCAAGCCTGAGGACCTGGGTTTAATCTCCAGGTCACATGGTGGAAGGCCAGAACTGACTCTCTAAAAGTTGCCCTCTGACCTAACATTCACCGTGACATGTGCCCCTCCCCCAATACACATGTAATTAAAAATGTTTAACACTGAGCTTCAGGGTTGAAGAGATAATGATTCAGGGAAGTGTAAATTTAGTTAATCTTACTAATAAAAGCCAGGAGTCAGATATCAGGGTAAAAACCTGAAGGATTAGAGAAACAATGGGGCAGCCACCAGTGACTTCCCACCTCTTCTGTTCCTCTCTCCAAAAGGCCTAGAGCCTCTCTCTGCCCCGCCCTAGCACTTCCTGTCTCCTCTCTGGACAGACCTCCAGGCCTCTATGGTAGCTAGTAGCTTGCTCTGACTCCCAGCAAGCTCTATTTGTCAGAACAGAAACAAAGTATCACACAGCATTTCCCCTTTTTTGTCTAAATAAAAAGCGAAGGTTTTAACTAACATAGTAAAACTAGATACAATTAGTACAATAACTATATACAAATATATGCAGGCAACAATTACATTAACAATGTCTAGTTCATTATCATTTTACAAAGTAAGAGAAAATACTCCATTATATATCCTATCTTGGTGAGTCTTATATGACTTCATACATGGTATAAGTAAAAAGGCTACTGAAACCCTGGATGGTTAGGTTGTCTACCATATTGCTCTTTTAAATTATAAATTTATAATTAATATTTTCAGTATTAAATCTTACCTTTGGTTTAGTTAGCTGGAGTAGGTGCAATAACCATTACCTGCCAGTAGGTGTCATGGTGCAGTTGGAGCCGCGTGGCTGGACCGAATCTGATTTTAGAGTTCAATGCCAAAAGATATGCTCAGATTAAAAACAATTATTTGTATAAATCACAGACTGTGTGCTCCATGGTAGTCCCTGGTTAGTCAGCAGTTGTGAGCAGTAGAATAGCAAATGCAGACAAATTTTTAGAAGCCGCAGAACAGCTGGCTCAGACCAGGGAAGCCCACGTCTCTCCTGAATTTCTGCAGCGTGGAAAAACTGGACGCAGAGTGGCTCCGAGTCCTCAGGCACCCTGGTCCCCCCCCCCCCCCGCAACTGTACAGCTCTGAGGTGTTTAATGGGGGAAATATAAAGAACCGCCATTCTGCAGGGCTGCTGCACAAGAATTCTGTGCCCAAATGAACGACTAGCTATGCGCACAAGCCGTGGCTAAGGTGGGCTGAGAGAGGCAGCATGGGCCGAACATGCGCACCCCACCCAGCAGAAGCCTAAGGCCTGGAATTCTATATCCAATTGTTGGGCGCCAAGTGTTGAGATGACCAGGCTAGCTAAGGATAAAACAATTATATTTTATTTATTATAAGGGGAAAACTCACGAAACAGGAAATGAGAAATCCAAGCACAGCAATGTCCCGAGGCAAAAGGCGCAGAGAGAGAGTGCACCTGGAGGTGCACATGTTTTACCCTGGGTTCCAGTGAGACCCACGCCTTAACTAAGACCCACCCCTTAAAGATGATTGGCTAATAAGGTTCCCCACCATCCCAAGCCTACACACACACACACACACACACACACACACACACACACACACACACACTGTATTTAGAGGTTTATATTTTTCTTGTCTGAACCTGTCTTACTGCATATCTCTGTCTTTTGCTGATCACATGAGTCTTTAAACTGCTAAGCAGAATGTCTAGAACCAACGTGGAAACTTAGGGCTCTGCCCCATTCCTTAGTTCTAAGAGCCTAGCTGATGTGGGAGTGTCATACATCAGTCTGTTGATTTCATTGGTTAAGCAATAAAGAAACTCCTTGGCCCTGATAGGTTAAAACATAGGTGGGAGGAGTAAACAGAATAGGATGCTGGGAGGAAGAGGAAGTAAGGTCAGACTCTGCTCTGCTCCCAGAGAGACTTGACAGCTCTGCTCTCTGGAGCAGAGATGCCAGGCTCCGCTCTTCCAGGCAGCTCCGACCCAGGATGGATGGAGGCTAGAATCTTCCCAGTAAGCACACCTTGGGGTGCTTACACACATTACTAGAAATGGGCTAGTCCAGGTGCGAGAGTTGGCCGAGAAGAGGCTAGATAGAAATGGGCCAAGCAGTGTTTAAATGAATACAGTTTGTGTGTTGTTATTTCGGGCATAAGCTAGCAGGTGGCCAGGGTGCTGGGGATGCAGCCCCACCACACCTTATTTCAACACCTAGCTTCATGGTGGAGGTGCCAGTGAGCCAAGGTTATTGTCACAACTCTGGGAAGTTTCTGGGTCCACATTGACACCAAGTAGTGCATCATCCATTGCTTATGAACCCCATTTAAGTATTTGGTAGTGGGGCCTCTAAAAAGCCTCACAGTTTTTGCTGCTAAGGTTGAGTGGGGAAGTGATCTCTTAAAGGAGCCAGGCTTCTGCTCACCGCCAGCAAACAGAACCCACTGTAGAAAAAGTGGTTACCAAGAAGCTGCTTTTAACACTGCTTTTGTGTGTTCAGATTTTTTTTTTGAGCTCTCTCAGGTTTTATGTGGAGCTTCTTGCTCCATGTTGAGTGCCATCAAGTTAATTTCATCAGTAAAACCTAGGAGCTTCCGGGCAGCCCATAGATGAATAGAAATGGGTTTGTCCCAGGCAGCGTAGTGTGGTTGTGTGGGTTCATGTGGGTGAGTGAAATGAAGACTCAGAGACACCCTGAGAATGAACTCAGCCTTTCACCCGCGGGAGACTCAGCCTTTGTGGACTGAAGCTCTTTCCCGTTGTCTCTTGGCATTTTATTTTTTTCTCTTTACACTTTACCTAGTAGATTTCCATATTTCTAAGCAAACTGAATGAAGCTTCCAAAAACGCAATGCCAAGTACAAATATCTGATTCATGAGGTACCACAGTTTTCTGGGTTCCCTTTTAACCAAGTTTTGCATTGGCTTTGTTACCATAGGAAACTCTCAGACAAGATTCACAAAAGGTATCTGTAACAAAAAAGGATAGATTAGGGCTGGGTCCTGACTCCAGAGCTAGACCAGGTATGGCCCAGCGGGGGGTTCTGCTAACCTTCTGACACTGACTCGGCAGGACTCTCTGTTACAGGACTAAGTTGTAAGAGCTAGTTAGTAATAGGTCAGAGCTATTGGCTGAGAATTTATAATTTATATGAAGCCTCCAAGTCAATTATTTCAGAAGTGGCTGCTGGGTATTTGGAACAGGCAGATGGGAAAGAAACATTCAACTACAAATGGTACCCCATGTTGGGTGCCAGACAAAACTTAAATCTAGTTAATCTTATTGATAAAAACCAGGAGTCAGATATCAGGGTAAGAACCTGAAGGATCAGAGAAGCAGTGGAGCAGCTACCAGTAACTTCTCACCTCTTTCATTCCTCCATCCAAAAGAGAAGTAGAGTCTCTCTCCACCCCACCTTATTGCTTCCTTTTTCTTCTCTGTATAGAACTCTAGACCCCTGTGGTTAACTAGTGGCTCTCTGAGTTCAAGGCCAGCCTGGTCTATAGAGCAAGTTCCAGGACAGGCTCCAAAGCTACAGAGAAACCCTGTCTCAAAGGGAAAAAAAATTAGTTTTGATGTGGGTGAGTCTTCTGTTTTGAGGTGATTTCATTGGTTAATAAAGAAACTGGCTTGGACCTTTGATAGGACAGAAAATTAGGTAGGCAGAGTAAACAGAACAGAATGCTGGGAGGAAGTGAGGCAATCGCCATGCCTCTTCTCTCTGGTCAGATGCGATGGAGCCAGCCACCAGGTCAGAAATGCTGAATCGTTCCCGGTAAGACACTACTTCGTGGTGCTACACAGATCACTAAATATGGATTAAGCAAGATATGAGAGCTAGCCAAGAAGAGGCTAGATATAATGGGCCAGGCAGTGTTTAAATGAATACTGTGCGTTGTTATTTCGGGTGTAAAGCTAACCATGCGGGAGCCGGGCAGGACAAAAAGCAGGCCCACAGCTTTTAAAAGTGGAATTGGGTTCTGTGTCATGAAATTTGGTATGTTTGGGATAATTAGAGTATGTGAATCCATGTCAAGTGGAAATGTTAGAAGATACAGATATGGATTACAAGTTTTCGTTGACAATCACATTGACACTGTGGTCCTCAGAATACAAAGAGTTAATGCAAGAAAAAGCACTGGGGTAGTCTCTCTGCTGGCTAGTGTGCAAATCTAATGATCACACTAGCAATGTCCTCAGTCTCTCTGCCGGTTAGTGTGCAAATCTAATGATCACACTAGCAATGTCCTCCTCACTCTTTCTATTGGTTAGAGTGCAAATCTAACAATTACAGTGCAATACCCTGAACATGATACATTTAAATTATTCTTAGTGTTACCTTTTTGAGTTTTTAGAAATATTTAATTTCACCTGGGTGATGGTAGTAAATGCCATTAATCCCAGGGCTCAGAAGAAAGAGGCAGGCAGATCTCTGTGAGTTCAAGGCCAGCCTGGTCTACAGAGTGAGTTCCAGGACAGTGAAGGCTATACAGAGAAACCCTGTCTCAAAAAAAAAAAACCCAACAAAACAAAAAACAAACAAACAAAAACAAAAAAGGTTCTGGAGAGGTGGCTCAACAATTAAGAGCACTGGCTGCTCTTCCAGAGGACCCAGGTTCAATTCCCAGCTTCCACATGGCAGCTTACAACTGTCTCTACCTCCATTTCTCAGGGATCTGACACCCTCACACAAACATACAGACAGGCAAAATACCAAGGCATATAAAATTTTAAAAAAGCAAAAACCTCTCAAAATTTCATTTTCATTTATTGTTACTATTATTAGGTTTTCCAAGTCATAGTTTCTCAGTGTAGTTCATGCTTGTTCTGGAACTCACTCTATAGACTAGGCTGACCTCAAACTCAGAACTGCCTGCCGCTGTTTCCCGAGATTTAAGGCATGCACCACCACTGCTGCAGCTAAAAATAATTTTAAGTGTATATGTGTGTGTGTGTGTACTTTTGTGGGTTTATGTACACCACCTGGATGCAATATCCAAAAAGGCCAGAAGAGGGCATCATATCTCATGTAGCTGAAGTTACAGGCGTTGTGAGCTGCCCAGTATGCTGTTGGGACCCGAGAGCCTCTCTACAAAATCAGCACTTGCTTCTAACTGTCGATCCCTCTTTCCAGCCATACGTGTAACAGGCTTTTTCAGAATGCCAGCCCCCAAATCATGACACAGAGACTTATTATTATGAATGCTCAGCCTTAAGCTTGGCCCACTAGCCCTTGTAACTTAATTTATTAGACCAACCAGGTGCCTTAAGCAGGCAAGTGCACAAATTGAAACAAATGCAACACATGTTTACATAGTTAGACAAATATTCTATTCCACAATGCACACCCTCTTTTTATGAGACAGACAGAGAGAGAGGGAGAGAGAGAACCAGACCACCTCTCTCTGCCTCCTGAATGATGGACATACCAGGCTGGGTCTCTATACTTGGTTAGCTATCTTAACAGGATGGAAAGAGCGCCACCAACGAATATACTTCTCCAGCCCCTGAGAGCTTTTAATTTTGATTTTAAAAGAAAGTGTAAGTGCTTTTCATACATTTATTTATTTATTTATTTAGAGACATGGTCTCAATATGAAGCCCTGGGCTGTCCAGGAACTCAACTTGTAGACCAGAATGGCTTTGAATTCACAGAGATCCAAGTGCCTCTGCCTCTTGAGTGCTGGGATCTAAGGTGTGTGCCACAATGCCCAGCTATAAAACTTTATTTATTTTTGTCTTATGTGTATGAGTGTTTACTTGCATGTATGTCTGGGTGTCATGTGCATGCAGGGCCCATGGAGATCAAAAGTGAGTGTCAGATCCTCTGGAGTTACAGTTGGCTTTGAGCCTCCACATAGATGCTCGGAATTAAATCTGGCTCTTCTGCAAGAGTGGTCCATGCTGTGAGTCATCTCCACAGACAAACACTTTGTGCTGTGCCCAGATTACGACCCCCAGAGAGAGACCACCGGAGAAGCCCAGACTGTAATAAGCAAGGTTTAATCAGCATAAAACATGTTTGGAACTCCTCTCCATCCCCGTGGCAGTGAGGTAGAGAGGGGTTGTGTTTCCTCTGTGGGGTTAATCTTTTAAAGGTATGAGCACAAAGAGGCTTTTTGAAGCTGCTTTGGCACGGGTGCAAGGTCTTTTGCTCTATCTCATCCTGCTGTGGCAGCTAGTTTTTAAATTATTATTATTTTTATATTTTATTTATTTTTTTGTTCTTAGAGCAAGGCCGCTGTTCTTGAGTTAGTCCACCTTTATCAGCCTGTACCAGGTGGCTGGCTGGACTGTGTCCTAGTACTTGGAATCTCCCGGGTGCGAGGGGGGAAAGAAACCATGGAAAACATTCTGCTAGGAAATTTCTTCTAGCCCCTTTGAGAATAAGGGGTGAGGGTCTGACACTTTGTCTTTTTTAAAATTACATTTATTTTGAGACCTTTTAAAAATTACACTTAGTTGTGGGATATTTAACTATGTAAAGATGTGTTACATTTGTTTATGCTACAGAATATTAATTTAAATGTATAAAGGTGTGTTACATTTGTTTCTGATGCCTTTGTTAATGATGTAAAGACGTGTTACATTTGTTTTAATTTGTGCACCTGATTGTTCTAATAAAAAGCTGATTGTTCAATAACTGGGCAGGAGAGGGGTAGGTGGGGCTGGTGGGCAGAGAGAATAGATAGAAGTGGAGGAGAGAGGAATGAGGGAGAAAGAGAGGGGCAGCCTCTGGCCAGAAGCCAGGCAGCTGCCACCCAGCCAGAACCTAGCCCAAAAGAAGACCTAGTACACCTTGTATGTATGTGTGTATAATTTTTGAGAATTTTATGTGTATATAAAATGTATTTTGATTCTATTTATTCCCTATTTTCTCCAAATCCTCCCAGGTCCACCCCACCTCATTCCTATTTTCTCCTCTTCCTTTCTCTAGTCCGCCCTCTCTCCCTCCCCCCTCTATCTCTCTTCTGAGATAGTGTGTTGGGATGCGTGCAGGTAGGGGTCAGAGGACAAATCTGGGACCCAGTTTCCTTCTTTCACCATCTGGGTCCAGGGCCAAGCTCAGGTCATGAGTTTTGGTGACAAGGGCCTTTACCCACTGCGCCCTCTTGCTTTCACTTCTGTAGCCCTGACTTTCCTGGAACTCACTGGGTAGCTCGAGTTGGTGTGAAACTCACAGCAATCCTCATGCCTCTGCCTCCCAAGTGCTGAGTTGACAGACATTCTCTAAATTAGGATTGTTTGGGTTTTCTAATGTACGTAATGAAAAGGTTGAAGCTACCATCATATTGGCGAACAGACATGGCTGGTTTAGCGTGGGTGCAGTGAGTTGAATTCAGTGTGATTAAGTTAGTTGAGGAATAATGGAGGACATCTAGGATGCTATTGCTCCATGCAGCCACCAGAGGTCACCCACACCAGACAAATGCTCTCCCTGACCCTACTTGTTAGTACCAGGATTATCCTTCAGACTAGCACATTTGAGATCACAATCTGAGATAAGAGCCAACCTGTTGACTTGTACTGCTTTTCCTCTTCCACAATCAAAGTTCCCCTTTGGGACAGTGAGCCTGACAAAGGCTACACATTCCTCTGCTTCTAAACCCAGAATCTTTGAGTCCAGGTGTGAGGTAGGAACAAAGAGGACACAGAACTGGTTTGGTTTCTCAGATGCGGCTACATTAAAGAGTAATTTAGTAGGGGCTGGAGAGATGGCTCAGCGTTAACCACTGAGGGTCGGGTTCAATTCCCAGCACCTACAATGGCAGCTCACAACAGTCTGTAACTCCAGTTCCAGGGAATCTGACACCTTCATACCAAATGCACATAAAATAAAGTTACATATAACAAAACAGGTATCAAGCAAGAATTATAGTTACAATATTTATATCTACTTTATCTTTTATCATAACTAAAGAAAACTATAACTATCTATTCTTCAACTCCATCAAAGACCCCAGAAGGCTATATTGCCTAAGTTAACAGAAAGTGCATTGAAAGCAACTTCCAAAACTCTAGAATTGGTAGATACTTCTTGCTGCCTGGACAGTCACCCAAAGTTCTTTTGTTACATTGGGGCACCCATCTTCAGCACATAGTATCTGGCAGACTTTTCCATGAAGCAGGAAATTTCAAAGCCAGTTCCTTCTATATTGTCAGTTTGTAAGTCACTTTCTTCTGTGTCCTCCAGAATTTCTGGCAGACTCTTTCATGAAGCAGGAATTCCAAAGTACTGTCTCGCCTTTAGGCAAGTTTAGCAGTCATTTTTTTGTGGGTCCTGCATGCCCAGTTCATACAGTATAACATCAAACAGTCCAGGCAAAAGCAGTTTCTTGCCCAAATGGCTAACAAATTCCATAAGGAGCCTCTTCGATGCCCATCATCCTCTTGAAGTAATTGGTGCTGCTAGGAGCAGATGTGTCTCACTGTCATGAAAATTCTTAAGTTCATTTTAAATGCCATATTTTGAAGGTCTCTGAAAGATTGAAGAATATCTAACTAACTGAAATATATTTCTATATATCTAGAAAACCTAAATAATTATAACTACAAGCTTGACTAATGTAGATGATTATATATTAACCTATATTTCTTAATTATACATTACATTTTAAAATGAACTACACAAACAATACCTTCATTAAGAACAGAAATATATATATATATATAATTGATCTTAAATTTGTATTAATAAACCAAGATCCATACCAATGCAAATCTCTATAGCATATCCCCCT
>NW_026068073.1:1570900-1581051 GCF_014885135.2 Alexandromys fortis
ATTCTTAGGTTTGGTCTTTTTATTGTGTCCCATATTTCTTGAATGTTTTGTGATGAGAATTTGTTGGCTTTGCTGTTTTCTTTGATCAGTGCATTTATTTTCTCTATGGTGTCCTCAGAATCTGAGATTCTTTCTTCTATCTCTTGTAGTCTATTGATTATGCTTGTTTCTGTAGACTCTGCTCGTTGGCCTAGATTTTCCATATCCAGCTGTTCTTCCCTTTGTGTTCTCTTCCTTGCTTCCCTTTCAGTTTTCAATTCTTGAACTGTTTCCATAACCTGTTTGATCGTTTTTTCTTGGTTTCCCAGGGTCTCATGTACATATTTACTTAATTCTTCGAACTTTTTGTTATTCTTCTCATCCATTTCTATAAGGGTGTTTATTACATATTTTTTAAGGGATTCTATTGCTTTCATAAAGTCGATTTTTTCCACTTCTTCTGTGTTAGGGTGTTCAAATCTTTCTGTTGTAAGATCTTTGGGATCTGGTGTTTTCATGTTGTTTTTCTGATTATTGGGTGATGTTCTGCCTTGGCGCCTGCCCATCTCCTCCTTTCAATGCTATCTAATTTGTCTTTTAAAATCGGATCAGGTTTCTCTGCTGGCCAGAGGCTTCTCTTACTAATTGCCCTTGCTCTGTTTCCTGGCTCCTGCCGGGGGCCAAGAACCCTCTCACCCCTAAGAAGGGTTTTCCGGAAAAGGTCCCGGCTCCCTGTTTGCCAGGGCCCTCGCCAACCAAAGGCCTACCTCTTTGATTTAATTGTATTGGGGCGATGTGCTCTCGGTGTTGCGCTGGTCCCTGCCGCCTGCGACCTCTGCCACCACGCCGGTCCCCTCCAGTCTAGGCCGCCGCCGTCGTTGCCTGCCTGCGTCTCCCAGCTCCGTCTGCCGGCGCCTGCGCCTCCCAGCTCCGTCTGCCGGCGCCTGCGCCTCCCAGCTCCGTCTCTATAATGGTGGTTTCTCTCAGCAGTCCATATAATGAAATGTCTCTCTGTACTTAGCTCATTCACAGTCAAAGAATTCAAAGAAAACACAATAATATACATAATCCAGACTGTGTACATTCCATCTCTATGTGGCTTATTTTTCCTTACTCCTTTAATCTATGACTGTACTAATCGCTTTAAAGACTTTGCTTTTTTTAAAAAAAAATTATTTACTTCTTTTTATAACTCTATACTCTTTTTCTTCTCTTTCCCAAGCCTATGTAAATTTATCTAACACCATAACCCATTTAGAGGTCTTTTTAAAATCTGAATTAGTCTTTATTGTGTATCTGTAATTATTTTCGGACCAAAAGTGCCTTTTTTATCGCTAAGTGGGCATGGCTAGGACCAACTCCACCATCCTGCCTGTTGCTCTGCCCAGTCCAACATGGCAGAAGTCTGTTCACTGCCTCTGGGACTGACGGGTGGGAGCCACGCTCAGCACCTCATGCTCACTCTGTGGAGCCAGAGGGATAGCAAGCAACCTCTGCTAGCTATAACACCCTCTGGTTCATACCTTGTAGGAGAAGGGAGGCCACTTGTTGGTCCTGGCCGCCCAGCTAGCTTAGACTCAAAATAATCACACAGAAACTGTATTAATTAAATCACTGCTTAGTTCATTGGCTCTAGCTTCTTATGGGATAACTCTTACATATTAATTTAACCCATTTCTATTAATCCGTGTATTGCCACTTGACAGTGGCTTACTGACAAAGTTTCAGCAGGTCTGACTCTGGCAGTGGCTCCATGGTGTTTCTCTGACTCCGTCCTTCTTTCTCCCAGCATACAGCCTAGCTTTCCCTGCCTAGTTCTGTTCTTCCATGCCATAGGCTCAAAGCAGTTCTTTATTCATTAACCATGAAAGCAACACATAGACAGAGGGACCTCCCACACCATTTCTCCTTTTCTGTTTAAACAAAAAGGAAAGTTTTAACTTTAACACAGTAAAATTACATATAACAAAATGGGTATCAAGAAAGAATTATAGTTATAATATTTATATCTACTTCTATAATTTTCAACTCTGCCAAAGACTCCAGAAGTATATAGTACTACCTAAGTTAACAGGAAGTGCATTGTAAGCAATTTCCAAAACTCTAGAAATGACAGAGACATCTAGTTGCCTGGACAGTCACCCAAAGTTCTCCTGTACTGTTGGGGCATCCATCTTCAGCCTACAGGCCCATAGTATCCAGCAGACTTTTCCATGAAGCAGGAAATTTCAAATATAGGTCTGCCTAAATTGACAGTTTACCAGTCACTTTCTTCTGTATCCTGCAGAATATCCTGGCAGACTCTTTCATGAAGCAGGAACCCTGAAGGAACATCTTACCTTTAGGCAAGTTCAGCAGTCATTTCTCTGTGGGTCCTGCATGTCCACTTCATCAAGCAGTCCAGGCAAGAGCAGTTTCTTGCCCAAATAGCCAACCAACTCCATAAGGAGCCTCTTCGATGGCATTTCCCTCTTGAAGTAGATTGGTGCTGCCAGAAGCAGATGTGTCTCATTGTCATGAAAGCTCCAAGTCCTTAAACACTTTAAATGCCATATTCTGTAGTCTTTGAAAGGTTTGAAGAATGCCTATCCATCTGAAATACATCTCTGTACATCTAGAAAACCTAACTAACATGACTACACACTTGACTATTTTAGATGACTATCTATTCCATTACATTTTTAAATGAGCTCCCCAAACACAATACCTTAATCAAGAAATAAATGTATACACAGTATAACAAATTTGACCTTAAATTTGTATAAATAAATCAGGATTCATACCAATGCAAAGTATCCATTTCTATAGGATATCCCCCCTTTAAATGTAAACAAACATTTATAGAAAATATTTAGGAATATGGGCATAGTTTTTTCCCAAACTGCTTCCTGCTGTTTATTGGGTGAAGTAATTTTTTGAGGGTGTTTAAGGCAACCTTTCAGATGGTCTTGGTCAATAAAACCATACTAGTTTGGAAGGATTCCACGGGTTCTTATCCTCTGTAGAAACAAAAGAAGAACCTCTTGGCCAGGCGGTGGTGGTGTACGCCTTTAATCCCAGCACTCGGGGGGCAGAGGCAGGCGGATCTCTGTGAGTTCGAGACCAGCCTGGTCTACAAGAGCTAGTTCCAGGGCAGGCTCCAAAACCACAGAGAAACCCTGTCTTGAAAAACCAAAAGAAGAAGAAGAAGAAGAAGAAGAAGAAGAAGAAGAAGAAGAAGAAGAAGAAGAAGAAGAAGAACCTCCCTCTTTTCCAAAGCAACATATCCTGAGACCCAAATTTTGAATTCAAGATTCCTTTGAAATATATATGTTGGCTTAGCTTGGCAGTCCCCAGAATCAAATGTCTCTCTGCAGTTAAAAAATTAAAAGATAACACAATAATATACATAATCCAGACTCTCTGTGAATTTTCCATCTTTATGTGGCTTGTTTTTACTCTATTGCTTTTTCTACAAGTTTAATATTTATTTTATTATCTTTACTTCTTTAATCTATGACTGTCTATACTCTGTCTCTTTAAAGACTTTGCTGTACTTTTTAAAAAACCATTTACAAAAAAAATAAACCATTTACTTCTTTTTATAATTCTCTATACTCTTCTTCTCTTTCCCAAGCCTGTGTACTTTTATCTAACACTGTGACCCATTTAGAGGTCTTTTCCATCTGGATATGTATTTATTGCATATCTGTAATTCTTTACTGTCCAGGAGCGCTTTTTAAAATGCTAAGCACTTCTTAAAACTTAAGCTGTGCCATTACTAAGGTATATATGGTACTTCCTGATTTCCCCACCCAGTCCAGCATGGTGGAGCCACTTACACCTCTGGGCTGCACACATTACCTCACTTCCAGGCACACCGTCACGCTAGTCCATGTTGCCACCACGTAAGTCTCTGTATGCTGCTCACGAACCCCATCTAAATGATTGGTTTCCCGAAAGAGCCAGAGTTCGTGCTAGCAGCATGGCCCATGGCCGAGAAGCTGCCATTTTTGAAACCATGGCTGCTACCACTGAATCAGTAAGACCTCTCTTAAAGAAGCCGCAGCATGCTGCCTCAAGCAAAGCCCATTTGGAAAAATCATGAGGCTAAATTTTTTTTTTTTAGTGTCCAATTTTTTTTTCCAAGCCCTCTCAAGTTTTACATGGATTTAGTCCACCATGTTGGGTGCCAATCTGTAGGAGAAGGGAGGCCTCTTGTTGGTTCCCAGCCACCCGGGTAGCTTAGACCTGAAATAACCACACAGAAATTGTATTAATTAAATCACTGCTTGGCCCATTAGCTCTAGCTTCGTATTGGCTAATTAACTCTTAATAATCTGTGTATTGCCGTGTGACAGTGGCTTACCGGTAAAGATGCAGCAGGTCTGACTCTGGCAGCAGCTCCATGGCTTCTCCCTGACTTTGCCCTTCTTTCTCCCAGCATCAGCCTAGTTTTCCACCTGGTTCTGTTCTTCCCTCTATAGGCTCAAAGCAGTTCATTCACCAATAAAAACAACACATAGACCTCACATGCCAATATCTGGTCTCCTCTGGAGTCAGCACCCAGCTCTAACCCACCCTTTGTGTTACAGATACCTTCTGTTGCCCTTTGTGATCTTGTCTGACAGTTTCCCAAGGATACAAAGCCTATGCAAAACTTGGTTAGGGGAAATCCTGAAAACTGTGGTATCTCATGAATCAGGTGTAACAGTAAAAGTAAAACCACTGTGGTGTGGGAGAATTGTCTGTATTCTGTCAGTCATGTTATAAATAAACACTGATTGGCCAGGTAGGAAATATAGGTGGGAAAACCAGACAGAAAGTAGAAATGATGTAATGCGAACAGGAGAATTCTGGGAAGGAGGAAGTTGATTCCTCCCACTCCTGCCCAGACCACAGAAGCAGCAGGATGTGGGCTGCCCCACTGAAAAAGGTACTGAGCCACATGGCTAACATAGATCAGAAAAATGGGTTAATCAAGATGTGAGAGTTAGCCAGTGAGAGGCTAGAGCTAATGGGCCAATAAGCTCATAATTTATGGAGACCTATGTGTGATTTTCTTTGGGGTTAAACAGTTGAGGGGCACTGGGAGGGACAGAAAACAACAAACAAGCAGGCCTTGTAGCTCCTCTCAGAGCCAGACTCGACAGCTCTGCTCTCTGGAGCAGAGACGCCAGGCTCCGCTCTCCCAGGCAGCTCCGACCCAGGATGGACGTAGGCTAGAAATCTTCCTGGTAAGCACACCTTGGGGTGCTTACACACATTATTAGAGATGGGCCAAGCAGTGTTTAAATGAATACAGTTTGTGTGTTGTTATTTCGGGGAATAAGCTAGCAGGTGGCCGGGGTGCTGGGGACGCAGCCCCACCACACCCATTACTACAAGGGCTGGTCCCCTTTCGTGTTACACCACTGTAATAATGGTAAAGTAAAATGCTGCAGGTCCCCGAGTGCTGAGGGCCACGAGGAGCAACAAGTCCCAGGCAGGGAACCCCTGAGTGTCTCACAGGCCATGGCAGGGAGCAGCATGGAGGGTGAGAGACCTCAGTAGGGCAGCCAATCCCACAAGGAGCTGCAGCCCCGGCAGGTGAGAAACATGGATAGGCATGCCATGCAGAGTGAGGTTGGGTATTTATTTAGAGGGTTATAGAGGGGAAAGGGGAGAAGGTAGAAAAAGAGAGAGGGAGAGAGAAAGAGAGATAAGAGAGGGGAAGAAGAGAGGAGCCATGGCAGCAGCTACCAGGCTGGAAGCAGAAGGAAGTCTGCTTGCCTCAGCAGTGTGGGGAAGGAGTGGGCGGGGCTTGTCTCTTAAAGGGACAGGGCCAACCATTACATCAGGTATTTGCACTTGGCATTATAGTTTTGGGAGCTTCATTCAGTTTGTTTTGAGTCATGGAAATCCACTAGGTAAAGTGTAAACATAGGAAAAGGTAAAAAAAAAAAAAAAAAACGCTGAAGTGCTAAGGGAAACTGCTTCAGTCACTGCGGTTCGGGACCCTGGAGTCACAAAGCCTAAGTTCTCTCTCAAAGCGTCTCCAGTCTTCCTTTCATAAACCTGCGTGAACCCACACCCATGCTGTGCTTCCTGCGACATTTTAGCACTCAGTGTGGAGCTTGAAGAAGAGCAAAGGATCCTCTGGAGAAGAACAGAAAAGCTGGCCACTTTGAGAACTGGAAGGAGTGCTCTCAGGGTAAGAGGACTCCAAGGTCGGCAGGGTCAGGGGGAATTTAAGCTCCCCATCTCAGGAGCAACAAAATGTACAGTTTCGGAAATGCCTGTCAAAAGAAAAGGCGGGAACTGCACCGTTTTTAGAGATAGAAATAACATGGCTCCTGAGACGGAAAATAAATCAAGGAGAAAGTCCTGTCTCAGTAGAGAAGAGGGAAATAAAAGGAAATTTCCCAATAGAAAAGGGAAAAATGTTTAACCAAAAACAAAAAAAAAGGATTTTCCCAGTAAAAGGAAGAAAAATATTGATATAAGGCCTGAGGATTAAAAGGCCCCACAAAAGAAAAATAAAGGGAAATAAACCCACAGGGTCCAGCTAAGATCGTCCTAGCAGGTGGAAACCTGGCTAACTGAGGGTAAAATGGAATAAGTCAACTCACCTACGTTTCCTCCCCATGTTCTTTATTCCCTTGGGTGAGGAAGGGAAAAGGGTGATCTCCAGCTTTCCAGTTTTACAGATGTAGTTAAAAATTTCATGGGCAAAACAATGATAACACATGCATTTTAGAATCACAAAAAGGGCAGGTACAGCCTGACAAAGAGGCCCTCCTGAACAGGTGACACCACCCACGAGGAAACACCTGACATTCCAAACCCTTAGATAAAATAATCAACCCCTGAACCTGGACTTCACCCTCAGCCAGATCTGTCTGTCAGGGAAGGGCACTGTCTTCCTATCCTTTTGAAATTCCTTCATGGTCTGTTAGCATGTAATTTGGGGGGATTGATTGTTAGAACAAAGAATTAATATTATTGCTCTAAGGCCTCCTGGTGTGGGGAACGGGAAGGTCATTCTGTTGCCCACGCAGAAGAAGTTACACTGCTGAGGTGTTTTGGGAATGAATCCCATTTTGAAGGAAAAAAAATCATGGCTTCACAAGGTTTCCACAGGTATGACAGTGACTTTCCCAAAAGACAAGTGTTCTAGTACGTGTCTGCAAAACACGTTTCTCCATGTGGACGTGTGTCCACACTTCCCGTGGATCTCTCCGTTGGTCTGTCAGCTGTGCAATCACTTATAACACAATAGACAGAAGGGAAGGAGAAAAGGCCCTTTCTGATATCAGTGAAGAACCAAAGCTCCTCCATTTTGCCTTCCACCTCCGTCTTGTGTCTTCTGTAAACTATTTCACATAAAACATTCCAGTCCTCAGAAACAGCTAGGGGCAAAAGTCACAGGGTAGCCTCGTGGAAAGTACAGATAACCTCAGAATGACCCCACCTGAAGCTCAGCAGATAAGAAAACTTGACAAGCAACCGGTGAGGGTTGAAATAAAATTTCTGAAAAGTCCCTAGACACGAGCCAATCAGGACTGAACCTGTGACCCTACACTCTGCTAATGTAACTGTTCTGGGTTTTGCCTTTAAACAATGCCCTCTAGAAGGGCGGGTACCTCCTCTTGCTGCTGCTGTGCCAGTTGCCTTGACGAGGTCCCTGCCGGCTTGTATTGGGCACACAATAAACCTTGCTTTTTGCATTTCGATGAATCGGTCTCCCTGGTGGCCTTTTGGGGTCCCAGCGGACTGGAAACTACATGTTAACTCTGGTATGTTTTTAAATTTGACTTTTGAGAGTTTATATACTCTTAGAGCAAGGCTGGCAATCTGGATCCCAGTGTGGCTGCTGAGGCCAGAGTTGGCCCGGCTCTGGAGTCAGCACCCAGTCCCAATCCATCCTTTGTGTTACAGATGCCTTCTATTGCCCTGTGTGAATCTTGTCTGAGATGGACAAAACCCATGGATACAAAGCCTATGCAAAACTTGGTTAGGAAAAACCTCATAAATCAGGTATTTGCACTTGGCAATATATTTTTGGAAGCTTCATTCAGGTTGTTGGGTTTTTTAATTTTAAGTTTTCTTTATTATGTATATAGTGTTCTGCCTGCATGTATGCCTGCAGGCCAGAAGAGGGCACCAGATCTCATTATAGATGGTTGTGAACCATCATGTGGTTGCTGGGAATTGAACTCAGGAACTCTGGAAGAGCAGCCAGTGCTCTTAACCTCTGAGCCATCTCTCCAGCCCATCATTCAAGTTGTTTTAAACATATAAAAATATATTAGCTAAAGTGTAAATAGATAAAAAAGTGCCAAAGGGCTAAGAAAAAGTGTTTCAGTCCACTGAGGGTGGACACCCCTGCAGCCAGAGACTGAGTCCATTCTATTCTCAGTGTCTCTGAGTCTCTGCCCCTGCAGCCACAGAGGCTGAGTTTTTTCTCCACATCTCTGAGTCTCCGCCCTTGCAGCCACAGAGGCTGAGTCCATTCTCAGTGTCTCTGAGTCTTCGTTTCACAATTCCACATAAACCCACACACCCACACCGCACTATCTGCAATAGCTCCTAGATGCCATATGGTGAGAGTATCCCCATGTTGGAGATTTCTTGGTTGCAGGGGTCTCTGCAATCCCCACAGCTAGCAGACAACAGTCCATGGATGGCAGGAAGGCAACTTTCAACATGACTCAGTAGCTGGCATTGGTTCAAACTTCAGGGGTCTCACCCGGAGTCATTTATTTTAAGCACAGCAAATTTGGTGAAGATTTTGCTGGTGATAAATAACTCTAACACACATGCACTGAAACTTAGGATGTGAATAAAGTGAAAGTCTTTTTTGTAAAGTACCTGTGACATCGTCCATAAAGGTGTTCTATAGATTAATAAGCTCACAATAAGTGTCTGGGGAGGATTTGGTGTGGTCTCTGCAATGGATTAACTAAAATGCTGCGGATCCCCAAGTGTCTGTAGTGGGCAGTGGGCAGCAGGCCATGAGACCACGCAGCAGGTCCCCAAGTTGGGGCAGGCAGAGGGCAGCGAGTCCCGAGAGCAGTCAGTCCCAGGCAGGGATGGCACAGTCCCCTAAGTGGCTATAGTGGGCCACGAGGGGCAGCAAGTCCCATAAGGAAAGACAGATGGATGGACATTCCATGAGACCATGCCGCAGGTCTCCGAAGGCAGCTGGTCCCTGGCAGGGAGCCACGAGGTGGGTGAGAAACAGAGATGTGGATAGGCACGCCATGCAGAGTGAGGTTGGATATTTATTTAGTGGGTTATGGAAGGAAAGGGGAGAAGGGAGAAGAACAGGAAGAGAGGGAGAGAGGGAGGGAGGGGGAGAGAGAGAGAGAGAAGGGAGATGGGGAGAAGTGAGAGAGAGAAGCTGCCTCTTCGAGAAGAGACAGAAAAGAAGGGACTCAGGCTAGAAGCTGAAGATCAGCTTGCCATGGTGGACAGGGGTGGGGGTGGGGGTGGGGAGTGCGTGTGGCTAATCTCTTAAAGGGTTAAAGGGACAGGACAGCTCACTATATTCTCATCTCTTTTTTATAATAAAAAAAGCGGGAGGCTAGGCACCAGAGGTTAAATGAATTGGGGTGGCAGATTCTCACAGAAAGTGCAAAGGTCACCAGGATATTAGAGCTGTTCCCAGCCTCTGGGTGGAAAACAGGTTGTGCATCCCTCCCTTTGAAGGGTCAGCAGTGCGGTTAACATTCTTGGTTCCCCTACTGCACAAGGACCTCCATTCCTCCCACACCTGGGCTGAGCATACCTGCCAAGAATGGAATTACAGGCTGTTTCCTCTGGGTGGGACAGGAGATTTCCATGTGACTAACCGTCCCTGTGTCCCTGAGGAAGAACCATGTCTCATGGGTACTTGAGGAGGGACATGCACCTGTTTTAATCGAAACAGGGTTTCCTTTGTGTCCTGGCTGTCCTGGAACTCGCTCTGTAGACCAGGCTGACCTCGAACTCACAGAGATCCACCTGCCTCCACCTCCTGAGCTGGGATTAAAGGTGTGCGCCACCACTGCCCGGCTTTTGTTTTAATTTTTAGTTACCAGAAACAATGGGTTTTATTGTGCTATCTTCACACACTTCGTGTCACCGTTCCTTTGCTGAGTCGCCCCTCCCCCAACAGCAGTTCCTTTCCCTTCTTCCCTGTTCTGTTTTTTTTTTTTTTTTTTTTTTTT
>NW_026068073.1:1586295-1602137 GCF_014885135.2 Alexandromys fortis
TTTTTTTTTTTTTTTTTTTTTTTGTAGCCCACGTTGTCCTGAAACTCGTGATGATCCTTTCTCCTCAATCTTCAAAAAGATTCTCCACCTCACCCATCCTCTCTCTTGTTCTTTGCTGTTGTTGTTTTTATCAGACCGGGTCTTGTAGCCCAGGCTAACCTACAACTCTCTACTGTCAAAGACGACTTTGAGCGTCCCAGAAGCACAATGTGTTTATTAAGTAGAGTTGAGCAAAGAGGCGGGGTTATTTCATACAGCTGGCTCAAGGGGTCAGGTTTGGCTCATCTCAGCAGGAACGGTCTGCAGGCTGTAAATATCCAGGGAGAGAAAGGGATGCTGGACAGTTTCTGCACACACTATCAACACTCGTGGTCAACCCCCCCCCCCCCAAGGCTTTGCCATTCCTTCATCGGTATGAGACTCTGGGGTCCTTGACATGGCCGTGCCCATGGGGATAGCTCACATTTATGCAGGGCTTTCTGTGCTCCCTAAAGGCCAGTGTTTGGCACCTACATGAGGTGGGACACAGTTCCCTGGCACTGAGCCATCCGCTGTAAGCTGCTCTCCTTGCTGGGTGCAGGCCAGGCTCCTCTAACCGGCCACATTCCTTCCCGCCTGCCTCACAACACCAAGTGCCTTCAGTGTCAAGTTGCCCTGACCCTGCACCTGCCTCTGTCTCTAGCTGGGTCCCAGCGAGAGTGACTTGATCCATTCAGTCTCAAAAAGGATGAAAGGAAAGAGCGCTGTTTGGATAGAGTGCGGACCGCTGGCTTTCCTTCTGACAACCCACAAAGCGGTCTGAGATTCGGTATTCTGGGGCGGGAAATTGCAGGTTTTGTGAAGGTCAGCACATACTCTGGGAACAGAAACGTTACACCTTCCAAACGCAAGAGCTACTGAGATACAAGAAATGGGATTTGTTGTTTGTTTAGTTGCGGAGGAGCTGAGGAGGGAACCCAGAACTGCTGAGCCAAACCCTAGCCCCTTACTGGGCGATTCTAGGCCCGGCTGAGGCAGCTACAACTGAGCCACGCCATGTGCCACAGCGTGTGAGTGAAGATCAGAAGGGACCTTGGGTGGTGGCCATGGCCTTCCTGGTTCGTAGAGTCTCTTGTTTAGGCTCCGCTTGGGTCGAGCTGATTGGTTCCTAAGCAGCAGCTCTCCACCGCCTTCTCACTGCGACAGGCACTGAGCTTATAGATGCAAGCGCCCCCTGCTGCATCTGGTTTATATGTGGGATTTAGGGATCTGAACGGAATTGATCACATTTGGGCAGCAACCTACAGCACCATTTCCCCAGCCTTCTCTCTCTCTCTCTCTCTCTCTCTCTCTCTCTCTCTCTCTCTCTCTCTCTCTCTCTCTCTCTCTCTCTCTCTCTCTTGAGATAGGGCCTCACTATGTAGCCATGGCCAGACTGGAACTCATTCTGTAGACCAGAATGGCTTAAGCTCACAGACATCCGCCTACCTCTGTCACCCAAGTGCTGGGATTAAAGGCGTGCGCCACCAAATCCTGCCCATCATTTTCATTCGACAAAAATGTTTATTACCCATACCGGCATACATAATACTGGGTCTCATGACATTCCCATAGTGTGTGCCGTGTTCTTTACTCAACCTTCAGTTCCTTCTCCTGTCCTCCCCACTGGTCCTCGGTTCCCTCTCCTGTCCTCCCCACTCCAACTGGTCCTTTTCCCCTTCCCACCTAGGCCACCCTCTACTTTCATGTCCTTTTTATTTCTTAGCGACCTAAAAAGTTTAATTGGGGTGACTTTTAGGAGCATGGGTGAGGGGTTGAAGGCTCATGGGCACCTTGCCAATGGCTACAGCACTGAGGAAAATGTCTCTCCCTCTGCCAGCAACCATTAACTGTGTAGCAGGCCTCAGAGGGGGGCCTCACGAGTCCCTCAGCCAGAGGGGGCCTCACGAGTCCCTCAGCCAGAGGGGGCCTCACGAGTCCCTCAGCCAGAGGGGGCCTCACGAGTCCCTCTCTTCATTTATTTATTTATTGGTGTTTGTTTGAGACAGAGTCAAACTGACTTGGGACTCACTGTATAACCCAGGCTGGCATGGAACTTGTGGCAATCCTCCTGCCTCGGCTGTCCATGTCGGGTACCCTGCTTGGCCATTATTACTGAAAGCTGAAGGCTTCTCTTCTGTGTGTCTGGAGCAATGTATCTTGTCCACGCATCCATGTTGGTTCTCTGCAGCTGTGGGCATGGTGTTCATTTCTGGGTGTGTGTCTACTTCACAGTACAAAAGTTTTGAAAATGAACTAGGCCTTGACCCCAGACATTCACCCCTAGTTCAGGAAGAACTGGAGGCCACGCCCAGATTCTGACACTCATCTCTGTCACGTGACAGCCACCCCAGACTCTGCCCAGACACTCTGGGGTCACATCACAGTGACAGGCACCTCTCCTGGGCTGGGCTGGGCTGGCTGTATGCTCAAAGGTTCTGAGTAGATTAAATATCATAGTATAGAAAGCTGTTATCTAGTGTGGCCAGGGCTCAGAAAGCACCCCTGTTCAAGGTGGCATCTCAACAAAAAAAAAAAAAAGAAAAAAAAAAAAAAAAAAAAAAAAAAAAAGAGGCTGTGGCTGCTCCTGGGCATGGTGAGGAGAAGGCTTGTGGGAGATAAAAGGGTCTAGTGACCCTTTCACAGGGCCACACAGCAGAACCCTGCGGATCATGTATGTTCTTACATCACACTTCATAACTAGCAAGATTACAGTTTTGAAGTAGCAACAAAGTTTGTTTGTTTTGTTTTTAAAGACACTGTTTCTCTGTGTAACAGCCTAGCTGTCCTGGAACTTGAAGAGTCCAAGAATACGAATATAGAAATGTAGATTCCAGAAATAAGAACGTAGAAATAAAGAAATATAAAATTGTAAGCCCAGGAGAAGAAGAGCAGACTGTCAGCGGCTTTCTCAGCAGCTTAAGGATTAACTATAACAGCGGGTTACTCCACTTTACAACCCATAGCTCTGTTTGTGAGGCTGAAGCTGTCCTCTGCAAACTCAGGGTCCCTCTGCAAACTGAGGATCAGCTTTTAGATACCCTCTGGCCACTCATGACCAGCAACTGATGTGAGCTGAGGTAACTTTTAAATAATGGGATGTACGTGACTTTTGACTTTTTGGGTTTATATTTTCCCCATACACTTCCCTGCCATGGGAAACTGGCAGTGGCAGGGAGGTGCAGAGCCTTGGTGAACACCATCAAAGAGTGCCGGGGGAAAACAGTGGGCTAAATACAAACACTAGTTTAACTGAAAAACCCGTTACTAAAAATTGCAAGGAAGGGCAATTTGTGTCCAAGTTTCACCTCAAGATTGTAAAAATTCCTTTGTTATTGCCTAATGCTTGTTGCTTTTTTTTTTTTTTTAATTTTTGAGACAGGGTTTCTCCATAGTTTTTGGTTCCTGTCCTGGAACTAGCTCTTGTAGCCCAGGCTGGCCTAGAACTCACAGAGATCCACCTACATCTGCCTCCCAAGTGCTGGGATTAAAGGCGTGCGCCACCACCGCCCGGCTGCTTGTTGCTTTAATATAAAAAGGGAGAGTTGGGAAGCTGACCTTTGCCACAGCCTTACAAGCCCGAACTCTGGCTGTGGTCTCAGTTAGCTGATAAGTTTTTTGTGCCCCATGGAGATTTATTTATTTATTTCTTGGACAAAAGTTTGCTTCTGGTTTACTAGATGTCAGTAGTCTGTCCCCATCTTTGCACAACCCCCGTGGACCCAACAGAACTCACTTTGTAGATCAGGCTGGCCTTGAACTCAGAGATCCACCTGCCTCTGCCTCCCAAGTGCTGGAATTAAAGTCGTGTGGCACCAACACCCCAGCTCCCACTAGGTTTTCTTCCCCCTCTCTGCCTTTTGAGGTAAGTCATGACATTATCCCCAACTCACAAGACACTGAGGCAGATAAATAAGTCAATGTACTTGGGATCCAACAGCCAATCAGAGGCAGCATCTATCTTGAACCCAGCTGCTGTGGGCCTGGACCAGCGGTCTGAGCGCCCCCCCCCCCATACACTCTTCAGGTTTTTCTTTTCTTTTTTTTTTTATTATTTATTTATTTATTTATTTATTTATTTATTTATTTATTTATTTATTTATTTATTATGTATACAATAGTCTGTCTGTGTGTATGTCTGCAGCCCAGAGGAGGGCACCAGACCTCATTACAGATGGTTGTAAGTCACCATGTGGTTGCCAGGAATTGAACTCAGGACCTTTGGAAGAGCACTCTTCAGGTTGACAGTCTCGGGGCTGCTGCGTTTGGGGGGCTCCCGGCTTCATTCTGTGTCTTGCAGGCTATTGAACTTGTCCACAGCCTCCACCCCTAAATGCTGGAACATTCCTGTGGAATCCCAAGCACCCAGGACAACCTGAGTCCCCCTTCCTCTTCTCACCCCATCTTTCCACCTGGCTTTGTGGGCCCTTAGGTGCCCATTGACCTTCCCCACCAAGATAGCAGGCAGATAAGGCTCTTACCAGTCACGTCTAGGTGTGGCTTTAAGTTGCATCATTTGGCTAGGAGAAGTGACAAACACCCCAAGTGTGTACCTTCAGGAAGCTGACTGGGCTGGTCAAGCCTGAGGCAGGAGGATTGAGTTCAAGGCCCACCTGGGCTATAGAGCCAGCTCCTATATCAAAAACGGTGTAGCAAACACGTGTCGGGCTTGGGCCTCAGTTGGTAGAGTGATTACTGCCTACCATGCACGAAATCCTGGCTTTCGTCCTTAACGCGGACAAACGGGGAGTGGTAGAGGCAGGAGAATTCAGAGGCCATTCTCGACCAGATGAGCTCGAGGTCTGCCTGGGCTGTGGGAGACCCTGTCTCAAAATAATAACAGCCCGAGATGGCGGCACACACTGCTAATTCCAGGATTTGATATGTAGAAGCAAACAGCACGCAAAAGTAACAATAATAATAGTATAATAGTAAAACCCAATAATAGTCAGGAGTGACTTCAAATACCCCACAACTGTTTGTCATAAACTGAACAGAATGGTAACAAAACAAAACAGAACACTAATTCCAAGAGTTGGCAAGGATGCAGAGCAATGGGAGCTCCCACAATCTTAGGCTTGAAAAATGTGACACTATCACCCGGTTCTAGGGATGGAGCCCTGGGTCTTGCACATAGCAGTAAGTACTCTGTATCCTCAGTAGCCCAGTTCTTCAACTTCTGAAAAGGTCTTGCTAAGTTTCCCAGACTAGTCTCAAACTGGAGCGCCTCCTGCCTCAGCCTCCCTGGGATGACAGGCCGGCACCTCAAGAGCCAGGAGACTTCATCTGGTCCACGGATCACTTCAGAAGCAAAGCTCCAAGCAGTTTTGCAATCAGACCCTCCAGTGAAACTTGAGGCCATGCTGGGTGTGTAGTCTTGCGTGGGATGGGAGCACAGCTCAGTGCAGAGGACTTGCAGAGAGGGCTGGGAGGGGAAGGAAGGGTGGAAAGGAAAGAGATGACTTGGCATGGCTGCAGCAGTCAGAATAAAGCAGATTATGCTGCAGTAACAAGCAGATCTTAACCGAGAGTTGTCCAGCACTGTATACAGGCCCCCTCTTGCCCATCCCTATTACAGTGAGCTAAGGCTGTGATCCCATCTGCCTAGCCCAGGCTGAAACTTACCCTCTTGGAACCTTGCCCCCAGTTACTGAGCAGAGCAAAAAAGGAGCCCTTCCTCCTCTCCCACACCTGTTCGGTGGCACTGTGAAAATATCTCAGTCATTCACCCATTCACAGGGGTGAGGATTTTATAAGGGATTACTACCATAGTACTGCTAAGAACATTCTAGAATAGGCTGTTGTGCTACTTCTGAATTCAAAGGTGTTGTTCTCCGGGTGCTATCTACTTTTAAATTTTTTCACTATTATTTTGTGAGTGTCCATGATGTGTGTGTTGTGTGTGTAGGGGGATCATACCAAGGAGAGCATGGGAGATCAGCTGACACCTCCTGGGATCCTTTTTCTCCTTCCAGTTCTGTATGGCTTCCATGGACCAAGCTCAGGGCTCCAAGTTAAAGCTTGCTTGACAAACACATTTACCCACTCAGCTGTCTTGCTTTCCCTCTGCCCCCCTTGTTTTAAGACAAGGTCTTTCACTCAGCTGGAGCTGACTGAGTAGACGAGGATGTCTGGTCAGTGAATCCAGGGCTCCACTCATCTCTGCATCCTCAGTGCTGGGATTTCCAGCATGGACCACCATGCCCAGGTGCTTTGCATGTGGGTGTTGGGGGTCACACTCGGGTCTGCATGCTTGTGATGCTGGCACTTATGGGGTCATCAGCTCCTACTGCAGCTCTTTAAACAGCATTGGCTGAATGAGTGTGACTGGGTGCCAATAAACCTTTATTGACACAAATATGTGATCCACCAGATCTGGCCCGCACGGCAGTGATAACAAATATTCACTGTAGCCCTGTGACCCAACTCTCCCTAGAGGACTGGACAGGATTTAGAAAGGTTCAGCACTGTTAAACACTGTCAAGGCGGTAAAGGTGAGTGAGGGGCCCTTCCTGTAAGCACCCTTTTGGTTTTTAAAGACACCTTTTTGGTTTTTCCTTTAAATAAGCTGAGATGTTAGAGGCTGGGTGAGTTGATTTCAATCAATGTTCATTAAACCCTTCCTTGGTACCAAGAACTAGAGTTACGGATGCTAGTGAATTGCCACGTGGGTGCTGGGAACCCAGCCTGGGTCCTCTGCAAGATGGGCTAGTTTTCTTAATCACTGATCCATCTCTCCAGCCCCACATAGTTGTGAAACATTTGTTTAACTGTGCAAAGATGTGCTGCTGTTTTACCTTGCCTGCCTAAGGCACCTGATAAGTCTAATAAAAAGCTGAACAGCCAATAATGAGGGAGGAGATACAGGCAGGACTTCCAGGCAGGGAGAGTAAGTAGGAGGAAGAATACAGGATGGGGAGGGGGGAGAGAAAGAGAGAGAGATGACAGGAAGCTGCCAGGGAGACACCAGGGGCCAGGCAGCCAGACTGGGAGGGAGCAGGGAATAGGACACACTGAAAGAAAGAAAGAAAGATAAAAAGCCCCAAGGCAAGATGCAGGGGACTAGAAATAGGTTAAATTAAATTGTAAGAGCTAGCGGGACAAGCCTAGGCTGAGGCTGAGCTTTCATAATTAATAACGAGTCTCTGTCTTTACTTGGGAACTGTTTGGCAGCCCAAGAAGAAGTCCAACCATGCCACATTCAGCTTTTAAAATACGGAATCTGGAGCAGACACTTTACTGCGCTCTCTTCCCAGCTCCCCAGCAGCACCCCACCCTGAGATGGATCTGAATCCATAGGCCTGGCTGGCCTGGAACTCAAGAGTGTTCTCTTGCCTCTGGCTCTAGAATGCTGGGATCCCAGATGTGTGCCCACCATGCCAGGTCAGCCCATTTTCTGAGAACACCTCCATCTCCCTGTGGTGCCCCCAGTACTGCAGCATTAGACCCAAGAAAGGCTTTTCTGGATGGTCTTACCTTGGCTGGAGTGGGCTGAGCTCGTGAGTGCACAGCAGCACTCTACATTCCACTGGCAGTGCCAGCAGAGGCGAGAGGGCATCTGAAGGACCTCAGACAGCCGCCAGGGCCGAGGCAGGACGCAGAGATCAGAGGAGGTGGAGATGATGAAGCATGGTGGAAGAAAACAGAAGTCTGTAGAGAACTTAGTGGGTAAAAACACTTGGGCCAACACGAGGACCTGAGTTCAAATCCCAGAACCTACCCCCCTCCCAAAAGCCAGGAATAGCTGTGCAGGGGGTTACAGATTATCGCAGCACTGAGACAGGAACAGGGGGGTCCTGGCAGCTCACTGGACAGCCAGCCTGGCCAGAACAATGGACTTCTGGCTAAGCAAGAGGCTCTGTCACAGGGAATAAGGTGGAGAGACATAGAGAAAGACAAGTGTCTGCACACACACCTGAGTATGTGCATCTGCACATTCATAAACACACACACACACACACACACACACACACACACACACAGTCTGTATGGAGCTGAAGGTGAGGGCTGTGGTACCCTGCTACCAGAAGAGTTCTGGGGTTTGGGTCTTGAGAACCATGACACTCTCATTAGGTCCAGCACCCATTGCTGCCGCGAGCTGAGGTCAGAGGCTGTCGAGAGGTGTAGGTCACACACTTCACTTCTCTAGGCTATGAGCTCATAGCTGGAAGTTGTTGTGGGGTGTCCACCAGAGAGGACTGCACCACTGGGTTTACACCAATAGAAAATCTTTATCAGCTGGTCAGCAACTACACTGGGTATTCGGGATCCCAGTGTAGTCATGAACCTTTCTCAGGATGAGCTTTTAAGCACACAAACCATGTTCAGGACTGACACAATTCAGTTAACGAGAACAGGTAGCTGAGACCAGCCGGATCTACAAAAAGAGTACCAGGACAGCCAGTTACAGTCTCAAAAACAAACAAACAAACAAATAAAACCAAACAAATGACCAAAAGACAACAGCAAAGCCAGAACACAGCTGCAGAAGCTGAAGGGCAAGGTTAGTACATTTAGAGACTTTCCCAGAGCTACAGCGTTGATGGGTTGGTTAGTTCTTTGATTTCATTCTGGCAGGAGGTGCTGCCTGCCTGATGAGCTTTCCAGCCTGAATGGCACTTCCGTCATGGAGTTAGCTGTGCTGAGGTCTGGGGTTACAGAAGCCTCTGAGGTCAGAGTCCTAGTCTATTCCTCCCATCAGCCAGAGCCGTGAATGTCTAGCTTTAGTCTAGTCCAAGGATCCTTGTCACTGGAGAGCCCAGGTGCCCAACATCAGGAAAAACAAGGTTCATGTCTATTTGCTGGTTTCTTTTTCCCTTTCCTCCCTCCCTCCCTCCCTCCCTCCCTCCCTCCCTCCCTCCCTCCCTTCCTCCCTCCCTCCCTCCCTCCCTTCCCCTTCTTTTTGTTTGTTTTTGTTTGTAGCCCAGGTTGGCGTCTAATTCCATGGTTCTTGAACTCCTGATCCTTCTGCCTCCACCCCCTGAGTGTCGGTGCCAAATGACAGTCATGAACCACCACACCACATACAGTTTATGCAGTACCGGAAATAGAACTACCACACCATAAACGGTTAATACAGTACTGGAAATAGAACCACCACACCACACACGGTTTATGCAGTACTGGGAATGAACCACCACACCACACACAGTTTATGCAGTACCGGGAATAGAACCCAGGACTTTGTACATGCCAGGTAAATGTTCTACCTGCTGAAACACATCCCCTAACCCCTTCAAATGTCCACATGGGTAGAACAAATGAACCCAGCCCAGTTTTGTTATATGAAAGAAGCCAGACTCAAGCCTGTAACTCCACAGTCTGCAGACATTGTCTGGTGTGCACTGAGTTCATGACAGTTGAAAGTCACTGGCTGGGTGTGGCAGTTACACCTGTAATTCTGATACTTAGGAGTACAGGGCAGGACGAGAGTGAGTTTGAGGCTAGCCTGGTCTATATATTGAGTTCTAGGTCAGCCAGGACTACATGGCAAGACCCTATCTAAAAACTGAACCAAAGCCAGGAGGTGGTGGCACATGCCTTTAATCCCAGCACTCTGGAGGCAGAGACAGGCGGATCTCTGGGGGTTTGAGGCCAGCCTGGTCTACAAAGCAAGTTCCAGAACAACCATGACTGTTTCACAGAGAAACCCTTTCTTGAAAAAACAAACAAATAAACAAGCAAAATGAAACCAACCTTTAAACAACTTTATGATGTAGGTGGGCCTTCTACTTTCATTGGTTAATAAAGAAACTGCCTTGACCCTTTGATAGGACAGAAAATTAGGTAGGCGGAGTAGACAGAACAGAATGCTGGGAAGAAGGGAAGTGAGAGAGACTGCCATGGAGCCAGCCGCCAGGTCAGACATGCTGAATCTTTCCCGGTAAGTCACCATCTTGTGGTGCTACACAGATTATTAGAAATGGGTTAATCAAGATGTGAGAGAGCCAGTAAGAGGCTGAAACTAATGGGCCAGGCAGTGTTTAAATGAATACAATTTGTGTGTTGTTATTTTGGGGCATAAGCTAGCCAGGCGGCTGGAGTTGAGTGGCAGGAAAGCAGCCTGCTGCCTTCTCTGCATCACTACAACTTTAAGACTTTTGAATAAATTTAAACACAAGCATTAGAGTGAGAAGGAGGCCCTTGTGGAAAGGGTAGTAGGAGCTAAAAAGATAATTCAACAGTTAAGGAAATTAGAACCCTTCTAGAAGATGCAGGTTCAATTCCCAGCACCCACATGGCCACTTACAACTCTCTGTAACCCCAGTTCCAGGGATCTGATGCCCTCTTCTGGCCTGAGCTCACACACAAAGGCACACACATATCCATGTAATTAAAAAATCTTTTTTAAAAAGACTATTTCTGGGCTGTGAAAATGACACAGTCAGTAACGTGCTTGCCAGAGAAACATGAAGACCTGAGTTCGGTCCCCAGTACCTACATAAAAGGCTGGGCATTCTGGCACGGGCTCATAACCCCCACACTGGGGAGGAGGAGGAAACAGGAGCCTGAGCCTCACTTAGCCAGTCAGTCCAGCAGGATTTGTGAGACCCTGTCTCAAGAAAATGAGAGCAGTTTGGTGCGGGAGAATTGTCTGTTTTCTGTCAATAATGTTTTAAATAAACGCTGATTGGCCAGCAGGAAGTATAGGTGGGTCAACCAGACAGGAAGTAGAGGCAGGGCGATGAGAACAGGAGTATTCTGGGGAGAAGGAAGCTCTTTCCACAGTCCAGCCAGATCACCAAAGAAGCAAGATGTGATCTGTCCTGCTGAAAAAGGTACTGAGCCACATGGCTAACACAGATAAGAATAATGGGTTAATATAAGTTATAAGAGCTAATACAAAGCCTGAACTAATGGGCCAATCAGTTTATAACTTATGGAGATCTCTGTATGATTTTCTCTGGGACTAAACAGCTGAGGGACTGGGCAGGACAGAAACCCCAACAAGCCAGCCCACATGTGTAGTAATAGGAGCAGCGGGGCTGTGTCCCCAGCACCCCGACCGCCTGGCTAGCTTATGCCCGAAATAACAACACACAAACTGTATTCATTTAAACACTGCTTGGCCCATTTCTATCTAGCCTCTTCTAGGCTAATTCTAACATATTAATTTAGCCCATTTCTTATCATCTATGTAGCATCGCTAGGTGCGCTTACCGGGAAGATGCTAGCCTACGTCCATCCTGGGTCGGAGCCTCACCGTGTATGCCCAGGAGAGCGAAGCAGGGCCTCTGCTCCAGAGAGCAGAGCTGTCGAGTCTGAGCTCACTTCCTCTTCCTCCCAGCATCCTGTTCTGTTTACTCCTCCCACCTATGTTTTATCCTATCAGGGCCAAGGAGTTTCTTTATTGCTTAACCAATGAAATCAACAGATTGATATATGACACTCCCACATCACACATGTTACAGCAGTTGATGAAACACTGACCTCTGGCCTACACATGCACACACACACGCACAAATACTGTCTCTGTGCAGGCAGTCTTCACAGCAAATTCTTGTTGTGCTCAAATTCCCGACTCCCATAGGAGAGAATCCTGCTCCTCTTTTCCTTCCCCCAGCCTTTCTGTCCTGCTTCAAGGGAAGACAAGGGACAAGGCTGGGACAAAGGGAGGACCTGGGGCCTAGAAGATCTGGATATAGGCTAGCCTTATGGGATTGCGTGAGTGGTGGTGGAGCTTCTGGGGCTCTGTAGAGGCCCCATGGATGGGAACCAAGGCTAATGGCTTCTTATTTTATATCTGCTGGGCCTGGGGCCTCTCAGAGCAGTCATCTGAAGGAGACCTTGCCTCAGGACTATCTGACACATTTAAGCCAGGAAATGAATAGGTAAAAATGATTTAAATAGCTCCAAGACTAGGTGGTCTGCGAGCAAATCATCTCAGCCCTGGGAAGGGGGAGGCAGTAGGTGTGGTGAGAGACTCCTGGCTACTGTTGTGGAATCAGGGTGCTGGCTCAGACTGCAATATAGTCCAGGCGGGTGGATGGACATCAGGACCACACAGGTGAGCAGGTGGAGGGATGGACATCAGAACCACACAGGTGAGCAGGTGGATAGATGGACATCAGGACCACACAGGTGAGCAGGTGGATAGATGGACATCAGGACCACACAGGTGAGCAGGTGGGGGGACATCAGGACCACACAGGTGAGCAGGTGGAGGGATGAGCATCAGGACCACACAGGTGAGCAGGTGGGGGGACATCAGGACCACACAGGTGAGCAGGTGGGTGGACATCAGAACCACACAGGTGAGCAGGTGGATGGACATCAGAACCACACAGGTGAGCAGGTGGATGGATGGACATCAGGACCACAAAGGTGAACAGGTGGGTAGGTGGACATCAGGACCACACAGGTGAACAGGTGGGTAGGTGGACATCAGGACCACACAGGTGAACAGGTGGGTAGGTGGACATCAGGACCACAAAGGTGAACAGGTGGGTAGGTGGACATCAGGACCACACAGGTGAACATCAGGACCACACAGGTAAGCAGGTGGGTGGCCTGAAAGTAGTTAAAGCAGCCACATCAGTGCCGAGGTCTAAGCCAAGTTGAAGCCCCTGGGACAAGCAGGGGTTCTCCTGTTGGCCCTGGAATATCAAGTGGGCAGATAACAGATTGGTGGGGACATCCCCTTCACAATGCAGGGAGCCTGTTTTTTACTGGGGTCCAGATGAGGAAGTCAGACTCTATCCTCTGTCTGATAAGTTCTTGGGCCTGGCTTATCTAATATGATTTTATTCATGCCTGTGTGTCTGTGTCTGACACCCTCAAGTGTCCACCTTCCATCTGTGCACAGCCAAAAGCTGCTTGTGAGTGGAGCCTTTCAGGACGTGTAAAAAGCCTGTGTCCCACAGTACAGAGTGTCTTACGGCAGGGTCCAGCCTGAACTCAGCATAGAGACCCATGCCCTTATTCCCAGGGAAGCACGGGACTGCATCTCCCCGGGGCTGACTCTGGCGTCCCCTATGCAGAAAGTCCTTCCCACGTCATCTCTCCAGGGCTGACTCTGGCGTTCCCTGTGCAGAAAGCCCTCCTCAGGTCGCCAGGGCTAGGGGTGCATCCCACCCTCCATGTCCTGGATCCTCCTGATTCCACTTGCCTCTGCCTCCCAAGGATTAATGGTGTGAGCCACTGTGACCTTCTAACTGAAAACCAAGATGCCAGCGCAGCTCAAAGGAGGAATTTAACTTTGTGTGCCCGGAACCACACTTAAACACTGATTTTATCCAGAAACTAAGAAACTGAGGCAGAGGTAGAGGTCTTCTGTGACTCTCTAGGCCAACCTGGGCCACACAGTGAGTTCCAGGCCAGCCTGGGCTACACGTGAGTTTCAGCAATGCCTGGGCTGCAGAGTGAGATACCTGTCCCAAAAGAAGAATAAAGTTGGCTTTGGCTAGGTATGGTGGTGCAGGCCTTTAATCCCAGCATTTGCTAGGCTGAGACAGGAGGACTGACTTGAGACTGTACAAGATCATTCCCAGCATTCCTGCTAACCACAGACATGACGTCACTGACCACTGAGACGGCCCTGGGGTAAAGGAGTTTGCCTTCAAGGATGACATGGGTTTGATCCCCCTAGACTCACCAAACCCCCTCAAGCTGTCCTCTGGCCTCCTCACATGATGTGTAACATCTGTGCCCTACCCAATAAACAAATGAGTGTAAAACATCTTTAAACTGTAGGACGCTGTGCCATTGGCTGATGCGTCAGGAGGCTGCCCACCCAGCAGGCCCCATCCCTGCAACTTGCTAACAGAACCGCCTGCCCAGCTTCTCCTCTGCAGCTATGGTTTCTCGTGCATGGCTCATTTGGTGCAAATAATTGTTAACTGTTTTCCCTCAACACACATTTAACAAGTACTTTGGGCTGTGGGAATCTCTGGTCTGTGGGATATCATTTGGTAACAAAGGGTTAATGACCGATGTTCTTGCAATAATGACAGTCCTGAGCTGAGAAATCGCAAACGTGGGAGGTGATGGTTTTTAATGGGCTTGAAGGTACCAGATTGTGGGAAAAGGTAGCAGGGTCCAGGCTTTCGAATTCCATTGCTTTATAAGCGATCTATTTACTTTTATTTTATGTGTGTGGGTGTTTTCCTGCATGTATGTCTATGCACCTTGTTCACGCCTGGTGTCTGCTGAGGCCAGAAGAGGGCGTCCGATCTCCTGGGACCACAGATTCTGTGGGTGCTGGGAACTGAGCCCAGGCCCTCTGCAGGAGTGTTTCTAACTCAGAACCATCAGTCCAGCTCCTCAAACGTCCATTTATTTTTAGACAAGGTCTCATGTCATCCAGGATGACCTTAACTCCTGATTTTTCTGCTTCTACTTTCTGAGTTCTGGGGTTCATGTGGTGCTGGGGATGAACCCTGGAGGCTCCTGCACTCCAGGCAAGCAAGCTGCCGACTGAGCTCCACCCTGGCCCTCAAGCGTCCATCTTTGTTTCTGGTTCTCAGAGTTCATCACCTTAGTATACGTCTGGTACACCAAGCCACACTACTGCCTCAGCCACCCAAGAGCCGGGGTCACAGGTGTGAGCAATATGCCCAGCTTATACATTTTTAAGAAACACCAAAGAATTTTTAAATTATGTTTACTTATTTATTTTGTGGCTTGTGAGATGGCTCAGTGGGTAAAGTCTCAAATTTAAAGCAATCCTCCTGCCTCAGACACCCAAGTGCTAGGATGAGAGGCCTGAGCAGCATGCTCAGCTTACACTTTTTTTAAAATGTTAGCACAGGCATAAGAAGGATATGAGTTCAACTCCCAGGTAGGATTTGTAGTTGGTTTTTGCTATGTTGTCATTGACTTTCCTGCCACACGTGACTAAGTACAAACTTTGTGTCGGGCTTTGTTCACAATGGTGACTCCAACAACTGAGCATCTCCCCTGGTCAGCGGTGGTGGTGCACCACCCAGCACTTGGGAAGCAGAGGCAGGCAGATTGCTGTGAGTTCAGGGTCTTCCTGGTCTACATAGAGGGTTCTAGGCCAGCCAGGGTTACCCAGAGAGATCTTCTGGGAGAACACACTTTACTAAGGAAGACTGGCATGTGCGGGAACTAACAGCAGAGAGAGGCCAGTGTGTGACTAGGGCTGGTGCAAAGGCCGGAGTGTGACCAGGGCCTGGTGCAGAGGCCAGAGTATGACCAGGGCCTGGTGCAGAGGCCAGAGTATGACCAGGGCCTGGTGCAGAGGCAGTAGTGTGAGCAGACCTGGTGCAGAGGCCAGAGTGTGACCAGGACCTGGTACAGAGGCCAGACTCTGTTGTAATAGGAGCGGCGAGGCTGCGTCCCCGGCACCAGGCCGCCCACACGGCTAGCTTATGCCCCGAAATAATTACACGGAAACTGTATTCTTTTAAACACTGCCTAGCCCATTAGTTCCAGCCTCTTATTGGCTAGCTATTACATATTGACCTAACCCATTTCTAATAATCTGTGTAGCCCACGAGGTGGCTTACCAGGGAAGATCTTAACCTGTGTCTGTGTCCGGTAGGAGAATCATGGTGACTCACTGACTCAGCTTCTTTCTCCCAGCATTCTGTTCTGTTTACTCCGCGTATCTAAATTCTACCCTATAAGAGGCTAAGCAGTTTCTTTATTACTTAACCAATGAAACAACAGATAGAAAGATGACCCTTCTCCATCATTTCCCCTTTTTCTGTTTAAACAAAAAAGAAAGGCTTTAACTTTAACATAGTAAAATTACATATAGCAAAACAGTTATTAAGCAAGAATCACAGTTACAATATTTATATCTATTTTATCTTTATAATAATAATGGAAAACTATAACTATAACTAACCATTCTTCAA
>NW_026068073.1:1610352-1792954 GCF_014885135.2 Alexandromys fortis
GGGAACTAACAGCAGAGAGAGGCCAGTGTGTGACTAGGGCTGGTGCAAAGGCCGGAGTGTGACCAGGGCCTGGTGCAGAGGCCAGAGTATGACCAGGGCCTGGTGCAGAGGCCAGAGTATGACCAGGGCCTGGTGCAGAGGCAGTAGTGTGAGCAGACCTGGTGCAGAGGCCAGAGTGTGACCAGGACCTGGTACAGAGGCCAGACTCTGTTGTAATAGGAGCGGCGAGGCTGCGTCCCCGGCACCAGGCCGCCCACACGGCTAGCTTATGCCCCGAAATAATTACACGGAAACTGTATTCTTTTAAACACTGCCTAGCCCATTAGTTCCAGCCTCTTATTGGCTAGCTATTACATATTGACCTAACCCATTTCTAATAATCTGTGTAGCCCACGAGGTGGCTTACCAGGGAAGATCTTAACCTGTGTCTGTGTCCGGTAGGAGAATCATGGTGACTCACTGACTCAGCTTCTTTCTCCCAGCATTCTGTTCTGTTTACTCCGCGTATCTAAATTCTACCCTATAAGAGGCTAAGCAGTTTCTTTATTACTTAACCAATGAAACAACAGATAGAAAGATGACCCTTCTCCATCATTTCCCCTTTTTCTGTTTAAACAAAAAAGAAAGGCTTTAACTTTAACATAGTAAAATTACATATAGCAAAACAGTTATTAAGCAAGAATCACAGTTACAATATTTATATCTATTTTATCTTTATAATAATAATGGAAAACTATAACTATAACTAACCATTCTTCAATTCCATCAAAGATTCCAGAAGGATATAATATTACCTAAGCAAACAAGAAATCCAAAGCTCTAGAAATGACAGAGATATCTCGCTGCCTGGACAGTCATTCAAAGTTCCTCTGTACCGTTGAGGCATCTATCTTCGGCCTACAGGCCCATAGTTTCCAGCAGACATTTCCATGAAGCAGGAAATTTCAAAGACAGTTCAGTCACTTTCTGCTGTGTCCTGCAGAATGTCTCGCAGACTCTTTCATGAGTCAGGAATCCTGAAAGACCATCTCACCCTTAGGCAAGTTCAGCAGTCCTCTCTCTGCAGGTTCTCTGTGTCCAGTTCATGCATCAGTCCAGGCAAGAGCAGTGTCTTGCCCAAATGGCTATCAAACTCCATAAGGATCCTTTTCGATGCCCATCTTCCTCTAAAAGTAGATTGGTGCTGCCAGGAGCAGATGTGTCTCATCGTCATGAAAAGCCCTAAGTTATTAAAACATTTAAAATGCCATATTCTTCAGTCTTTGAAAGATATGAAGAATGCCTATCTAACTGAAATATATCTCTATATATCTAGAAAATCTAACTAACATGACTACAAGCTTTACTATCATCGATGATTATCCATTAGCAACCTATATTTCCTAATTATACATTACATTTTAAATGAACTACACAATCACAATACCTTAATCAAGATCAGAAATACATATACATATAACAATATTGACCTTAAAATCCATACCAATGCAAATTATTCATATCTATATCATATCCCCCTTTAAATGTAAAAGAACATTTATAAACAATATTTGGGAACATGGGCACAGTTTTTTCTCTCCAAACTGCTTCCTGCTGAATGGGGGCACTGTTATTCAGGTCTTTTATGAGATAACCTGTCAGCTAGGTTCATCTCAGTCGGCAGTTGAGCAAAGTAATTTTTTGAGGGTGTTCACAGCAACCTTTCAGGAGGGCGAGGTCTACCATACCATTTGGGATAAATGCAATCCACAGGGTCTGATCCTCTGTGAAAACAAAAGAAGACCCTTTCCAAAGCATCATATCCTTAGACCCAAATTCCGAAGTCAAGATACCTTTAGAACATATGTGCAGGTTCAGCTTAGCAGCCCATATAATGAAATGTCTCTCTGTACTTAGCTCCTTCACAGTCAAAAATTTTAAAGAAAACACAATGTACATAATCCAGACTCTCTGTGAATTTTCCGTTTTTGCGTGGCTTATTTTTACTTTATTTCTCTTAATCTATAACTATCTGTACTCTGTCTCTTTAAAGACTTTACCCTTTTTTTTAAACCATTAACTTTATTTTCTATATTCTTTTTCTTCTCTCTCCCAAGCCTACATACATTCATCCAACACGTGATCCATAAAGGTCTTTTATGTCTGAAATCTGTTCTATTGTGAATCTGCAATTTTTTTTACTATCCAGGAGCACTTTGTTTTGCGCCTTTAAATCACTAAGCGCTTAAGAATCTAAGCTGTGCAGAGGCCGGTGTGTGAGCAGGACCTGGTGCAGAGGCCAGAGTGTAAAAAGGACCTGGTGCAGAGGCCAGAGTGTGACCAGGGCCTGGTGCAGAGGCCAGAGTATGACCAGGGCCTGGTGCAGAGACCAGAGTATGACCAGGGCCTGGTGCAGAGGCCAGAGTGTGATCAGGGCCTGGTGCAGAGGCCAGAGTGTGACCAGGGCCTGGTGCAGAGGCAGGAGTGTGACCAGGGCCTGGTGCAGAGGCCAGAGTGTGACCAGGGCCTGGTGCAGAGGCCAGAGTGTGACCAGGGCCTGGTGCAGAGGCAGGAGTATGACCAGGACCTGGTGCAGAGGCCAGAGTATGACCAGGGCCTGGTGCAGAGGCAGGAGTATGACCAGGACCTGGTGCAGAGGCTCAGAAGAGTCATGGGGGAGGGTAACGGTGCTGAAGGTTGGGGGGAGGAGGAAGAGTCTGGCATGTCCCAACATCAAGAGGAATTTCAAGGTAGTGCCGGATACTGGGAATCTATAGGAGGCTGGATCCACAAGGCAGGCTCCATCCTGGGTATAGAAAGACTTGAGAGTGGAGGCAGGGCAGGAGGGAGGATCTGGAGGCCTGAAGCAGCAGGAAGAGTCTTGATCTGAAGCTGTGAGGAGTGGGGAGGGAGCAGCAGCAGCAGGTCAGCAGTTTGTTGGGCTGGGCTGAGAGAGCAGGCCGAGACATGGTGCACTTGCAGCCAGACCACTAGCTGCCAGGGTGACAAGGGCACTGGAGCGGAATGGGCAGGTTCATATCTCCACAGCATGCACTTCAGAGAGATTGTCCCAGAGATGGCTGGGGCCCGGACCAGAGCTCAAAGGGTTAATGCCTTTGCAGTCTGGAGAAGAAGAGGAGGCTGTGGGGTTGGGACAGGCAGGTGCCTGGCAGTAAACACTCATTACTGGGCAGGCAGCCATCTCCACCCTGACTGGTTAATCTCATTCACTCCTGGTCCTTGCCCCACCCCATTGTGGGAAGGCCATGGTTTCATCTCTGTCTTCTCAGGGGAAAGTGGTCACTGTAAGGACAGGTCCACTCCCCCTCCCGTTTTCCCCAATCCTGCCTCAAACTTGTGGAACCTTCCATGAGGATAGAAATGTAGAGTGACCATTCTGCCAACATGGTGGCCAGCAGCCTTGTGAGGCTGTGGTAACATAATAATGTGGTTGGTGCGACTGGGAACTATCAGTCAATGCCTCCCCTCCCCCTCCGCGGGCCTGGAACTCCCTAGGTGAGACCTCCTGCCCAAGTTTACTGGGACTAAAGGTGTGTGCCAGTATACCTGGCTGCAATCTTTCATTTCATTTCGTTTTAATTCATTTAAATTTAAGGGTCAGCAAGAAGGCTCAATGGGTTAAGATGCTTGCAGCACAGCCCGGTGACCTGAATTTTATCCCCAGGACCCACATAAAGATGGGAAGAGAGAGCCGACTCCACTCAGTTATCCTCTGACCCCCTCACACACACTCACACACACAAACACTCACACACACAAGGGCTGGGGAGACAGCACAGTGTTAAAACACACTCACTGCTCTTGTAGAGGACTCGGGTTTGGTTCCCACATGGTGGCTCACACCATCTGTAATTCTGGTTTTAGGAGATCCGACTCCCTCTTCTGGCTTTTGCAGGCACCAGACATGCAGGTGGTACACGGGCGTGCAAACAGGCAAAGACTCATATACAAAAGACAGACAAATACAAAATGGTTTTCATCATACACAGAACCTAAACTTTGAAAAGGTGTGAAAGCCAAAGGGGAACCACTGAGGTGGGGGAGCAGTCCAGAGGGATGGGAGAGGTGGTCCAGAGGGATGGGAGAGGTGGTCCAGAGGGATGGGAGAGTGGTCCAGAGGAATGGGAGAGTGGTCCAGAGGAATGGGAGAGTGGTCCAGAGGGATGGGGGAATGGTCCAGAGGGATGGGAGAGTGGTCCAGAGGGATGGGAGAGGTGGTCCAGAGGGATGGGGGAATGGTCCAGAGGGATGGGAGAGTGGTCCAGAGGGATGGGAGAGTGGTCCAGGGGGATGGGAGAGGCGGTCCGGAGGAATAGGAGAGGAGCACAAGGGAAGGGAAGGGGCTGAAAATTTCACACTGAAACTTAATGAAAGGCCAGGGCTGGCTCAGTTGGTAGGGTGCCTGCCTAACATGCTCAAAACCCTGGGTTCCTTTTCCAACACGGCATAGAATACGTTCTGGGCATGCACGCCAGTCTTCTCAGTGTTAGGGAGGTGGAGGCAGGGGGATCAGGAGTTCAAGGTCATTGTTGCCTGCGTGGGGAGTTCAAAGGCAGGACTAACACGAGACATTTTTGAGAAGAAAAAACCAGAGACAGATAGGGAGAGAGCTGTTTCAGGAGGGCACCAGGCTTAGTTTCTGAGGCTGTGACTCTCCTGAGCCTGGAGGTGGTACAGCACTTGGAGCAACCGGGAAGGAACCACAGGTGGGCTGGAGCCAGAGGGTGACCGGCAGTTTCCTGTGTCCACAGCTGCTGTCCGTTATTCCATCCTTAGGCGTGAGCTACAGACTCTGCTCAGTTTCATATAGTTTGCATTTGACAGTACGTTTTCAAGAAGTCTCCGGGTAACTACGTGTGATTCCAACTCTTTCTGTTCTTCACTCATTCACTGTAGAAGGTTAGAGACAGAATCCAAAGCCTCTGGTATGAAAGCCAGGAGTCTACCACTGAGCCACACCGCAGCCCCTCACTGGGGGATTCTAGGCAGGGGCTCTACCACTGAGCCACACCCCAGCCCCTCACTGGGGGATTCTAGGCAGGGGCTCTACTGCTGAACTAGGCCCCAAGCCTGCTTTATACTTTCTGTTTTGAGGCAGGGTCTCACTAAGTTGCCCTGACCTTGGGTTTTCTCTGTAGTCGAGGCAGGAGTCAAACTTATGATGCTCCTGCTTCACCCTCCCAAGGAGCTAGCATGACATCATTTGACAAATGTCCAACTTATGGCTGACTGCTTCTGGATAATGGAAAGCAAAGCTTATTGTTTCGTGTTTCCTGAGACAAGGTCACTGACTGTCCACGCTGACCTCAGACTTACTCTGTAGACTACGGTCAGCTTCAAACTCGATCTTCCTGCCGCCACCTCTAGTGCTGGGATGACAGGTGTATGCCTCACATGTGACATCTGTTTTCTCAGCTCCCCGAGCTGCTTCCTCACCCACGGGCAGTGTCCCCGAGTCCTCCCATGGCTGTGGCGTTGCCACATTGGAGCGTGTGCATAGTTCATACTCTCGTTGCCTCCCATTGTTTGTGGTGGATTTTGAAACCTTAGCAACATCCCCGCCACAGAGAAGGGTGGAGGAGGGGACAGCCAGCCCCAAGGGCCAACAGTCCATGGTGTGTCCCTGGGACATAGAGGACTAGAATGGCAGGTGAACCTCCTGAGGGGCGGAGCCTCTCCAGACTGATTGGCCCAATGACTGTTTTATTTTTTCTTTTCTTGGCCAGAATGAGACAATATTGTGGGCAGCAGTTAAACAACACCGTTTAAGATCTTAACTGCCTGTGCTCTTTGGCCCTCGCTGGTCTCATTCCGTGTACAAGGACGCAGGACATGGGGTGTTTTGTAAAGGAAATGGCATCTGGAAAGCCACTCCCAGCTCCCCTCAGGTGAGAGACGCTGATGCCCAGGGACAGAGGTCTCAGAGTGTGAAAGAGATGAAGGTGACTGTGAAAACTCCCTCAAGGCGTGTCGCTAAACAGGAAGAACAAATTAAAATTCCTGTGTCTAAGTAGGTGCTTGGTGTCATTGCCTTGGTTCCTGCCAAGGCATGAGTGGGGAAAAATACCAGCACATGCAAAAGGCTAAAAAATGTCTTTTGATTATAAAAAATAATAAATAAATAAAAATAAAATAAATAAAATTCCTGTGTCAAATATGCCATTTCCTAGGGAGGAGCCAGAATTTTGTATGTATATACATATATCCTATTTCCATGAGCAAACCCCTAACGGGGGCTTAGTGTTTGAAATGTGTGAAGACTTGATCCCCAGTACCCATGGGCAAAGCTGGGCATGGCAGTTTGTGCCTGTAGTCCCTGTACGGGGCAACTCCAGTGTGGGGAGCAGAGACAGCCAGATCTTGGGGGCTCCATGGCCAGCTCACAACTGCTATAAGTCTAGACCCAGCGGATCCAAGGCCTCTTCTGGCCTCTATGGGCACTGTGCACGGATGAATAAGAAAACATTCGCATCTGTTTCTCTCTGCTCATAACTAATAAAACATCCTGACAAAGAGCTACAGAGATTGGGATGGCGCACGCCTTTAATCCCAGTACTCCAGAGGCAGAGGCAGGTGGATGTCTGAGTTTGAAGCCAGCCTGGTCTACGGGTTGAGTTCCAGGACAGCCAGGTCTACACAGAGAGATCCAGTCTTGAAAAAGCAAACAAACAAACAAACAAACAGCAGAGGTTTTTTGCTTAACCATTCCAAGTTACAGTCCACTATTGCAGGGAAGTTGAGTCAGAAACTCAAGCATCTAGGTCAAAAGCAGAAACCAATGTACCCATGCTTGTTTACGTCACTAGCAGTTCAAGAAGGGCTCCCTGCCTAGGGACTAGCACCACCCATAATGGGCGGGTCTTCCTACACTAGTTAGCAAGGAAGACAGTCCCCCTGCAGACCTCCTCAGCTGGGAGCTCTGCTTACGTGGTCTAGTTTGTGGTTATAAACCAAGCATCACGTGGTCTTAAGGCGAGGAATGAGTGAATCAGGAGTGAGCCACAGGGATGCTGGGGAGGGAACAGCAACATAAGGCCCTGTGTTGGGGATGTGTGTGTGAGGAGGAACTGCAAGGAGCCGCTGTACTCACAGTAGAGCTGCTGAGGGGGAAGATGGAAGAGGTTACTTGAAGAGGCACAGTGGGCCATTGCTAGCAGGGCCCTAGGGACTGACTGAAGACTCTGGGGGTGACAGGAATAGCAGGAGGACTGTGAGCAATTAGGGTGTGAGGTGACCTGGGTTCTAACAAGACAACTCTGACTGTCGTGTAGGGAACAGACATATGTGGTCAAAGGCAGTTACAGGAGGCGAGAGTGGACTGGAGGGTAGATGTTGAGCGAACGGACAAGCAGGGCCTGGGTGTGGCTGCATGGTGAAGGTCACCTGTGAGGTGTTTGCTGATGGGTGGGCGTAGGGGCTGAGGTGTTTAAGAAGCATTGAGAGTCATAGGAAGGGCTTGAGTTCTAAGACTCCAGGGTCTTGGTTCCTTTTCTTTTGCCATAATGCACGGTCACACAGAGGCTGAGCGAGTCAAACAGAAAGGTTTTCTTCACGTAGTTCCGGAAAGCAGGAAGCCCAGTATCTAGGCACTGGGTTTCAGTGATGTCATTGTATGCACAGTCGTGCACAGCGCTCCACACAGGAGCCAAGGTGTGCTAGAACAAGCTGTGTTTGTAGTATGGCAACTCTCTCGTGGGCTAGCCTGCTCTCGGGAGATGACTCCTCCCTGATGGTCTAGCCTGCTCTCAGGAGATGGCTCCTCCCTCATGGTCTAGCCTGCTCTCAGGAGATGGCTCCTCCCTCATGGTCTAGCCTGCTCTCAGGAGATGACAACTCCTGATCCACTTTAGCATAAGTATCCAAGTTCTCGAAGTAAGCAGTCTTTATGCAGGATAACTACCCCCAAGATGGCTTATCCACTCCTGTGATTGTTAGCCTACAGTATCCATACATAGTCTGCTCAGAGGCAATTAATTTACTCCTGAGATAAACACCCTAGTCTCTCCAGAAGCAGCTCGCTCTCATGGTTGTATCTATTCCTGCAGTGGTTAGTGTGCTCGAGTGATAGTTCCCTGCTCTCCAGGCACCAGACTAGGGGCTGCTGCTCTTCCATCCCTCTGAGTGTGGCTCTTGACTGCCTCCTAATATTTTCAATGAGTAAGGCCATTTATATTTCAGCTGGGGCCAGAAAGAGGACTCAGCAGGTAGAGGTGCTTGCCTCCAAACCTGACAACCTGAGTTCGGTCCCCAGGACCCACAGGGTGAAAGGAGAGAACAGACTGGCTAGAGGCAGGTGCCTCACGAACATGTGCACACACATGAACAAGGAAAAGCAATGCAAAACTAAATAAGGGACTAGGGCGAGTTCTTAGTGCTTCAGAGCACCCGCCACTCTCCCAGAGGATCCAAGTATGGCTCCCAGGACCCACATGGCTCGCATCTATCTATAACTCCAGTCCCGGAGGGTCTGTAAGCCTCTCTGGCCTCCACAGTGTATAGTGAGCAGATAGTCGTGCAGGAAAAGCACCACATATATTTTTTAAAAAAACTTTAAAAACCACTAAGTTTCAGGTTGTTTTTGGAGGGGTCAGTGAGGCCGTGGTACCCAGAAGTGTGCTGAGATGCAGACTCTCCAGGCCCTGACCAGAGCTACCCATCCTGACCGCTCTGGGGGGGGGGTTCAGGGGGCTGGGATTGTACACCCACAGGCTACCAGGCTACCACTGTCAACCTGCTCTGGGTCCCCTCCTCTAGGGGCAGAGCTAGAGGAACCTTGGGACTTTCTGGTTTCTAAGCTGGCCCTGCCACTGCACCTCAGGAGGCTTAAACATGCCTTATGCTTCACCAGTATCCTTGTCTCCTGTGATAGAGGAGTCTGTAGCACTAGCCTCAGAGCGGCCGTGAGCTCCCAGTGAGCTAGCTCCAGGATATAAAATATCTAAGACAGTGCCTGCACTCAGAATCTCCTAGTAAAGGATGGTTATAATCAGCTTGCTCTACCTAAGACAGTAGACACTCAACAAAAAATCCACACTAAAGTATGAGTGCCTGCACAGCTGGGATGATGGAGTGCCTGCCTGCACAGCTGGGGTAATGGAGTGCCTGCCTGCACAGCTGGGATGATGGAGTGACTGTCTGCACAGCTGGGATGATGGAGTGTCTGTCTGCACAGCTGGGATGATGGAGTGTCTGTCTGCACAGCTGGGTTGATGGAGTGTCTGCACAGCTGGGACAATGGAGTGCCTGCCTTGCACAGCTGGTTTGACAGAGAGCCTGCACAGCTGGGATGATGGAGTGCCTGCCTGCACAGCTGGGTTGATGGAGTGCCTGCCTGCACAGCTGGGGTGACGGAGTGTCTGCCTGCACAGCTGGGGTGACGGAGTGCCTGCACAGCTGGGGTGACGGAGTGTCTGCCTGCACAGCTGGGGTGACGGAGTGTCTGCCTGCACAGCTGGGGTGACAGAATACTTGCCTGCACAGCTGGGGTGACGGAATACTTGCCTGCACAGCTGGGGTGACGGAGTGTCTGCCTGCACAGCTGGGGTGATGGAGTGTCTGCCTGCACAGCTGGGGTGATGGAATACCTGCCTGCACAGCTGGGGTGACGGAGTGCCTGCACAGGTTGCTGCTCCATTGATGGAGGCTGCTTTGGGCTTTGTTTTCCTTTTTATTTGTCTGATATTTGATTTTTTGATCCTACTTTGTAGCCCAGGCTGGCTTGGAACTTTTGATCCTTCTGCCTCCTATTAAAAGGATCCTTCTATTAAAAATGTTTTAATAAAAAGAGAAGTGGTGCTGGGAGAGGCTTAATTGGTGAAGTGCACACCTTTCGACTCTGAGAACTTGACATCAGATCCTTTAGTACCATGGTCCCAACCAGCCTGTTAGTTCAGCACCTAGGAGGTGGAGGCAGGAGGATAAGAATTTCAAGGTCGTACATAGAAAGTTCAAGGCCAGCCTAGCTATGCGAGACTCTCTCATTAAACCAAACCAGCTGAACCACAAAAATAAGACCAGGGAGATGGGTATTGGGTCCTCTTGAATGTGCAGGTCCTCGGGGAAAACTCCGCTGGAAAAGGAAGGAATGGGCACATCCTGGGTGGAGAAGGCGGGGACGGAGGCCTGGTGTGTGAGGAACTGGAGAGGCCAGAGGGGCTAGAGTGGGGCACGAGATGTAGTTCACTTTCTGTTACACACCGACCCAAAACAACCTGGGGGAGGAGAGGCTCCCTCACACAGGGAAATCGGGACAGGAGCTGATGTAGAGGCCATGAAGGGTGCCGCTTACTGGATTGCTCCCCATGGCTTGCTCACCCTGGTTTTTTATACAACTCAGGACCACCTTCCGAGCGTAGCACCACCCTCGGTGGGCTGGGGCCCTCCCTTAGCAATCGTCAATCAAAAAGATGCCCCACAGACCCCTGTGACAGCCACAACCACACAACTGAAGTTCCCTCTTCCCATGTGGCTCAAGTTGACAAGCGCTAGCTAGTACAGAAAGGGTAGGGCTGAGACCAGAGAAGGCAAGGGGTAGCAGACAGCACTTGATAGCCCCAGTGAAAACCCTGCTGGTTCTCTCGGTGTAACCAGGCAATATGGATCCAGAGTGGGAGATAAACAAGATGTGACCTGCATCTTGATGCCTCCTGGGTAGTCAGATTAACAAATCTTTACGCCTGTCATCATCTGAGAGTCCAAGACTGGACTTTCCAACCCACAGCCTGAGGGCCAATCATTCTGTATGTGTTAATAAAGCTTTATTAGGACATGGCCTCACCCATACATTTACCTCTTACCTCCACCTGTTGTCAGGTTTCAAGGGTGGAACTGGGCAGTTTATAGCCCAGGCCTTGGTAAGGCAGAGAAGTCTCTACTGTCTAGCACTGTGCGGGAGATCTAGCCAGCTCTGGCCAGTCCCAAACCGGAACAAGAGCCAGCACACAGTAGGCACTCTGCAAGTATTTCTCTTTGCAGAACAGAGCCTTGTCCACAAATCACGGGAGGCTGCCAACTCTCTCTGGTCCTGAGCTACTTCCAACTCAGAGTCACACAGACCAGAACTACAGCCAACACAACAGTGACCAAAAATAATGCTGGCACCGTCTGAGCCTTTGCCACAGAGAAAATACCCAGGTGGAATTACAAGGCAGCCCTGGGACACTGCAGCCCAGCTCTCTCTTTGCTCTGTGGAATCCAGGGTCCCCCAGTTTTTGTGCCCACTCAAAAGTCTCTTCCCCATGGGCAGCCTTTCCATCCCTGATTTCCTATCTCTTTGTTCAGCTCCAGGTTTGGGGGCCGGGGCTCTACCAGTTCATGTATCTATTTTTTATGTTTTAGATTCAAAATTAAAATTGGAAGGGGATTGGTTAATTATGATAATTTTAGGACTGTTTGGAATGTGCTTATGTCATATCCAACCTTGTGACTCTCTCTTGGGTTTTCTGCCCTCTTTCTGGTTCCTCCCTTCCCCCCACAGAGACTGACTCTCCTCCCACCATGTGGGTCATCAGGCTGGGCAGTTTTACTTGCTGAACCATCTTACCTGCCCTTCTCTTCATTGCTTGAGACAGGGTCTCTAACTGAATCTGGAGTTTACCAATTGGGCTTGCCTGGCTGACTAGGGAGCCCCAGGGAGTCCCCTAGGTCTGCCGTGCAGCACTGGAATTGCAGGCTTACAACACTACACCTGGTTACGGCTGGGTGCTGGGGACCAAAATTCAGTTCTTCATGTTCACATGGCACTCACTTTACTGACTGAGCCATCTTCTCAGCTCATCTTTTTTTCCCCTTTTCCTTTTTGAGGCAGGGTTTCGCTATTAAACTCTGACTGTCCTAGAACTCACTCTGTAGACCAGGCTGGCCTTGAACTCAGAGATCTGACTGCCTCGGTTCCATGATGCCAAGCTTCTTTTTTTCTTTTTAGAGACACTACCTCACATAGCCCAGGCTGACCCAAAACTTCCTTGTAGCTGAGGCTGGCCTCGACCCGATGGTCCTCCTGCCTTCATCTCTCTAGTGCAGGTATGACAGGCGTGAGCCACCATGTCTGAACCCCTTCTTCCTTTTTTTGTGTCATATATAGTGAAACATATCACGTATGATTATTATTTATAATATATTTTAATCTAGAGTCTGGCATCAATATTTGTCTTTTGAAGCTGTCTGAGCTCTTCTAGCATGCTGATTTCCAGGCTCCACCATCTTCCTGCAGAGGACATGATCCTGTTCCTCTTTACAACCAAATAAAGGTTCATTTGCCTGTGCACATTCTCCTTATCTATTCATCTCTCGGTGGCCATCTAAGCGGCTGCTGCTTCCTGGCTTTTGTGGACAAAGAAGCAGTGAGCATGGCCAAGCAGGTGTCCCTGTGGAGTAATGCTCAGAGTTCTTTGGGTACATTCCCATGTGGACTGATCATGTAGTAGTTCTAATTTTGGTTTAGTTTTTATAATTTTTTAAACTTTGTATAGTTTTTATAATTTTTAAAAATACCTTGCCATTTTATGTTCGTGGATATTTTGCCTGCATATAAAATTATTTTATTATTTTATGTGTTTTACATTTATGTATAAAAGTATACTACCTATATGCCTGGTACCTGCAGAGACCAGAAGAAGGTATTGAATGCCCTGGAATTGGAGTTACAGATGGGTGTGTGCATCCGTGTGTGTGCATCCATGCGGGTGTGTGCATCCGTGTGGGTGTGTGCACTTCTGCGGTTGTGTGAATCCATGTGGGTGTGTGCATCCATGTGGGTGTGTGCATCCATGCGGGTGTGTGCATCCGTGTGGGTGCTACAATAGAAACTGGATTCACTACAAGAACAGCTAGTGCTCTTAACCTCTAGCTATCACTCCAGTCTCTACTTTTTTGTTTTTAGATTTGTTTTTATTTTTTTGTTGTTGTTGTTTTTTTAGACAAAGTTTCTCTGTGTAACAGCCCTGGCTGTACTGGAACTCACTTTGTAGACCAGGCTGGCCTTGATTCGCTTGCCCCTGCTTCCCGAGTGGGGGGATTAAAAGTGTATGCTACCACTGCCTGGCCTGTTTTTAATTTTTTTTTATGTGAGCCAGGCATAGTGATGCACACCTTTAATCCAAGCAGAGGCAGGTGGATCTCTGTGAGTTTAAGGCTAGATAGAGAATTCTAAGACAGCCAGAGTTACGTAGGGAGACCCTGTTATGAGTATTGTGTACCCTTGCCTGTGTTTATGTGCACCGTGGGAGTGCTGTGCCCTTGAAGGCCAGAAGAGCGCACTGGCTAACATGGATGGAGTTACAGGTGGTTGTGCGCTATCTGCTGTAGGTGCTGCAAACAGCTCTAGGTCCTCTGCAACATCAATCACTCTTAACTGCTGAAATAGCTCTCTAATTCCAATTTTTAGTTTCTTAAAAAAAGATTTATTTGAGGGCTGAAGAGAAGACTTGGGAGTAAAGAACATGCACTGCTCTTGTGTGTGTGTCCTGTGGTGGTGTGTATGTACATGTGAGTGTGTGTCCTTCTGTGGGTGGTATGCATGTACATGTGTGTGTGTCCTTCTTGGGTGGTGTATTTGTACATGTGTGTGTGTCATGTGGGTGGCGTGTATGTACATGTGAGTGTGTGTGTGTCCTTCTTGGGTGGTGTATTTATATGTGTGTGTCCTTCTTGGGTGATGTGTATGTACATGTAAGTGTATGTGTGTGTGTGTGTCCTTCTTGGGTGGTGTATATGTACATGTGAGTGTGTGTGTGTGAGTGTGTGTGTCCTGTGGGTGGTGTGTATGTTCATGTGAGTGTATGTGTGTGTCCTTCTTGGGTGGTGTATTTGTACATGTGAGTACATATGCCCACAGAGGCCAGAGCAGGGTGTCATCTCTTGGAATAGGAGTTGTTTTTAGTCTTTCAATAATGTGTTTACTATTAGTGGAGAGGTGTGTTAGTGCAGGACACCCACACACATGTGTGCAGGGCAGAGAACAATTTTCAGGAGCCGATCCTGTCCCTAGGCTTGAACTCGGGTCATCAGGCTTGCCAGCAGCACCTGTCCCAACTGAGCTTTCCTGCCGTGTCCCTTATTATGACATTCCCACCCATGAGTGTGCATGACTGAATGCGTGTTGTCAAGGTGTGTGTAAGAGGTCAGAGAACAGTATGGGGTGCCTTTCTCTCCTTACACTTCATGGGTCCCAGGAATGGAACGCGGGTTATCAGGCTTGGTGGCCAGTGCCTTGTGACCATCAGGCAGTCCTGATTTGTTTTTGTGACACAGTCTCAGTGTGTAGCCCTACCAGGCCCAGAACTCACTATGTAGATCAAGTTGGTCTCACACATAGCCTCTCCAGTTTTTGCCTCCTGATGTGGGTTCAGGAGGCTGAAGTCAGCTTATGGGGCTTGGTGGCAAGTCCTTTTCCCCTGGCAAGTCATCTTGCTGGCCTGATGTTCGTTTTCTTGATTATGGTCATTCTGACTGGGGTCATATGGAACCTTGAACTCTGGATCCTTCTGCCTCCACCTCCAAAGTGCTGGAATTGCGGGTATGGGACACTCCACCCAGTTTATGTGATACCGGGGACTGAAGGCAGGACTTCGTTACCGACTGAACTTCACCCCACACAAAATATTTTGTTATCGTATAATGTCTTAGCGCCTTGCTTGTCTTACCCACACCTTTCAGCCTTTTTGCTCAGTTCTGTGGACTCAGGCCATACTGAGGGCTGGGATTCAGGAAGTATCCATGCTCTCCTTCCTTCTTTCTGTCCACACATATTTGGGTGTTCCATTCCTCTTTACCATTGATTTTCCTCTCTGTTGCAGCTTACCTGCCCATGGGGACTGTGATGGTTTGAACAAAAATGACCCCCCCCAAAGGCCCATGGCGAGCAGCACTGTGAGGGGTGTGGCTCTGTTGGAGGAAGTGCATCACTAGGGTGGGCTTTGAGGTCTCTGAAGTTCAGGCGAGGCCTAGAGTGTCAGTGTCTCTGCTTGCTGCCTGTGGATCTTGATGTAGAACTCTTAGCTCTCCAGCATCATGCCTGCCTGCATGCTTCTCCTCATGAAGATAATGGGTTTTCCTTTATAAGAGTTGCTACCATCATGGTGTCTCTTGTGACAATAGAAGCCCTGAGACAGGTAGCTTCATAAGGAGAAGATTAGCCCCAGACAGCCAGGGGCTCACAATATGATGGGGAGAACCCGCAGGTGGTGTCGGGTGTGTGTATGTCAAGATCTCCTAGGAGACAGGTTGTGACTTTACCCCAAGCATGTATTCTGTCTGGTGTGATGGACGATGTGTGGAGGGCTTTGAGGAAAGGGCATGCTTTCTTTGGAATTGATTCTTTGGTCTTGCCTTGCCTCTGGTGGTACGGTGGAGACAGGAAGTGATCTCACTGAGGCAGCCGGGTCTCTGTGCCCACACCTGTAAAATGGGCACGATAGCAGGACCAACTGCATGGCGCTGGTGGGGTCCATGTTGTGGGATTTAATTTGAGGGCTTAGAATAGTGAGTGCTCTCTCTAAATAAGAGCAGACATTTAAGTGGTATGGAAAATCCTCAGTGGGGCTGGAGAGATGGCTCAGAGGTTAAGAGCATTGCTTGATCATCCAAAAGGTCCTGAGTTCAATTCCCAGCAACCACATGGTGGCTCACAACCATCTATAATGAGGTCTGGTGCCCTCTTCTGGCCTGTAGGCATACATGTAGACAGAACAGTGTATACATAATAAATTAATTAATTAATTAATTAATTAATAGATGAAAATCCCCAGTGGAAGGAAGCCTGTATGACTTCACGTGTGGTGGCACACATTGGCGATCCCAGCATTCACGAGGTGAAGAGAGTCATTCTCCTCTACATAGCCAGTCCCATGTCTCCTGAGCAAGTGGAGCTCATGCTACCTCACCTAACAGGCCAGTAAAGACATGATGACATCACTGGTTGCTAGGAAGATTGAGCAGGCTGATGGCGTCACTAGGCGGCAGGAAGGTTGGCTGGCCACAGGGGCCTGGGCTCTCACTTCCAAATGGACAACAGAGTGCCAGAATGGCCAAGACTCAGAAACGAAGGAGCAGGCCTGCAGCCACTGGCTTCTCCTCTGGAGGACCCTGGTTCAATACCCAGCACCCTTATGGCAGCCTGCAGTCATCTGTGCCTTAAGTTCCAGGGACTCTGACGTCCTCCTCTGGCCTCCAACAGCACCGCATGTACATAATACATGTGCATATGTGCAGGTGAAACACCTATATGCACTGCATAAACACACACACGGAACAAGGACTGGGAGGACTAGCGTATGCACGCAGGTCCAAGTGCTTAAGGGGCTAAGAAAAAGCAGGGGCTAAGCAGCTGGGAGACGGGTGGGGTGTGGCTATGTGGCCAGGGCCTTGGGGCCTTTGGTATTTGTTTGTTTACTTTTTATTTATTTTTGCAGCAGTGTGATTTGAAGCATCTTTAGGCTTCTTTCTGTAGAGACAGGATCACACTCCATCGCTCAATTGCTTTGTTTCAACCCATGACCTCAAACGCACTACAGTCACCCCGCCCCCAAATGCTGGGGTGATAGATGTGATCCTCAAGACGAGGTCGGGGTTTGGTTTTTATTTTCTAGAACAGGGTCTCCTGTAACTTAGCCGGCCTAGAATTCTTTATGAAGCAAGGGTGACCTTTAGGTAGCCAGAGGGCGAGGGCTGGGATGACTAGCAGGTGCCACCACGCCCAGTTTGCACAGTGCTGGGATGGAACCCAGGGCTTCGGGAATGCTAGGCAAACCTTTACCACTGTGTCCCAGCCCAAGATGAAGCTCTCAATAGCCCCAATTTAAAGACTTCAGGGACATTATATAGTGGAAACACTCTACGTAGCTTTGAGCATACAGCAGGCGCTCAATAAATAACAATTTTGACCCATGCAGTCGTCATCCACCTGCATAGAGCCTGCTCACGGTCTGCGTTCCACAAAAGCGACGTCTCCTTAGTGTGTGTCCGCGCGCCGGCTCCCCGGGGACCCAGGCATTCCGGCCTCCCACCGCCCCGTCCGTGCACGCACAAAGGCGTCCATTCATGGCTGTGCACAAAGCGGCCCATTCACCGGGTCCCCTTCAACCAGCGGCTCCCAGCCGCTCCCCGAGCCTCTTTATTGGTGCCTCCCGCTGGCCATCAGGCCCGGGCCTCTCCAACGGCCGCGCACTCTCGGCCAGGTTCTTTTCCCACGCCTGGCACGCTTCGCCAACTTCTGATTGGCAAGGCGTACCAGCCACTCCTTTTGATTGGACAGAGCTGAGCCTTGGGGATGGGGTCGGAGCGGGCCGCAGCGAGTGCTGATTGGTCCGTGGTGCCCACCTGTGGGCGGGGCTGTCCCACGCAGGCCCCTCCCCCTTTTCTGCCCAGGCCGAGGCCTCTGGACCGCCCTGGGCGCCGGTGAGTGTCCGGGGCCCCCGCAGTGCGTCCGGGGCGGTGGTGCCAGGGGCGGCCAGACCAGGGGAGGCCGGAGCCGTCGGACTGTGCTGGGGGCCACGGGGAGGGGTGAGCCGGGGCATTCACTGTGGGTGCAAGCGAGCCCGGGGTCGAGGAGGGGTAGAGGGGGTTGCAGTCACCCAGCCCTGCTTTCCACCGCGTGCCAGGGATCCTGGGGTCCTCTCTGAAGGAGTCACCCGGTCTGTTCTGCAGAAAGGGAAACTGAGGCAGTGCTTGGAACTTTGCGTGATAGAACACCTGAGTCATGGTCTCCTGTCCCTAGCTCCCCGGACGACCGTGAATAGGAGGGAATAGCTGTGGACCAGAGAGAGAGGGAAGGACCAGGGGCTGGGACGGATGTATTTGTCTGAGTGTCCCAGTTTGTTTTGTTTTGACTTGGTTTAGTTAATTTTTCTGAGACGGGTTCTCATTCTGTAGTTTCGCTAGCCTGGAGCTCACGGTGTAGACCAAGCTGACCTCTAGTCCCAACCTTCCTGCCTGAGTCTCTCTCTGCTGGGATGAGAGGACTGCGCCACTACGCACAGCCAAGTCGGATCCGAACACCCTCACAATGGACTTGGGCACTTTAATTCGTAACTGAGAATGGAGTTGAGGTGGTTTCTGTAGTCCCCATTTCACAGGGTGACTGGGCCGTGGTGGGGAATGGAGGGACCTGGTGTGCCTGGCCATGTAGCTCCCCCCTTTTTTAAATAACACCACAGTAATAATCAGTAGTTCGAGACCAGCCTCAGCTACACGACCAGTTCCAGGCCAGCCTAGGCTGCCTAAGACCCTGTACCAGAAAAACAAAAAAGAAAATAAATTGTGTAAGTCAAAACTCTTTACATCTTCTGAGGAGAAAACTATAAGTTTCTGGCAGACACGCCTACACTATGCTTCCTCTTGAGTTCACCCTAAAGAGACCCAAGCCCCCATAGCAGACTTAGCATTTTGACATCGTACCTAAGGATTGGGGTGCCTCACTTCCAGTGTTGAGGAAGCTGAGGTTCAGAGGTCATAAATGATAAAACAGCAGTCTAGGTCCCTTTTCCCACATGATTTTTATTGATTTCATGAGCCTCCGTTCCTAGCGAGGAGAGCGGAGGTCCAGAAGGCCGGAGAGGGATTCGAACCCTAGGCGTGTGCAGGCTGGCTCTGCGACGGACTTTCACCTTTATCTGCCGCCGCCCACCTGGCAACAGGTTTTACCTCTGGCTGGCTGCCGCTCCAGGCCCCAACCCCCTTGCCCAGCCCGGCAGGTGTCGGGTGATGTCAGAGGCGGGTCCCGCCTCCTGACGCGAGAGGCCCCGCCCCTCGCTGGACCGCAGAGCCGGCCTCACCTGGGTGCTGGAGAGGATCTGGACTCCAAGGCCTCCCCATCTCTCCACCGCCAGGCGCCCAGGTAGCCTCGGGGGTCCACGGGATAGAGGAGGCAGGTCACAGGACACTTGATCAGGAGGAGAGGGGGTTAGGTTGCGAGCTTCCGGAGGTACATGGGCCGGGTACCTCAAGTCAGAAGGAGGAAGCTGAGCATGAGCCCCAGTGTCTGAAGGAGGAGAACTGAGGTTCAGGACCCATAGGTCTGAGGGAGGAAGCTGGGCCATGGACCTCTGGGTCTGAGGGAGAAGGGCTGGGGTCTGGACACCTGATCTGAGGGAGGAGGCTGGGACCTGGACACCTGGACCTCAGGGAGGAGAGCTGACTGGGCTCAGGACCCCTGTGACTGAGGGAGGAGGCTTGGACCTGGACCCCTGTGACTGAGGGAGGAGGCTTGGACCTGGACCCCTGTGACTGAGGGAGGAGGCTTGGACCTGGACCCCTGTGTCTGAGGGAGAACGCTGGGACCTGGACCCGTGTTTGAGGGAGGACGCTGGATGCCTGTGTCTGAGGGAGGAGGAGGGAGCCGGACCCCTGTGTGTGAGAGGGGCAGCTGGGACCTGGACCCCCTGTCTGAGGGAGGAGGCGGGAGCCGGACCCCTGTGTGTGAGAGGGGCAGCTGGGACCTGGACCCCCTGTCTGAGGGAGGAGGCGGGAGCAGGATGGGATCTCACCCATAGGCTGAGGTCATAAGCTTGGTTCTGTCCCAGCCCCTGCCCGGGCAGGTGGGGCCCTGGCTGCTTTCCTTTTCCACACAGCGCTGTCTGCCCCTCCCAGGTGCTCTCACCTGCCTAAGTGACACTAATGAGTCCTGGCACCACATTCCTGCTGCCTAAGGGAGAGGTGTGTGGCTGGGGCTCAGCCATTTGGGGCCAGGTCCTAGGCCTACCCTGCTGGAACCCCACATCCCCACTTCTAACCCTGGCTGCAGTGGGCACCAGTGGGGCTGCAGCTCCCACTCCGGGGCCCTGAGCCCTGACTCTAAGGCGCTGAGCCTGCTCTTCTAGCACTTAGGGGGAGTGATGGGGCGGGGAGGCTCAGAGCCACCAAACCCTTTCTGGTCAAAGGCCACCAGCCTGGAGAGGAAGCAGGTGGGTGGGGTGGGGTAAAGTCCCTGGGATGGGGCTTGGCTCTGGGTGTATCTTTGCCACACGGAGCCTGGGATGATCCTTGGCCCTTTGGGGCTCACCATTTGTTGAGCTCGGGGGCCACAGTGACTGGGAACTATTGGCTGTTGGTACTGGTGGGGGTAGGAGGAAGTTTACATGTAAGAAACGCTCCTGGGGCCAAGATTAGTGGGGACAAGATTAGGAAGGAACCCCTTGAACAAACTGAGAGCTTGGGTGGATGCTCCCAAGGGGTGCGCTGGAGGTGCAGGTTGCCTGGTCACAGGGTGAAGTGGAAGATGGGGTGTGGTGCTCTTTGCTTTCGGATGGAGGTGACGGGACCGTAGGGTCTACTTCCTGCAAGAGAGATGGTGTGGGACATTCTCTGTGAGATAACTGAACCCCCTGGAACCGCGACATTCCCTCATCAGTGACCCCGGCAGGTGGGAAGGCGCCCAGGTACTGTGACTGCCCCCAGGGACTCTCCTTAAAGAATCCGAGACTTAGCTGGGCCCAGCGCACCCTAAGGCCTGCTCAAAGGCGGGGCCTGCACCTCATGAGCCTCCAGTGCCTCTGAGAATGCGGAATGAATGTAAGAAAGAGTGCGGGGGAGCCAGAGGGAGGATGGGAATGGACGACCATCCTGTGATTATGGGGCAGGTAGGTGCAGAGGTGACAGACATCAGACCTGGGCCCTGCCTAGGCCCCCTAGAGTGGGCAGTGTCCTTGCCACCTCCTACCCTCTCCTCATTGCAGCTCCTTCCACTGGAGCGCTGCAGACAGGTACACATTCCTGCCCCAGGGCCTTTGCTTTTACCCCATCGTCCTAGCAGTCCACCCCTTAGATCATGCAGGTCTTTATTTTAGGAGGAAAGGCTTTGCTACTTAGTCCAGGTAAAATGTAAGCGTGGCCTCGGCACCAGCACCCCCTCTCCCTGCTCTATACCTCTGATAGCCGTTTGTCACCATTAAACCATTTACATGATTGTAACAATTTATCTTTTTATCTGCCTCCTGAGATTAGGATAGTACCGTCCAATATAAACAGAATGCAAGCCAAGAGTGTATTTAAAATTTTATGGTAAGCACATTTTGAGGGGAGGGGCTTAGGGGCGCTGGCTGCTCCCTGCAAAGGATCTCTGTTCAGCACCCAACACGGTGGTTCTGAAGTCTGTAACTACAGTTCCCGAGTATCCACCGGCCTCTTCTGGCCTCCATGGGTACTGCACGCATGTGGTATAGACATTGTAGCACTGATTGCTCTGCAGAGAACTGCTGCTTGTTCCTCAGCATCTACACCGTCACTCCAGTTCCAGGGAATCAGTGCATCTTCTGGCCTCTGTGAGAACTTCATACATGTGGACATATAAACACAGCCAAACACACACACACCAGACACACACAGCCAAACACATACCCACACACACCCAAACACACACCCAAACACACACACACACCCAAACACACCAGACACACACACCCAAACACACCAAACACACACACACACTCAAACACACCAGACACACACACAAATAATAAATCCTTTACAAGAAGATTTATTTATATTACTTTATGTGGGGGGGAGGGGTGAGTCCAGGTAGTTGTGAACACCCAATACAAGATACTGAACTCAGATCCTCTGAAATGTCTCTCCAGACCCATAATAAATGGATTTATTTGTTTGTTTATTATTTTTGCATTTTTGACAGGTTTTCTCTGTATATCCCTGGCTGTCCTGGAACTTGCAAACTAGGCTGGTCTCGAACTCAGAGATCTGCTTATCTCTGCCTCCCCAGTGCTGGGATTAAAGGCGTGGGCCCTCACATTCAGTTGAAATGAAATTTTTAAGTAGCAAATCTGGGCCAGGTGGCACAGTCTTATTCCGTCTACTGTAAAACTGAAGCAGAAGGAGTCAGGCAGTGGTGGCCCACGCCTTTAATCCCGGCACCCAGGAAGCAGAGGCAGGCGGATCTCTGTAAGTTAGAGGCCAGCCTGGTCTACAGAGCTAGTTCCAGGACAGCCAGGACTACACAGAGAAACCCTGTCTCAAAAAAATAAAACCATCCCTCCCCCCCCCCCAAAAAAAAAGAGGAAAGAAAGAAAAAAGGACTGAGGGGGTGACTCAGTGGTACGGTGTTTTCTAGCATGCAGGAGGGCTTTAAGTCCCAGTGTGGCCAAAGACAGTCCCAACTGATGTGTCCACTCTCTTTCCACAGACGATGGCCGCAATGACCCTGTCTGTGTCTGGGAGGAAGGTGGCTGCCAGGCCAGGCCCTGTGCCTGAGGCGGCCCAGCCGTTCCTGTTTGCACCCCGGACACCAAACGTGGGCGGCCCTGGAGGGCCACAGGTGGAGTGGACAGCACGACGCATGGTATGGGTGCCCTCAGAACTACATGGGTTCGAGGCCGCAGCCCTCCGCGATGAAGGAGAGGAGGAGGCGGAAGTGGAGCTGGCGGAGAGTGGGCGGCGCCTACGGCTGCCCAGGGACCAGATCCAGCGCATGAACCCACCCAAGTTCAGCAAGGCAGAGGACATGGCTGAGCTCACCTGCCTCAACGAGGCATCCGTCCTGCACAACCTGCGAGAGCGCTACTACTCCGGGCTCATTTATGTGAGTGACATTCCCCCACGTGGGGTGCCAGGTGTCTCCAACCTGACCTGGATTAGCAGGGAGTGGCTTAGTCCTGTGACTGTCCTCCAACTAGTGAATAATTCTAATGCTTTATTTTTTATGGAATAGGAGGTTAGACAGGTGCACCAACACTGAGCGACGCCCCCACCACCTCACTGGGAAATTCTAGGCAAGTCTTCTATTGCTGAGCCACTTCCCTGAGCCACTTTTTTTTTTTCCCTCAAGATGAGATCTCTGTTGTAACCAAGGCTGGCCTCTAACCTAGGCTGCTGCCGCCCGTCCTTTAACGTAGCTGGAATGGCGGCTAGCAACCCTAAGACTGGCCCTGGCCCAACTTGTACTTTATCCAACGACTGGAGCCTGCTTCCCCCGGCACCCTGTATCACTTTTTAATAATAAACAGTGAACATTCAAGACTGATGAGCCTACATGGCTTCATTAGTTCACTTCATTCTGCTCAGCAAGGCGTGGCCTTGATTAGCCCCATTTTACTAAAGACCAAGAGAAAGAGATAAAAATAAAAACCGCCATGGAACCAGGCATAGAGAAGAGAGGAGGATCTTTTAAAAATGGTTACATTTATTTACTTGGGGTGGGGCATGTATGGAGGTCAGAGCGCAGCTTGCTGGATTGGTTCTCTCGTAGGCATGAGTCTTGGGTTCAGACTCAGGTCACCATGGCAGGCACCTTTACTCCCCGAGCCATCTCAACACCTTCTGGCAGGATTTGACTTTGAGGCCACCTGGGTTGTAGAGTGATATCCTGTTCTGAAACAGCAGAATAAAACAAAATAATGTCATGGGATTGATGATATCCAGGTTGATTGAGGTGGTTTGCCAAGCTCTGTGATCCATTTCTGATGTCTGCATAGCACTTTAAGTGGGGGTACTGCACACGGAAGTTGTGCCACATCCTGGCTTCCTGTTGGACATGCAGGAGGTCTCCGGAGGCCTGCTTGCTGCTTCACACCCACAGCCACAGCACTGCGGGCTGGTGGGGAGTGACAGGCACAGCTTTTTGTTCCTCTTAAATAAGCTTGTTGGGTGTGTCTCGTGGACAGCTAAGGTGTGATTAACTCCATTTAAAGGGGGAAACAGGATCATAGAGTTTAACAAAGAATGTTACAACTATAATGAAAAAAAAAAAAACCCTGAGAATAGTGACTGTAAATATTTATCAAGGACTTAAGCTGTCCTGGGCCTGCTCTGAGTGCTGTTGTTGAGTTCTTGGCTGGCTTCTTTGCTGGGGACTGTTGATGTCACCGACATTCCAGAATGTTAAGTGACTCGGGCCCAGGGCCCATGGTCACTGAGGAATCTGTGGATACACATAGCTTTCTCTGCTAGACTCAGCTCTGAATCCCTTTCCTAGGGACTCTTGTTGCCCACCGTACCTCCCTAGCCGTGCACACACCAGGCTGTGTCCCGCAGCTTGGCCTAACGCAAGCTGATGGTGGCTCTCCCACCAAACACGTACAGTGCTGCAGATGGGTGCCGAGTTTCCAGAAACCACATGGACTTTGACAGGCTCTCGGCCATGCTGGGCGGGAACACAATTCTGTTCTCCATTCATGGAGACAATGATACCCAGAGGGCTTGCTTGCTCAGGTCAACCTGTAGGAAATTGATAGCACCGAGATTTCGGCTCCCTTCCTGTCTGATGGCCAATGCACAATATGTGCTTGTGACTAACTGGTGTTAGAACAGTGGAAAGTGAGGCCCCCAAGGGCCAGCCCAGGGGATTGGTCCCTTCATTGGGACTTCAGTGGCAGAGGAAACTGGTGGAGTGAATGACTACGCAAGGAACTCTGGTCCGTATAGCATGGGACAATGTGTCACTGTTTGAGCCCATTGTCCAGGGCTGAACTTTGTGGCCTTTTTCCCTATTGGGATCAAAATCAGAGCCTTGCTCATGATGAGCTTTACCCCCAGGGACTCTAGGCAGGGCTCTACCTCTGAGCCACACCCCCAGCCCCTCACTGGGGGATTCTAGGCAGGGCTCTACCACGGACCACATCGTTGGATCTCTTTTTACTTTGAGACAAATTCTCACTAGGTTGCCTATGGTAACTTCTGATCCTCCTGCCTCAGTCTCCAGAGTAGCTATCATGGCAGGCCTGTGCTCCCAGGCATGACTCTCACTAAGCCTTTAAGGGGTCAGTTCTATCTGTAAGTTATGTACAGCTGGGAAGCTCAGCCTCTGGCTTCCATCATAGACAGTTAGAGCAGTCAGCTTTGGCTCCCAGGTGGCTCTGTAACTTGAGCATCCCAGACTGCTGTTTGGAGAAGGAGGTGGGGCCACCTTGGCTGGCTGGCATTCATTCTCTCTTAATCCCTGGACCATTGTAATGAGGCAGGCTCTTCTAGAGGAAGCCAGACAAGGGAATATCCTCAAATTGTGTGTGGAGACATGGAGGGTGGGGAGGAGCAGGCCTGTCTCCAGAGCCCTCCAGGCCAGGCAGTCCTTCCAGACCCTTCTATGGACCCTCTAGGAACTGAGGCCTCTTCCATTTCTCTCCTGGCCCTGTTGGCCAGCTCGGGTTTCCATCCTGGGTGTTACCCAAGTGGTGTCTGGCCCAAGGGACTGGCGTGGGGAGTGGGCTCTGGCGCCAGCGGCCATGAGATACCCTCCCAGGGAATGTGGTCCAGCCGCTCCACCCTGAGACCTCTGGGAGCAGCCAGGAGACTAGAGAGACAGATACTAGGCTAACCGGTTCTTCCGCTTGTGGCCAGCTGCCTGCCCCCTCCTGAAGAGGTGGCACCAGGCAGCCTGGTGGCCACACCCTGCCAGAGTGAGGCGGGAGGGCAGAGCAGGTACCCACTAGAGAGCCAGCATTGGCTGACTAGCCTGACTAATAAGCAGCTGTGCTCTGAGTGGTGAGCTAGCTGGTTTGTCCAGCCGGCTGTCTCCAGTGCATTAGGCTAGTTAGCTGTCTGGCTGACTTAGCTAAGGGGCTAACTAGTTCTCAGCTATCTAGCCACCCCCGTGGGTGTTGAGTGTTTCCTGCTGATCTTGTACTCTTCTGAGTACAATAGAATCTCAGTCAGTAGCTCAGGCTGGCCCAGAACCCACAGCAATCCCCTTGCTCCAGTTTCCTGAGTTCTGGGGTTCCAGATGTACACGATTGCTTCCACAGCTTCATGTGTAGCTTTGAGGTCACATGTGTTCCCTCTGTGTGTCCATCGAAGAAGTCAAGGCTCGTGACCTGAGGCTGCCTTCCTTGGCCTTGTCTCCTCTGTGGTGCCTCTTCGCCTGTGAGCACATCTGGACAGTCTGGGAAGATTCGTGTCTGCTGTTAGCTTAGCAGCGTCTGTAACACTCATGCCAGGCCAAATGCCTCATTCCTGTAATCCTGTCACTTGGAAGGCAGGAGGATTGCTACAATTTTCCAGGCTCAGCTAGAGTAAGACTCACCTCAAACAATTAACAGCTGCAAACAGGGCTCCAGAGACGGCTTAGAAGCCAAGAACCCTTGATCATGCAGACGACCCATCTTCAATCTCCAGCATCCACAGGCAGCTCACAGTCATCTCTACTCCAGTTGGGAGACCCCAGGCTCTCTCTGGCCTCCGTGGGTCCTGCATGCATGTGGTATACAGACAAACATGCAGACAAAACACTCATACCCATAATTACACACAGAGGGAGAGAGAGAGAGACAGAGAGCCAGGCATAGTAACACACTCATAACTCATAATCTCAGCCCTGGGGAGGCAGAGGCAGGAGGATTCATGTAAGTTTCAATCCAACCAAGGCCATGCAGTAAGACCCTTAGTAAAACAAAATAAGCAAAACACGAGCAAAATAAACCTTACCTGTGCATTGTCAGGGTGTAGCTCTACCTTCTGCCTTGTGCAGTTTCCTCTTGTATGTCAACCTAACCCAGCTGTCGTGCTGAAGGCAGCCACCTGACACTCTCTCCCCTGTTGCCTGATGTAGACCTACTCTGGCCTTTTCTGTGTGGTCATCAACCCATACAAGCAGCTGCCCATCTACACAGAGGCTATCGTGGAAATGTACCGGGGCAAGAAGCGTCACGAGGTGCCACCACACGTGTATGCTGTGACAGAGGGCGCATACCGCAGCATGCTCCAGGGTGAGTGCAGGGACCAGGCTGGGCACTGGTGCTGCTGGGAACCAGGGACAGGCTCGAATGATGGCTTGGAGACACATTGGGAGGTGGGCTGGGCTCCAGTTCTTACCATGCAGGCCCTTTAAAAAAATCTTGGTCTGTGTTCATGACAGTATTGCTTTGAAAGGAAATTGATGCTGGTCTCTAGACATTTCCCAGAGAGATTGTAAGTGTGTGATATGCACACCTGTTTCAAATTGAATACTTGTGTCAGGTCATGGGTAATAATGGGTCATGTTCTGTGATCTCATTCCTTCCTTGGATTTTTATTTTTGGCTTTTTTCAAAATTACGTGTGTATGTGTGCATGCATGTGTGTGTGCGTGCATGCATGTATGTGTGAATGTGGGGGGTATGTGAGTGTGTGCATGCATACATGCATGTGTGAGAATGTGGGGTATATGTGTGTATGTGTGTGCATGCTTATATGTGTGAGAATGTGGGGGATATGTGTGCATGCATATATGCATGTGTGTGAGAATGTGGGGGGGTGCATGCATGCATGTGTTTGTGAGAATGTGTGGGGGTATGTGTGTGCGTCATGCATGCATGTGTGTGCGCGTGCGTGTGTACGTGTGCGTGTGTGTGCAAGAGAGAGAATGTGTGGAGTATGTGCATGTGAGTGCAGTGCCAGTGGGAACCAAAAGAGGGCATGGGATCCCCTGGAGCTGGAGTTACAGGAGGTTGTGAGCTGCCATGCAGGAGCTGGGAACTGAACCCGAGGTCTGCCTCAGACCTGGAAGTTGTCTCTGCCTCCCCAGCACTGGGGCTACAACTGTGCCCCCACCATGCCCAGCTTTTTGTGTGGGTGCTGAAGACTGAACTCAGGCCCTTGGGATCGCTAACGCTTTTTCAGCCAAGAATCTCTCCAGCCCCTTCCTGTCTTCCTGTTGCTGGTTTCTGATTGGTCCGAGGCAGACTGCCTTGCCTTTGGTGCTCTTCACTGTGTGAAGGCCCCTGAATGTGGTCAGTCCGCTGGGGCTTGGGAAGTCAGCTGCTGTCATTGTGTGGCCCAGTCTGTAGGTCTGCCCACGGTGCCATTGAGTCCTTTCTGTGCAAGGTATAGATAGGAGTGTCTTCTAGGATAGCTGTCTCTCGGCTACTTTACTTAACCTCTTGATAGTCCTCTGGTGTAGGTTTTTTTTTTTATTACCCATAATTTTCAGATGGGGAAACTGAGGCACAGAGCAGTACAGTTACTGCCATGGCCATACTGAAGGGTAGTGCTGAGGTATGACTTGAACCCAGTGTTCTGGCCACTGCTCCCAGTGTCCCACTCTGAATTTGGACGTTTTTGTTTATGAAATGATCTCATGTAGCCCAGGCTCGCCCCTAGCTCCTGTGTAGTTTAGGATGACTTTGGTTCCCAATCCTCCTGTTGAGATTATTATTCCTGGTTCGCGTGATGCTGAGAATGGACTTCGGGCATGCAAGGTGAGTGCCTGTGGGTGGTATGTCACCGGCACCATCATTTAGGACCTGGGAGTCAGACTCAGGCCATCCAGCTCACTGAGCCGTCTAAGTCTTGCCTTTTGTTTTTAAGATTTATGTATTTCATCTTTTTGGAAGTGGATTTTTTTTGCTGCATGTCTGTCTGTACACTATTTATATGCCTGATACCTGCTGAGGCGAGAGAGGGCATTGAACCCTTTGGAGCTGAAGTTATGAGATACTGCAGCTGTGAGCCACCATGTGGGTGCTGGGAGTGGAACCTGGGTCCTCCACATAGCAGCCAATGCTCTTAACTACCGAGCCCTCCCTCAGTCCATGCTGAGTGCGTCTTAAAGGCCCCACTGGACTCTGACTGCAGCCTTGCTGAACCCATTTTTTAGATAGGGAAATAGAGGCACAGAGCAGCTCAGAGACCGGGCCGGGGTCACAGGGCACATCACAGCAAGTTCATCGGGAGCCCTTGTGCTGTGTCACCTGGCTGGCTGTGCTCAGCCACGGTCTTCACCCATGAGAACACGGGCTGTGTAATCACAAACGTTAGCTTATTGTCTGGCTTAATGGTTTCCAGAGACTTACACGGTGGTTGTGCCCTAAATGACTCCTCCCTTGAGAAGCATGGGGGTTTCCTCATCCGTAGTCACGGCCTGCGGCCCTAGGTTTTCTGTTTTAGCTCTGCTGTTCAGTGTTCCTTTCCTTGTTGATAACAGGACCTGGCACTTAGTAGGTGGTCAGAGTGTATGAGAGATGGTGGTGCCAGTGGTGCCAGACCCAGGGAGGGAGTCAGAATAGACATCTTGTGTCTCAGCTACTTCTGGGGTCCAGAACCTCACTTTCCAATTCTTGAGCTTCTGCTGCCTAGCCTGAGGTGGCACACAGTAGGGACTTACCGAGTTGAGGTGAGTTGTAGTCTGTATAGTTGGGGTCTTTGTCTCCACCTTGCTGGTGAGGAAATGCAGGCCCAGAGAGGGACAGCTGCTTTTGTAGTTGCTCAGCAAGTGAGATGTTTAGTCAGGATAGAATATGTCAACTCTGGAGGGCCGATCATTACAATCCCACTTTTGCTTATGGGTCTGGAAAGTTTTGAGATGCAAAGGGCCAGGGGACTAGAGACCCTCTGGGTGACTTGTCTTTCCCTTCTATTCCCTACAGATCGTGAGGATCAGTCCATTCTCTGCACGTGAGTTATCTTAAGGGCTCCAGAGGTAGAGACCCCCACAGAACGTGGCTCTGCACAAGTGGGGAGGGCACCAGTGGGTGTGGACTGGGTAAACTGGCAGAGTTGCCAGTGGGCAGGGGCTGCCTGGTCTCCCTGCCCACCCACCTCCCCTTGCTGCCCCACAGAGGGGAGTCTGGAGCTGGAAAGACGGAGAACACCAAGAAGGTCATCCAGTACCTGGCCCACGTGGCGTCATCTCCCAAGGGCAGGAAGGAGCCTGGTGTCCCTGTAAGCCATGCAGCCTTGGGACACCCCAGACCTGTCACCAGCAGCTCCCCTTGTCTTGGGTTGCACTCCACACCCGTAGTTAGTACCGGGTCCTATTTCTGCCTGGGCTGCCTGGGCGCTTCCTGTGTGCTCAGTGTAGAGCCAGGAGCCAGCAGGCTAGAGAGATGAGCCTGGTTCTTAGCCTTGCTGCTTCTAGAATAGTTCTGGGTACATAGTAGGTGCTTTTTTGAGACCTGGTTTTAGGTGACCTGTGTCTAGATTTAGAGGACTGTAGAGGTGTCCCCAGTCTCTGAACCCTCAGGGAGTGGTTACCACAGTCTCTGTGGGTGAGTCGTGGTGGGGCAGAGGGGGTGGTACCATGGGATTTAAGCCTGGGCACATAATCCCGAGGTTTCCCTGCCCCATACTCCCATTGCCCCAGCCCTTCAGCTGCAGCTCTGCCCCAAGGCCTCTGGGTCACCCATGTGTCTGTCCATGTTCCATGTGCCGTGTGTCCTGGTCCATGTCTCCTGTCCTGTGACTTCCTCAGGCCTCCGTCAGCACCATGTCTTATGTGAGTAGCAGAGAATCCCCTTGCCACCCCAGTGTCACCCCAGTGTCCCTTGGGGTTGCTAGCCCACAGACACCTGGGAGACAGGGCCCAAGAACGGCACACCAGCCCCCCAGGGACCCACAAGGCCACTTTGACAGTCCTACTATGCAAATGCAGGGACCACATGGCCATCTAACTTAGACATACTATGTGCATGAGGCCAGGGTCCCCATGCAGCCCTGAGGTGTGTATGCAAGCCCATAGAAAGCTCTAGTATGTGCATGCAGCCAAATTCACCCTGCCGTTCATGGCAGCCCTGGTATGTGACGTACTGCCCAGGCCTCATAGTGCTATTTAGTTCAGTCTTAATGACGTACAAAGATACCTCTCCCATGTTTGTGCCAGCCCTGCTGTATGCATGCTGAGACCTCAGGCTGGCATTTAATACAGTCTCCTGTGTACATGTGGCCAAGCCTCCTGCCATTTGCACCACTTCTCTACCCGCATGCCTGGACCCCATGCTGTCACTTAGCACAGTCCTACTATGCGCATATAGTTGCTCACCCCCCCAGTATTCATGTACACAAAGCAAGGGTCCCCAAAACCATTCATGGTGACCCACTATGCTCACATGCCCAAACCCCATGCTACTTTAGTGCAGTTCTGCTGTCTGCACATAGTCATGTCCCCATTATTGGTCATGGAAGCCCTACTGTGTGCATGCAACTAGGCCCCCACTGCAGAGAAGCCATACTGTGTGCACACCCCAGACCTATTGTAATTGTGCAGCCTGGGCTCGTGCTGCTTGCCATGTGTGCAGAGAGAGGCCACAGATAGCATCACACAATATTGCAGACTCCTGAGCTCCTTCTCCCGCAGGGCTGGAGAAACAAGCTCTCCTATCCACGCCACACAACCCTAGCCACGCCACACCACCCTAGCCACGCCACATGACCCTGGCCTCGCTGCATGACCCTGGCTACACCACATGACCCTAGCCATGCCACACGACCCTGGCCACGTCGCATGACCCTGGCCACGCCACATGACCCTGGCCTCGCTGCATGACCCTGGCCATGCCACACAACCCTGGCCACGTTGCATGACCCTGGCCTCACTGCATGACCCTGGCCATGCCACACAACCCTGGCCACGTCGCATGACCCTGGCCTCGCTGCATGACCCTGGCCATGCCACATGACCCTGGCCACGCCACACGACCCTGGCCACGCCACACGACCCTCACTTTGCACATCACCGTTTTTCTTTGTTTTATTTATCTTTTCTGAGATGGGCTGTTGCCTTGTAACCTCGGCTGGCCCTGAATTTGCTCTGTAGCACGTGCTGGCTTTGATCTCATGTCAGTCTCCCTGCCTTCACATCCCCAAATGCTGGGGTTACAGATGTGAGCGCCATGCCTGGTCCCGTTTGATTTCTTTTTTTTCCTTCCTGTTGTTCACTTGACCAAGTCACTAACTGGTGTAACTCTGACACTGGAGGCGCTGGAAGTAAGTTCAGAGTAAGGATCCTAGCATGAGACCAGCATTTTTGAATGCCTACCCTGCACCAGGGAGTTTGTAGTATATGTTATCTCTTGTTTCAGCGAGTAGCATATGGGGACCTGGGAGCTACAGCAGCAGACACGTCAGGAGAGGGTCGTTGCGGCTTGGTGTGCACCTTGCAGACCGCTCCCCGTTTGCATATCCACCATGTGTATATTTGGGAATAACCGTGTTCTTTGTGCTGTAGTTTCTAACCTTTGTTTCTTATTCATGGGAACACGGCTGGTTCTGCAACATTTTCCCCTTGGTTGGTTGTTTCACTTCCACTTATCAGTCTCCCAGAACCCCCTACTCCCCACGGCAGGCAAGACCCTCCCACCCCAACCCAAAGGCCCCAGAGAAAGCCAGCCCTGAAGCCCTGGCCCCGTGAGGAGGCCGCCTCCCACTTTTCTCTGATGCACCGTCTCCCATGCCCTGCAGGGGGAGCTAGAGCGACAGCTTCTTCAAGCCAACCCCATCCTGGAGGCCTTTGGCAACGCGAAGACTGTGAAGAACGACAACTCTTCCCGATTTGTGAGCAGGGGGGCTGTGTATCCGGCAGTCTGGGAAACTGGGGCCTGATCTGGGGGTAGGGAAGAAGGGTGGAGGGAGGAGGCAAGGGATCTGGACCCCTAGGGTCTGAGGAAGGAGGTTCGTCAAAGTTTTCTGGCCCTGAATTCCCTGCAGAGCCCCTGCCAGGGACTAGCGTGGGTATGAGCTTTAGGAAGAAGAAGGAGGTGTGGATTTGGGGAGATCCCTCAACTTGGCCCTGCCCCATTTTTACTCCAGGGCAAATTCATCCGCATCAACTTTGACGTCGCCGGCTACATCGTGGGCGCAAATATTGAGACCTGTATCCTCTGAGGGGTCCTGAAAGGCATGGGAAAGCAGCCAAGGAGGACAGCCCTCTGAACCCTCCATACGGTGGTGCTCAGCTGCTCACCATGAGCCTTGTGAGGGGGTGCTGGGTCTAGACCTCCACACTCAGTGTTTCTGATGTCCCACTCAGCCTGTGGTCAGCCCCTTGACTGTGCTTTGTGGGAATGGGGGGGGGCACAGGAATCCGGGGAGAGACAGGAGGGACTGGGTCTAGGAAAGCCAGGTGAGCATCCAGAGTGTTCGCTCCGTGGGGTTGTATAGGATGTGCCCAACTGTCTAAACGGTGGGACACTATCAGGGGACAGTCCTTGGAAAGCTAGGCAGAGCCTCAGAGCTCGGTGTTCTACCAGGGTGAGGTAGCTCCTCTGCCCGCTGAGCTCAGACCCCGCACTCCTGAAGTGTGTCTCCCACACTGAAACAGCACACGTTAGGGCGTGCTTGTCAGCCAGCACTTAGCACCGTCTCAAAATATCAGACAAAACTGAGGGCCAAAGAGATGGCTTTTCATGTGGGTCCTGGGAATTGAACTCAGGTCTTCAGACTTGATGGCAAGCACCTTTACCCACTGAACTATATTGCAGTTTCCCATTGATTTAGATTTACTTTTATTCTGTTATTTTGTATGTGTGGACGTTTTTGCACCATGTCCCTGGTGCTGTCAGAGGCCAGAAAAGGGCATTTGATCTCCTAGAACAGAGTTACAGATGGTTGTGAGCCACCATGTGGGTGCTGGGAATTGAACCTCGTTCGCCTGTTTAAGAACAGCCTGTGTTCTAGCATGGTGGCGCACTTTAATACCAGCGCTCGGGAGGCAGAGGCAAGTGAATCACTGTAGACAGCCTGGTCTACAGAGTGAGTTCCAGGACAGCCAGGGCTGCACAGAGAAGCTCTGTCTCAAAGAACTGAAAAAAAAAAAAAAAAAAAAAACCGTGGCACTTTTGTTTCTTGGTTTTTGAGACAGGATTTCTCTCCGTAACTACCCTGGCTGTCCTGGAACTCTCTTTGTGGACCAGGCTGGCCCCGAGCTCACAGAGATCATGCCTGTCTTTGCCTCCCAAGTGTTGGGAGTAAAGGCGTGTACTACCGGGCTAGCCTGTGCTCTTAACCACATGACACCTCCTGTCATATTATTTTAATTTAATTTCACACTATAGTTCATGTTGATCTGGAGCTCATTATGTAGTTCAGGATGATCTAGAACTCATGACAATCCTCCTGCCTCTGCATTCCAAACACTGAGATGGCAGGGAGCAGCCTGCCTATTGGCTCCTTGACTGGCCTTCCCTCCCAGATCTGCTGGAGAAATCCCGGGCCATCAGACAGGCCAAGGATGAATGCAGCTTCCACATCTTCTACCAGCTGCTAGGGGGCGCTAGCGAGCAGCTAAAAGGTCAGTGTCTCTCTTGAATGCAGCTTCCATATCGTCTATCAGCTGCTAGGGGGCGCTGGGGAGCAGCTAAAAGGCCAGTGTTCTCTTCCCCAGCTCTTTTGCCCTGGGAGAGTGGGCGGGAGCCCCATACCCAGAACAGAGTCCCCGTGTCCCTCCCCGCCACTCCTGCCACTCCTGCGTGGGAGCGGTGCACCAGTCAGGCTGTGCCGCCCTGGGCTGCTGCGGTGAATCCTGTCCGCTGGCCTCCCAGCCCCTGCTTCCACCTCTGCTTCCAGCTGCCTCCTGGCTCTCACTGCTGCCTGCGCATCTGTCTGCTCCGTCCTGCACCCCTTCCTCCTGGCCTGCGGTGACTCTGCCGTGCTCTGGCTTTTGGCAGCTCCATGCTTCCAGTTGACGCTACTGTGTGCTGTTGTGCCTGTAAGCTGCCTTCTGTGGTGGTTCCTGCCAGCTCCACAATGGTGCCTGTCCCCTTCCGGTGGTCCCCGGCTCCCACTCCCTGAAGCTAAAATTGTACCCTCTCTTGTCTCCTCCTTTTCTCTTTGAGACGAGATGTTGCTGTATAGCCCAGGCCCTGTCATGGTACACGTGACCCAGTGTACCCTGTGTACCCACTGACCCTGATCTCTGCCCTTTCCCTACAGCTGACCTCCTTCTGGAGCCCTGTTCCCATTACCGCTTCCTGACCAACGGGCCCTCGTCGTCCCCTGGCCAGGAGCGGGAGCTATTCCAGGAGACGCTGGAGTCCCTGCGTGTGCTGGGCTTCCTTCCGGATGAGATCACAGGTGAGAGACCTAAGTTCCCGGGACCCAGCTACTGCTACTTTAACCAGTGTGCCCAAGTACCGGGACCCAGCTACTGCTGCTTTAACCAGTGTGCCCAAGTATGCATTTAGTTATTATTTTTTTATTTGTTTGTTTATTTTGTTGTGTATATGTGCATGTGCAAACATATCCCATGTATGTAGGTGGACATGTGTGTGCAGATGTGGTATGTGCACCTGCAAGTATGTGTGCACATGCCGTGTGCACACGTATGAAGGCCGGAGGTCAACCTTGAATGTTGTTCCTTAGGAGCTGAGCCATCAAACTTGATCTTAGAGATTTTTGTTTGATTGATTTTAGAGTTTAATTTTATTTATTATTTTTTTGATGGTTTCCTTCAGACTTTTCTTTATTCTTCTTTTGTATTTGTTATTTCTCTGGTGATTTCCTTCTTTTATTCTTGATGTTTTTTTTTCTAACTATACTTATTCTTGACGTTTTCCTTCTAATTCATTTGAACTCTCATTCTTGATGTTTTTTTCCTATTCATTTTAACTCTGTCTTTTTCCTTTCCCTTGCAATTTATATGAATGTGCATGGGTTCTGGGGGATAATTTGTTTTTTTCATCTGTAATAGATAAAATATTTAATCATATAAGTGATATGGAAAACATTTTTTTGCTTGTATTCATTGTAATCATTCAATTGAAATACGATGTAGCCACACTATAATTTTTATATTGCTTGAAAGATATTTATTATTTTTTTTAAAATGCATTACAGCTAGGTGTTGTGATGTGTGTCTTTAATCCCAGTAGTGGCCAGTGGAGCTTGAATTCAAGGCCAGGTACACGGCAAATTCCAGACCAGCTAGCTGTAATTTTTACTAACTTTTTCTTGATTTGTGTGTAAGGGGTGTGTGAAGACACACATGGCACAGCGCGTGCCGCTCAGAGGACAGCTTGAGGGACAGCTTCTTCTTCTATGTAGGTCCTAGGCATGGTCTCAACTCGGGTCGCCAGACGTGGCAGCCGGTTTGCTAGCTGAGCCACATCACAGGCCCTTGTTTATTGTGAGTGTGTACATGAAGGTGTCTGTGTCGTGTGTGTGTGAGCGTGTTGTATGTGTTTGTGAGTTGTGTGAATGTCTGTGAGTGTGTGAGAGCATGTGTGAGTGTGAGTTCGGGTGTGTGTAGGTTCCGGAACTGGGGATTTGAACTCAGGCCATCAGGCATATGTGGTAAACACATTTATGGACTGAGCATTGATCTCTTCGTCTTCACTGCTTTTCAACTGATCCACCTCCCAGGCTGCTGCTGTGTATGAAGGACTGGAGCTCTTCAGGGCAGGAGTGAGTGAATCCCGCCTCCTCACCTTGGGGAGACCAAGTGAGAGCAACCAGCCATAAAGGGCACGGTCCAGTAGGAGCTGGCCAGAGTCTGAAGGGGCACAGAGTGGAAAACGGGGGGTGGCAGTTGGGGTACAGCTCCCTACAGGAGGTTAGACAAGGGTACTGGAAGAAGGTAAGGGGACAGGCACTGGCGAGGGCAGTAGGAAGAACATTCTCTGCAGCTGGATGGCGCAGGGAAAGGTGGCATGCTTGAGAGATGAAAGCTTCCGAAGTGTGAGGAAGGTCTTCTGTGACGTTCATCTGGTGTTAACGATTGCGATCACAAGAAGAGCTCTAGGAACAAGCAGGAAAGGAGAAGTGTTTTAGCAGTGATGTGTGTCACGTTGTCCCACCTGGGAAGAGGGGCCTTAGCTGAAGACTTGTGTGATCATATTGGTCTGTGGGTGTGTCTGTAGGGATTGATTGACGTTGAGGGCCCAAGCGACTGTGGGTGGCACCGTTCTAGGCAGGCGGACATGGGCTGTGTAAGAAAGCAGCTGGGCACAGGCAGTAAGCAGCCTTGTTCACGTTTCCGCTTCATTTCCTGCCTGAGTTCCTGCCCTCACTTCCCTCAGAGCTGGAACGAGATGTGGAAGTGTAAGCCAAGTGAACCTTTCTTCCCATGTTGCTTTTGGTCAGAATGTTTTATTTGTAGTGGGTTTTTTTGGTTTGGTTTGGTTTGGTTTTCAAGGCAGGGTTTCTTTGTGTAGCTTTGGCTGCTCTAGAACTCACTCTGTAGACCAGGCTGGTCTTGAACTCACCCGAGTGCTGGGGTGACAGGTGTGTGCCAACATGCCTGGTTTATGTGGTGCTGGGGATGGAACCTAGGACCTCATACATGTTAGTCGGGCATTCTGCCAACTGAACTGCGTTTACAACCCTTTAAAACTGTTGTTGTTATTATTGTTGTTAATTGGTTTGTTTGTTTCAGAGTCTCATTGTGGCCCAGGCTGTCCAGGGACTCACCATAAGGTTCCCCAGGCTGTCCAGGGACTCACCATACAGTCCCCCAGGCTGTCCAGGGACTCACTGTGTAGCTAAGGCCTCAGGCTCATTGCAGTGCTCATGTCTCAGCCTGCAAAGTCCCGTGATGGCAGGCGCTGACCCCTTTCCCCAGCTGGACCACAGTGTCTTTTGAGAGGTTGTGGTGTTTTCCCTTTTGGATGGACTGGGCTCTCAGAGAAACCCCTAGGTGTGTAGGTAGGGATCAGCTCGACCCGCCTCACAGTCTTGATCCCCGCCCCGCCCTGCAGGAGCTGTATTGGCTCCAGTGCCCACTTCAGAGTGGTGAGCACCTGACCGTGTGCCCACCCGTGCCCACAGCCACGGCCATGGCCAGATTTCCTAACCATGGCTTTAATCCCCTAGATTGCAACTCTCCCTGCCCCCCCCCAGGTGACCTGGCCTGGTCAGCCTAGCCTCTTGATACCAGGTGACCCATGTGACCCTCCTGCTGGCTTGCTGTGGAGAAAGTCTAGTGGCAGATGGGAGTTTTCCATTTTTGCAAATGAAATTTTCAGAGTTTGGATGTGCTTACAGCCTGACCTTGGATCACCATATACCTCTCAGACATAGGATCTCAGTGTGGCCATCGTCTGAGCCAGCCGTGGGGCCTGGCTCTGGAGTCCACTGCAGTCCCAGACACATTTAACGTAATCCATTGCTTTATTTTGAGTGCTGTTCAAGTGTGCTACCACTGTGCCGCAGGCCCAGACCCGCACTGGGAGATTCTAGGCAAGAATTAGCCAGATGCTAGTCTCTGATGGGTTTAGCTGGGAGGAGCCATGTCACTACTGACCACAAGGTGGCACCAGCTCCCCACTGCAGCTCTGGACCTGAGTGCCCTCCATCCCTCCAGGAGTGGCAGACGGTCTCCTTGCATTCCCTTTGTATGGAGTAGAGCCCACCCTCTTTGCATAGACTCGGGTCAAGGATGAGACAGAAAGAGACGGCAGAGTGGCCGTGGACCCAATAACGCACTACCAGCCATGCAGATGAATTCTGGTGTGCCACCCGAGGGCAGCCTGGGCAGACAGAGTTTGGGACTCAAGACCTCTGTGTATCTCTTCTCTTTGTGTCTTTCCCTCCCAGCCGTAGGTACTGTAAATGCCAGGCTGCAACCTGAACAGTTTGTGAGTCACCATGTGGGTGGTGAGATTTGAACCCTGGTCCTCTGTAAAGGCAGCAGTCACGGAACTATCTCTCCAGGCTCTATCCAGCCAGTTCTGCCTTTCAACACTGGGCTTCTGTTTAAATATTTGCTGTTTTGTTTTATTCTTTTTTTAAGAATTTTTTAATTTATTTATTTATTATATATACTGTATTCTGCACTAGATCTCATTACAGATGGTTGTGAGCCACCATGTGGTTGCTGGGAATTGAACTCAGGACCTTCGGAAGAATAGGCAGTGCTCCTAACCTCTGAGCCATCTCTCCAGCCCTTTTGTTTTATTCTTTTTTCACATTTATTTACTTGGTGTTTTTGTAAGCATGCACGTGTGCTCCGTCAGGGAACAACTTAGTGAAGTCAACTCTCGCCTTTCACCATGTAGGGCCTGGGAACTGAACTCGGGCAATCAGGCTTGGTGGCAAGCCCCTTCACCAGCTAAGCCAGCTCATCAACCCTGGATTGCTGTCTGTTGTTGAGACAGTTTGTAGCTCAGGCTGGCTTTGAACTCCTGATCCTCCTGCTTCCACTTCCCAAATTCTGGGATGACAAGCATGTACCACTATAGAGTGTGTGCATGCGCATGCATGTGTGTGTGTGAGTGCATACGTGTACATGTGTGTGTGCATGCATGCATGTGTGCATATACATGCATGTGTGTGCATGCATTTCTCTGTGTGTGTGCATATGTGTGTGCGTGACCCCAGTTTCTTTGGGTGTGCTGTGTGCAGGTACTTACCTGCATTACAATACCTTACTGTATGACGGACAGGAAAGCTCACACAGCTCCAGCTGGAATCTTGGCTCTGCCAGCTTATGAATTGAGTGATGCTGATTTGTGAATCATGTGCCTCAGTTTACCCATCTATCAAGCTGGGCTCATAGGCAGAGGTCCCACCTTCTAGAGCTGTGTTTGAAGGTCAGGTGCTTGGAATGGCTGTGGTGTAGGGAAGAGTAAATAATCCATGTTTGTTGACTGGGTAAACTAGGGAATGAAACAGCCGTGGGGGAGGGGCAGTGCATGCTGTGTGATCCCTAATGTTGCCATGGAGACAGCTGATGCAAACACAGCTGCAGCAGCCCATCATTGACCCCAATGCCAGTGCCCTCTAAGACACTTGGTCAGAAGGGTGACCAAGTTTTGATAGCAAAACCAGCAGCTGGGACGGAGAGATGGCTCAGTGGTTAGGGGCATGGGCTGCAGTCCCAGAGGGCCTGGGTTTGATTCCCAGCACCCATATGACAGCTCTTGTGCTTCTAACTCCAGTGCCAGGGTATCTGGCCCCTTCTTCTGGCCTCTGTGGCACTGTGGGCACACGATGCAAGATACATGCAAGCCAAACACCCATACACATAAATTAAAAATCAGCGGAAACAACGGCAAGGTGATCAGCAAGTTCTCCACCCCCACCCCATGCATGGTGGTCTCCTGACTGACAGGCTGAGCTGTTTCTCACAGTGCACCGAGTGTCCTCCAGGGGGCAGCACAACCCCAGTTCTCCAAGCACCTAGCATCCTTTATGGAAATACTCACGCTGGCACGAAGCATTTGCAAAATCAAATTCATTTTCTCTCTAGATTGATTGTAACCCCAAATCCTACTGGGGCCAGAGGTCTCTGAGATCTGTGGCTGACATCTTACACAAAAACCTGGATGTAGGAGCTGGGGCAGGGGCTGAGGCCTGGGATGGGGCCCAGTTGGTAGAGCTGGTCACTGTCACCAGAACTGATAAACCAGGCGTGGTGCTGTCTTGCCATCACAACACTAGGGAAGTGGAGGCAGGAGATCACCCTCAGTTACATCAAAAGTTACAAGCCAGCCTGGGATACGTGAGGCCAATCTCAAGGAGTCAAACAAAAACAAAACAACAGCAACAAAGACTTGGAAATAGAAATTGGGATGGGAATAAGTTTATTTAAAGGCTAGAAGAATCCTTTGTTCCATCCAGGAAATGGGTCAGCAAGACAACTTAATAAGTAAAGAAGCTTGCTGCCAAGCCTTCCGCCTGAGTTCAGTTCCTGCAGTCTACTTGGTGGAAGGAGAGAACCAACTCCTCTAAGTTGTCCTCTGACCTCCACATGTGTTCTGTGGGGCACGCGCGCGCACACACACACACACACATCACAATAAATAATTGTGGAAAGAGTGTGTGCTGGCACACACCCTTGATCCCAGCACTCAGGAGACAGGCAGGCAGGTCTGGAGTTTGCAATCAGCCTGGTTTCCATAGGGAGTTCCAGGACGGCCAGGACTATGTAATGAGACCCTGTCTCAACTCCTCCGTCCAAGAGACAGAAAACATGTATGTGCAGATCACACTGAGGTGACTGAGCACAGCTTTCTGGGGGCGTCCCCTCCAGTTGCCAGGATTTCAGGGTATTCAGGCCCTAAGGGGAATTTTCTAGAGAAAATTCTAGAGAAATCTCTTCTTTGGGAGGCTCCGATTGTGGTCACTCAGAGCAGAGCAGTGTGATCTGGCTCCAAAAATCGTCAGTCAACATCAGAGAAAGATGCTTAGCTTTGTCAGTTCAGACCAGTGGCCTTTCTGGGGTTCTTTTGGTTTCCTAACTTAAAATGTTTGGAATTTTTAAAAAAGATGTGTGTGTGTGTGTGTGTGTGTGTGTGTGTGTGTGTGTGTGCGCGCGCGTGCACGCGTGTATGTACTTACAGAAACCAGGAGCTGGAGTTATATGGGTACTGGAACAGAACTTGGATCCTTTGAAGAGCATGTTCCTAAACCATGGAGCAGTTCTTGTCGTGTGAACTGCCTGGAAGCACAGTGCTGCAGCAAAGAGGCTTTGGTGACCAACTTGGAAAACACTGTGTGCGACTCACTCACTGTGGCGTTGACTTTAATACCCTTGGCCACAAGCTCTGTGTGTCAGCAGTGAGGCCGGGAGATGGGGAGATGGCCCGGTGGGAGGAGCACATGCTGCTGAGCTTGAGGAGCTGAGTTCCGATACCGGATACTCACACAGTGTTGGGCACAGGGCTGGCAAGGTCACTCCAAGGGCAAAGGGGCTTGCTGCCAGACCTGATGACCTTCACTCAGTCTGGAACCCAGCAGTTTGGCTAGGCTGGCTGGCCACTGAGCCTCAAGAATCCTCCTGTCTCTCCCTCCTTAGTACTGGGGTTCAGACATGCACCTGCTTTTTATGTGGGTGCTGGGGAATCAGACTCAGGTCCTTGCACAGGCTGCTTTACTGACTGAGGTCTCCCCAGCTCAACATCTGGCTTATTTTGAATGTTGTATAAATCATTTCTCTGTTCATGGGCAGACAGGACAAAGCAAGGCTTGAACACAGGAAGCTGAGTATGTTGACTCTGATGCTTGTTTAAAGATATATTTATTTTTTATGTATACAGTGTTCTGCTTGCAGGCCAGAAGAGGGCACCAGATCTCATTACAGATGATTGTGAGCCACCATGTGGTTGCTGGGAATTGAACTCAGGAACTCTGGAAGAGCAGCCAGTGCTCTTAACCTCTGAGCCATCTCTCCAGACCACCTCCTCCCACCTCCCACCCCGTGCAGTGTTTTTTTTTTTTAAGTCCAACTGAGGTCACAGACGAGCTTTCAGTTCTGGGGTTCCTGCCACGTGATTAGAAGTCTGGAGTCCCAGCCCCACATGCTTTTCTGTTCTGCTCCACAGCCATGCTGCGCACCGTCTCTGCTGTCCTCCAGTTCGGCAACATTGTCCTGAAGAGAGAGCGCAACACAGACCAAGCCACCATGCCTGACAACACAGGTACCCCGGGCCAGTGTCCTCTGCGTGCTCCTTACAGATTGGCAGGGCAGCTCTGACCCGCGCCCTGCTGGGGACAGCCCAGTCACTGCGGGAAATGGTCAGGGTGATGCCCTCCTCCAGCTTTGGGTCCTTCTAACTCTTGATCCTCGCGCCTTTACATCTCTGAGGCGAGGGTTGCAGGCCTCTGCCTCCACACCCAGGCTCATATCCCCCTCCTTGTTTTTGTTAAACTGTGAAAATTACTAATTCTCCCTGCCCCCTGCTTCCTGTTCATTATTTGACACTGTGTCATGTGTAACCCAAGATGGCCTTGAACTCCTAAACCTCTTGCATCCACATTTTGTTTTGTTTTGTTTTTTGGTTTTGTTTTTGTTTTTCGAGACAGGGTTTCTCTGTAGCTTTGGAACCTGTCATGGAACTCACTCTGTAGACTAGGCTGGCCTCGAATTCGCAGAGATCTGTCTGTTTCTGCCTCCCGAGTGCTGGGATTAAAGGTGTGCACCACCACCACCCAGTGAGCATCTACCTCTTACACACGGGATAACAGTCCTGTCCCACCACATCCAGCTGAAAATAGCTGTTGTTTTTGAGCCCTTGAGTAGAAGGGAAGCTGAGGCGCGCTGCTCAAATGACTGCCCGTTTCCCCTCACCCAGTGAGTGGCATCAGCTGTGAGCAGCAGCACCGCTTCTTGGGGAAAGGAAAGGCTGTGGCAGGTGGTCCCTTTCCGACTCCTGTCCCCTGTGCAGCCTTTTTTTTTTTTTTTAAATGTAGGCCAGGCTGGCTTTGAACTCACGAAGTGCACCTCCCTCTGCGTCCTGAGTGCTGATAGTAAAGCGGGTGCCACCACACCCAGCTTTCTTTTATGTTTAATGGGACAGGATGTCACTGTAGCCAAGGTTGACCTCGGACTCGAAGCCAGCCTCCCAAATGCTGGGATTTGGTTGCCACGGAAGAAGAGACAACTGCCCACAGTCAGACCCCTGAGATGTCTGCATCCTAGGCCGTCTCCCCTGGGGTTTCCTTACCCTGTGCTCGTGTAGCTGGAAATCGAGACAGAAATAGAATTGGCCGGCTCCCTCTGGACATCCGAAGCTCTCTGTCCTGGTTATAAAAGCCTCCAGCTCACTCCCAAACTCTGCACAGCTCTGAAAAATCTGGGGAACTGGGGCACTGCTCCCCACCCACCCAGCCCTGCAGTGCCCACTATGGCCACTGGGGGCGCCACTTACCAACCTGGTAGTGTCCCCTTTGCCACACCTGTTTGCCTTTCTTAATTGAGGGCCTGCATTACAAGTCTTTTGATGGGGTAGAGCGGAGAGGGCTCGAGGCAGGGTTTCTCTGTTTAGCCCTGGCTGTCTGAGAACTCACTCTGTAGACCACGCTGGTCTTGAACTCAGAGATCCTCCCACCTCAGCCTCCCAAGTGCTGGGATTAAAGGCGTGCGCACCACTGCCTGGCTACAGGCCTTTCTGAAACTGGCTGCTTTTCCCCTTAATGCTTTATGTGGTGTTTCTCGAACTCTGCAGTTGGGAGTATCAGGTTCAGACAGGATCTCATTTTGGCCCCCAACCAGCTTTATAGTTGAGGATGACCTTGATTTCCTGATCCTCCTGCCTCAGACTCAGATGCTGGGATGTAGTATGTGTCACCATGTCTGCCTCTGGTGCCTTTTTTATATATTTCTTTCTGGGCTCCTCTTTTTCCTTCTACGGAGTAAGCCTTCCCTCCGTGAAGCTGACGGGTGCCTGGAAACATGGCTCGATTCAGGGTTTAATTCAGAGTAGAAAGGGAAACACTCCTCCCACACAGCCTCGCCGTGCTCCGCCACAAACATCCATCTATTTAACGTCTTAGTGCTGAGGTTCTTTTCCTGCTGGTTTTCCTCAGGCACTCGGGACAGGGCTGCGAAGAGTGGGGAGCCACCTCCATCTCTGCTCAGCCAGGGGTGTGTGTGCTGGTATACTATTGGTGTTTGATAAATCAATCTCACCTGAAGGCCAGAGGCAAAGCTAAAGCCACTAGAGGTCAGGCCATGGTGACACCAGGATTTGGGAGACAGAGTCAGATGGATCTCTGTGAGTTCAAGGCCACCCTTGGCTACACAAGATTTCTATTATTTGTTCTTAGCCGAGCTATAGTGGTGCTCCTCCCTCAAGCCCTCCCCTTTCCCAGTGCTAACTCCTCTCTCTCCTTCCCCCCTCAGCTGCCCAGAAGCTCTGCCGCCTCTTGGGACTCGGGGTGACCGACTTCTCCAGAGCCCTTCTTACGCCCCGCATCAAAGTTGGCCGAGATTATGTTCAGAAAGCACAGACCAAGGAGCAGGTAGGTGGAACCCAGCTGTGCAGGGCTGGAAGAACTGGCTGGGGAGGTGGAGACAGGAGGGTTCCTGGCTCTCATGGGTCAGCCATTCTAGCTAAGTGAATCTGCTCCAGGTGCAGCGAGAGACAGGATGGGGAGTGACTCCTCCTGAGGAGAAACACCTGAGCTTGATCTCTGGCCTCTGCACACTCATGTGTGCCCACATTTGCACACACACATACACATAAACAAAATAAAGACTTCCCTCAAGGGACTTGGGAAGTACTAGGGAGGTGGTTCTCAATCTTCCTGATGCTGTGACCCTTTAATACAGTTCCTCATGTTGTGACCTCAACAACAAAACTGTTCCGTTGCCACTTTGTAACTGCAATTTGATTGTGAGATGTAATGTAAATATCTGATTTGTGACCGCGTGGGGGTTGTGACCCACAGGTTGAGAAGCGCTGTGCTGGGGAGACTCAGCAGGTGAAAGAAAAGGATGGTCCCATTCCATGGCTCCCCTCTGAAAAGTTTAGTGATGTCAAAACAGAGCAAGGGAGAGAGGGTCTCTGAAGCCAGAGGGTGACAGGAAGGAGGTGCTGTGGGAGGCTGGGGAGTGACTTGATTTCATTTGTCCTTTATATAAATATGGCTACTGCAATAGTTAGTTCCTTAGGCTACATATATAGGCAAGGAAACTCAGGGCTGCTGTCACAACCCAGGTAAAGATGGTGGCTCAGACACAGTAGTGACAGAGAGGTGACCACAGGTGGAAATTACTGGGAACAAGAAGGAGCTGGGAATCGCTGGCTTTCTGCCTCATCCACAGCCTCTAAGAACAGAGAAGCTGAGACATGGAGAGGATGAGATCACACATCCTCTGAGTGTCTGTACTGGAATTAATACCGGACGCTTGAATCTGGAGCTCACTGTGCTATAGAAACCTATGTAAGCGGTGGAGGAGGGCAGGAGCCTGGTGCACTCTGGGACTTCAGTGATGGCAGAGTGTTACATGTGTGGTCCTGTTTAGTGTTCATACTCAAGCAGTTGGGAGATGAACGGCAAAGGCCGCAGGTTCGGGGTGCCCTACTTGATTCACACCCAGTGTCACATGCTGGGCCTCACCACGCATCTTACTCTGCAGGCTGACTTCGCCTTGGAGGCTCTGGCCAAAGCTACCTACGAGCGCCTCTTCCGCTGGCTAGTTCTGCGGCTCAACCGTGCCCTGGACAGAAGTCCACGGCAGGGCGCCTCCTTCCTGGGCATCCTGGACATCGCCGGCTTTGAGATCTTCCAGGTGTGCACCCTTGTCTTGCTGTCCCCCTCTCCAGTCCCAGTGCCTCTGACCCTGCTCACCGCTCTATCCCACAATCCTCTCGTAGCTGAACTCCTTCGAGCAGCTGTGCATCAACTACACAAACGAGAAGCTGCAGCAGCTGTTCAACCACACCATGTTCGTGCTGGAGCAGGAGGAGTACCAGCGCGAGGGCATCCCCTGGACCTTCTTGGATTTTGGCTTGGACCTGCAGCCTTGCATTGATCTCATCGAGCGGCCGGTGAGGGGGCAGAACAAATGGGCCGTAGCCCAGAGCCTCAGTGCTCCACCCTGCCCACGGCTAGACCCACGCAGTTCTGCCCACCACCTAGACTCTCAAACCTTGTCCCTGACTATCACCAACTCTTGAAGCTCCGTCTTGTCCACTGGCACCACCCAGAAAGCTTGGCTCCACCTACTACCCAACCCCGCCCTACTCTGCCCCACCCATCCTGGAGAATGCTCCTTCTCCACCTGCTGTAACACCCTCACGGACTGAAAGAGGAAATGTCCCCCAGTTGCCCCATCCCTGTGACCAGTGGGCTCTCTGGACCACGCAGGTCCCTCTTGAGTTCCAGACACTGGGTCAGTGTGTAGCTCCGTCTGGTGATGGAGCCTAACGCCTTGTGCATGCTAGGCAGGCGCTCAGGTGCTGAAGCACCCCGCCCCAAGTCCCCAACCTCAAACCACTTCATGTCACTGACAGCTAGCCGCAGCCCGTGCCCACAGGTGCCACATCTGACTTCTGTTCCTTCCTTCACCCGTTGGTCAGGCCAACCCTCCAGGTCTCTTGGCCCTGCTGGACGAGGAGTGCTGGTTCCCCAAGGCCACGGACAAGTCTTTTGTGGAGAAGGTAGCCCAGGAGCAGGGCGGCCACCCCAAGTTCCAGCGCCCCAGACACCTGCGGGATCAGGCGGACTTCAGCGTCCTGCACTATGCAGGCAAGGTGAGGGCTAGGCTGGCTGTGGACCATGCAAGGGTCCAGGGATCTCCGCTTGGCCCTGGGGATATAGGCTCCCATGACACAGAGCTCAACCACCTGTGAAATTCCACAGAGGTGGCCCTTGGTGGGAACAGACTGTGCTTGAGAATTGAGGGGGCCTGTGTGGCCAGAGCAGAATGAATTAGAAGAATGTTGTGGTTATGGAGGGCAAAGAGATGGGCTGCAGGAGGGTGGGGGTGTAGAGCAGGCCATATCAAACACCTGTGTAGGGAGCCCAAGTCACACTGTAATCTGCCTGGTTCCCTTCAGGTTGACTACAAAGCCAATGAGTGGTTGATGAAGAACATGGACCCATTGAACGACAGCGTGGCTGCCTTGCTTCACCAGAGCACCGATCGTCTCACGGCTGAGATCTGGAAGGATGGTAAGGTCCCCTTCCCAGCGCCTGTGCTCCTTCCCACCCCCAGCGGGAGCAGCAGCTAGAGGGAGAGAGGGATGGTGGGTGGGCGGGTGGGTGGACGAGGGGGCTGGGGGATGGGTGAGTGGGTGGGTTGGTGAGGAGGAGGATGGGCAGGTCAGTAGGTATCTAGATGGGTGAGTAGATAGATGGAAGGCTGGATGGGTTGAGGAGTGGGTTGGGTGGATGCATGCATGCATGGATGTGTTATCTTAAATTAGCAACATACACAAGGATAAGAAATAAGAAATATATGCCCATGGACGTATTAGTGTCAGTAATAGTCTCCTATGCAATCAGACCAGAAAAATAAGTGCGGTCATCTTGAGACCCACAGGACAGTGGGCCACTCGGAGACCATAGTTTTACCCTTGACACACACAACTTCCCGTACACTTTTCCCCCTCTCCCTGTAGGTTGAGTCATCCCTCATCTTATTTATTTAACACATGCAAATGACATGTAAATAGCTGTTATACTATCATGATATGCAAATGACATGCAAATGATATGCAAATAGCTACTATACTATTATAATATACAAATTATGTGTAAATAGCTGTTACCCTATCACATAGAGAATGTGGCAGGAAAAAGCCTGTTCTGTGTTCGGTATATACTCTTTTCCTTAGAATATTTTTAATTAGTTGTTCAATCACGAGTTACAGAGCCTGAATATGTGGAAAGCTGACTTTATATAGATATTTTTAGTCAGGCATGGTGGCGTACGCCTTTAATCCCTGCAGTCAGGGGGCAGAGGCAAATGGATCTTTGTGAGTTTGAACCTAGCCTGGTCTACATCATGAATTCTAGAACAGCCAGGGCTACAGAGAGACCCTGTCTCAAAAAAGAAACAACAGCACATTAAAACAAAACTTAAAAAGGAAAATAAAAGAAAATAAACAAGTTGGGCCGTTCCTTAAAATCAGATCTGCATTGGGCTGGAAAATGGCTCCCCAGCTAAGAGCAGGCACGCTGTAGCAGGGAACCCATGTCAGGTGGCTCACAGCAGCCTGGGCTCCATGGGCACCTGCACTCACTTACGAGTGTGCACACACACTATTAAAAATAAGAAAAATAAATCCTTTCTAAAAACCATGACCCCACCCCTGCTGAGCACCCATGTGCCTGGCTCTGAGAACAGTCCTGGTCTTCGAGCTGAGGGCGACTCTTCTCCCCTGTGGGGCCTCTAACATAGCCGCCTTAAAGTGCAGGGGGCGGGGAATTGGGCCACTTTAAGTTCATCTCACTTACAGCCGCCTTGATCCTGGAATTGGTCGCCCTGCATCCTAGCAGCCAGGGCAGTGGGCAAATGGGTACCCCAGGTGGAGTGGGTATATCAAGTTGATCATTGAGCTACCTGGCATCCAGGACAAAAAGGGCTAACTAAGAAAACAAGTGTGACTTCAGCTCCTAAGGTGTCTGTATTATTAGTATTCTCAGAAATGAAATGACCTCGGGGCACTGATGTAAAGGTGAATAGGCTTGAAAGGTCGCTGCCAGCTTGCTCTGTGCTAACTACCGTTCTTTCTTTCTCTTCCTCTCGCCTTCTCCCCTGCCACCTCACAATCTCTCCCACCACTGCCATCTTCCCTGCCCTCCCTGCGCGTCCCTAGAACAAGGGGGCCTCCAACAGTTCACTTTACTTGGCTCCTTCCCATCGTCACCCCCTGGACCTGCGGGGAGACTCAGCTCTGGCGCTTCTCCGCCAGGGGGTGGGTTTCTCTGTGCACCCACGGGTGAGGCTTGTAGAACACAGTTGATGGGGACCGTGGGAGGGGTCCTGGGTGGATATGTTGGTCCCCGCTCCTGTCCCTCCTTTCTGAGCCCTTGGTGGTTCTGGAGCCTTCTAGCTAGACCATGTAATAAAAATACACAGACGGGGCCAGCAAAATGGCTCAGCAAGTGAAGGTGTGTGTACTGCCAAGACTGAGCTCAGTCTCCCAAGGACCCACACGGTGGAAGGAGAGAACCAGCTCCCACAAGTTGTCCTCCACACATGCCCTGTACACACACGTACACACACATACACACATGCATGTGCACGCACACATACACACATACACACACGTACACACACATACATACACACATGCATGTGCACGCACACATACACACACATACACACAGATACATACACACATGCATGTGCATGCACACACATGTACATACACAGAGACATACACATACACACACGTACATACACACGCATGCGCGCACACACACTCACAGTGTGCTAACATTTTAAGAAGGGCATTTCCCGAACACCTAATGTGCAAATAAGAAAATAAGCACAGCTGGACGATGGCGCACACCTTTAATCCCAGCACCCAGGAGGCAGAGGCAGGCTGATCTCTGTGAGTTCAAGGCCAGCCTGTTCTACATAGAAAGTTCCAGGACAACTGGGACTACACAGAGAAACCCTGTCTTGAAAAACAAAAAGAAACAAACAGGAAAAAAAAAAAAGAAAGGTGAAGAGGAATGAAGAGGAAGAAAGAAACACAGAAAGGTTATATATCTTGCTCAAGGTCACACAGCCAGTAAGTGCTAGAGTAGGGATTTGAACCCAGAACCTTAGCTCTTCCTTACGCTGTAGGAACACAATCAATGATATCTGTTGTTTTGAAAATGATTGACTGAATAGGAGCACCAGAGAGAGTTGAACTTGGGGAGGGTCAGCAGTGGCGGGTCACGTGAAGACTCACTGCCAGGTTCTGACCCTGGATTTCTGGTTTCTGAGCTATGTAACCTTGAAGCCAGTTGCTGCATTTCTGACCCTCTGTCTGCCTGTCAACTGCACACCTCTGACCAGGCCAAGAAGCAATGTTATGTACGACATGCCAGGTCCTGTAAACAGCGAGACATTCGGTCTCAGCTAGCCCCACTCCCAAAAGCTGAGTCTCAGCAGCTGGGTGTGGTGGCTGAGGGAGGAGGATGGCGGAATCTGTAGCTAACTGACCTTGGCCCTTTTTGTCCCTCCACAGTGGAAGGCATTGTGGGGCTGGAGCAGGTGAGCAGCCTTGGGGATGGCCCTCCGGGAGGCCGCCCCCGCCGTGGAATGTTCCGGACTGTGGGGCAGCTCTACAAGGAATCTCTGAGCCGCCTCATGGCCACACTCAGCAACACCAACCCCAGTTTTGTCCGCTGCATCGTCCCCAATCATGAGAAGAGGGTTAGTAGGAAAGGCCAGTCAGCTCGATGTGCTCTCTGAGTGGGCACAAGTGGCTGCCATGTCTGGTTCTCTGTTCCTGTGACCTAAACTTTTTGAGTGTCCACTGTGTGGCAGAGAGGGCTTGGGGACACAGTGACAGAGAGATAAACCTCTTCCAGTTCCTCCTGTGTCTGCAAGGAGCTAACAAGTACAGGGAGCGCATCTAGTTCTCCCATTTGCTGGTAGACAGGGCATGCGATAAACACACATTCAGCCACCCACCCACTGTGAATGTTTAGGTGAATCTGGAGAGTTAGAAGGGTCAGGTTGGTTTTGCCTGGCTACAGAGTCACAGGAGGCTCCCTGGAGGGGCGGGGCCTGAGCTGCACAGCAGAGGCAGTTTTCCTAGCGGAGACAGCTTGTGCCAACACCCAGAGGCGGGTGGGAGCATAGCAAGAGCAGGAATGGGAAAAGGCTGCTGGGATAGGAGGTGGCACAGGCCAGGCCTGTCTATCAATCCTGCTCTAGGGACAACGAGACAGAAAAATTGTTAAGTTCAGGGCGGGTCTCACCTATAGCAGCAGTTCAAAGCCAGCCTGGGCAACTTAGTAACACCTTGTTTCAAATAAAACAAAGAGGGCCGAGGGTGCTGCTCAGTGGTAAGGCTCCATCCTAGATCCCCCAATGAGAGGCTGGCCCTGACTGTGGCGCCCCTGGTAGCCACCACTGACCCTGCCGTCACCCCTGCAGGCTGGGAAACTGGAGCCACGCCTGGTGCTGGACCAGCTCCGCTGTAACGGGGTCCTCGAGGGTATCCGTATCTGCCGCCAGGGCTTCCCCAACCGCATCCTCTTCCAGGAGTTCCGCCAGCGGTGAGCCAGACCCGTGAAGGGCTCCAGGGGCCTGGGTAGAAGGGGAGCCAAGTCCCTTCGAGTACCATCTCAGCCTGGGGTTTGCCGCCAGGTCATTGAGTCTCAGTTTCCCTTCTGTGGTATATGAGAGGGGAGGGGAAATGTGCAGAGTTAGCATCCTCTATACTTTAAAACTGAACTTGAAGATGGGCATAGTGGCACATGTCTTTAATCCTGGGATAGATACAGGAAGATCTCTTGAGATCAGGGCCAGCCTGGTCTACATAGAGAGTTCCAGGCCAACCAGAGCTACACAGTGAGTGAGAGCCTGTCTCAAAAAAAGCAGTATTCCAAAAATGTTCTAATACTGTGGTTAGCATGCCTCATTTCTACCAAGCCTTGTTCATATGGTCTCTCATGACGCGCGGCCCTCTTCCCGTCTCTGTCCCCTCCGGTTGCAGCTATGAGATCCTCACCCCAAACGCCATTCCCAAGGGCTTCATGGATGGCAAGCAGGCCTGTGAGAAGATGGTATATAGGGGCAAGGGCCTATGTTTTGGGGGACGAGCCCTGTGGAGGGATGAGGCTTTGTGGTTTGCACCTGGGCCTGCTCAGTGGGTGGGGCCTATGGCTGGGAATGGGGCCTATAGATGGGGGCGGTGCTAACTGCATGGGCAGAGCCTTTGGTGTTGGAGTGGGATATATGGGTAGGGTTGCATGGGGCCTTAGGGTGGAGTGGGGCCCATAGCATGGGAGTGGGGTCTGTGGCAGGTGTAGCACCTGGACAGGGAATTCAGTTGCTGGGGGAGGGCGAGGGAACCTCCCCATTGTTCTTCCTGATACCGGTTCCCTTTCTCCATCTCCTTCCGTCCCGTTCTCACCTCCCAGATCCAGGCCCTGGAGCTAGACCCCAACCTATACCGTGTTGGCCAAAGCAAGATCTTCTTCCGTGCGGGAGTCCTGGCCCAGCTGGAGGAGGAGCGGGATCTGAAGGTCACCGACATCATAGTGTCTTTCCAGGCAGCGGCACGGGGCTACCTGGCCCGCAGGTGAGGGAAGTCAGGCTATGCCAGGTGTTGTGAGCCAAGGCTGGGCTGAGGCCTGCACACTCCCAGAGGGAGCTCGAGTCCTACATGCTGTAGGAGTTCAGAAAGCTGGGGTCCAGCAAGATACGTTTGGCCTCAACTAATTGCTCAGACCGCAGTTGGAGGGGCAACATGTCTTGCTGGAAGCTGCCTGACTGAGACAGATGAGAAGCTGGTCTGTGTAAGGGCCTGTGACAAGCGCCTGGCCTGTCTCAGGATGCAGGCAGGTGGAGAGCAGTTTCTTCTCTCCTCAGAACAAACAGATGCTCCAACCCCAGGCTGAGGCCTGCGGGCCTTGCCCAGGGGTCCTGGGGAGCTGGGGGTGGCGGGATCAAGGACAGGGTCCGTGTGTTGGGGTGGACTGAACGGAAGGAAGGGAGGCTGAGGCCTGGACAGAGCCAAGAGCAGGCTGTGTGAGGCCGACTGTAAACTCTGCTGCGACTGGGGCTCCAGCTCAGTTGGCACGAGGTTCACCCAGCGTGCACCAGGCCTGAGGAGGCCAAGGTAGGTGGATGGGAGTTCACAGCCTGAGCTACATGAGACCCCATCTCAGAAGTAACTAATCTAGAGTGGCTGCTCCCGGGGGGCCGGCTCCCACTCTCCTCCGTGTCCCCACAGGGCCTTCCAGAGAAGGCAGCAGCAGCAGAGCGCCCTGCGGGTGATGCAGAGGAATTGCGCTGCCTATCTCAAGCTGAGGAACTGGCAGTGGTGGAGACTGTTCACCAAGGTGAGCGAGGCTGTGCCTGCGCCTGAGCCTGCGCCTGCGCTCTGGGGGAGGGAGGCACCGTTCCCCAGGGCTGTAAACTGGAGCCAATCTGTCCGCCTATGACAAGTGATTTAAAGTAGTCAGATTCGGGACACTGGGGTGGGCGATGGTGCACTGCGGAAGACAGGTTGAGGCCTTGCCTGGGGCTGGACCTCAGTTGGCAGGATGCTTGCTCAGCATGTACAAAACTGTCAGAACTCAAGAAGCCAGAGAATCAGGTGTTAAGTCATTTGGGGCTACATAAAGAGTTTGATGCTTACTTGGGCTACATAAAATCTGGTCTCAGAAAACACGGGGGAGAGGTGACAACATGGCTTGGCTGACTAAGGGCGCCCTCTGCCAAGCCTGATGCCATGAGTTCAGTCACCCGCACTGTGGAAGGAGAGAATTGACTTCCGCGAGGACTTTGACCGCCATACCTTCATGCCCACGCAGTAAATCAGTAAATGTGGGGGAGAAAGAGGTGAGCCATCCTGGTTTACATGAGAGCCTGGTTCAAAACCACCAAACAGGACTGGAGAGATGGCACAGTGGTTAAGAGCATTGCCTGGTCTTCCAAAGATCCTGAGTTCAATTCCCAGCAACCACATGATGGCTCACAACCATCTGTAATGAGGTCTGGTGCCCTCTTCTGGCCTGCAGACATATACACAGACAGAATATTGTATAAATAATAAATAAATTAAAAAAAAAAAAAACCACCAAACAAACTAAAGGAAAAGTCCAGGCAGCTTCAGGTGCAGCTGGATCCAGAGTACTCCAGGGCACTTCCAGACCACCCTCAGGTTCACAGCAAGGGTGGCGTGTTGCACGCATCGGGTGGATTCCATTCTTGAAACTACTGCGCTTTTCCCGCAGGTGAAGCCCCTGCTGCAGGTGACACGACAGGACGAGGTGCTGCAGGCGCGTGCCCAGGAGCTGCAGAAAGTTCAGGAGCTGCAGCAGCAGAGCGCACGTGAAGTGGGGGAGCTGCAGGGCCGGGTGGCACAGGTGAAGAGCAAGCCCTGTGATATGAGGAGTGAGGCCTAGCCATGGTGGCCGGTCTGTGTGGGCGTGGCCATGGCGTGAGGAGCTGAGCTTTGGGTGGAGTGTGGGGCGGTGCGTGGCTCAACCTCACGTTGGTGAGGACTGGGACTGGCAGCTGGGCGGTACATGAAAGGCAGAATGAAGAGGGTGAGGGGCGGGGCTGTGGAAGGGGCCAGACGGGGGCTTGGAGGGCTGTTGGGCAGGCCCTGTGTGATGGGCAGGATCCCCAGGGGCAGGGGTGGGGTTTAAGGTTGGCTTGGTGCCTTGGGATGGCGATTGGGGGCAAACAATAAGGGGAAGAGGGTGAGGGGTGGAATGGTGAGGGGTGAAGGGTCTTTGGGTGGAGCTGTGGCAGGGCTGTGGAGGTGGGAGGGGTAGATCAGCACTTGAGGGACAGTGTCTGGCTGTGCCCCGCTGGGTATGTGGTGTGAGGTTAAGGAAGGTTACAGGAGCTGTGGGAACAGTCTGAGTGGGGGCCCCTAACTGGTACCCCCCCACACACAGCTAGAGGAGGAACGCTTACGCCTGACTGAGCAGCTGCGTGCCGAAGCGGAGCTATGCTCTGAGGCCGAGGAGACTCGGGCACGGTTGTCCGCCCGGAAGCAGGAGCTGGAGCTGGTGGTGTCAGAGCTGGAGGCTCGGGTGGGCGAGGAAGAGGAGTGCAGCCGGCAGCTGCAGGGCGAGAAGAAGCGGCTGCAGCAGCACATACAGGTGTGGGGAACCCAGGCACCCCGTCCACGTCCACACCTCAGCTCTGAGGGTCCAGGCGGCAGAGGAGCTGGAGTTCAGGCACCACTGGGTCCAGCTATACAAATCCCCTCCTCAGGGTTCAGTCTGTCTCCTGGCTCTGAAGGCCCCGTCCCACTCCCACCCTGAGCAGCCCCTATCCTGTGTGCAGAGAGAACATTTGAGCTCTTCTGCAGGGCTGCAGATTGTTATCTTCAGGGTCTGAGATGGTGCCAGGTATACACTAGGCACTCAAATGAATGGCAAGGGAAGACAGGAAAGGCTGATGCTGCCCAGTATCACTCAGGGTGTGGACCTGTGTGAAGCCTCGGCCCCTGAGGTCCCTTCTGCCCACCCCACCCCCACTTCAGGAGCTGGAGAGCCACCTGGAAGCTGAGGAGGGTGCCCGGCAGAAGCTGCAGCTAGAGAAGGTGACCACAGAGGCCAAGATGAAGAAGTTTGAGGAGGACCTGCTGCTTCTGGAGGATCAGAACGCCAAGCTGAGCAAGGTGGGGCTAGGGACACACCAAAACAAGATATGGTCGCTGGTCTCCTGCTGGGATGCTGGCCCGGCAACTGGAGGGTGATGTGAGGCTGTGCTGCCCCGTGGGGTGGCCTGCCAGGCTGTTCATAAGAGCAGCCTTGGCCTTCTGTGTGCTAGCGGCTTAATGTGTGGGATGAGTACCTGGGAGGTGGCCTGGGCCCAGGCCCCAGAGTGCAGAGGACGAAAGGATAGCAGGGAGGCCAAGGGTCTGACTTCCTTCTGTCCCCAGGAGCGGAGGCTGCTGGAGGAGCGTCTGGCTGAGTTCTCCTCACAGGCAGCTGAAGAGGAGGAGAAAGTCAAGAGCCTCAACAAGCTGAGGCTCAAATATGAAGCCACAATTGCAGACATGGAAGGTGAGTAGCCGGAGTCAGGGTGGGCTGTGTGCAGCTGAGCCAGAGTGGGCTGTGAGCAGCTGAGCCAGGGTGGGCTGTGTGCATGCTGTATGCTGCCAGCTAGGGGGTCAGAGAGGAGGCAGACTGGGTCTGACCTCAGGCGAAGCCCTCACCTGTCCTGGTGCCCACAGACCGGCTGAAGAAGGAGGAGAAAGGCCGCCAGGAACTGGAGAAGCTGAAGCGGCGCCTGGACGGGGAGAGCTCTGAGCTGCAGGAGCAGATGGTGGAGCAGAAGCAGCGGGCGGAGGAGCTGCTTGCACAGCTGGGCCGCAAGGAGGATGAGCTGCAGGCGGCCCTGGTCAGGTGATTTCCCCAGGGGCAGCTCCTCCTCCTGTCTCCACCGGGGCCAGATGGGACCCAGCATGTGATGTGGCTCCACACTCTTATCGAGCCACTACCGTGTGCCAGCTACGGTGCCTATTGAAAGACAGTGCCCACATTGCATGGCAAGTCTTCCAAGAAAGCTCGGCTGTGAGTCCAGGTCCATTCCAGAGGTGTTAGCATGTGAATTAGAAAGCCTGGGGGAAAGCCTGGGTCCGCTCAGTGGTTAGGAACACTGGCTGCTATTGGAGAGTACCCAGATTCAGGTCCCAGCACCCACATGGAGGCTCAGAGCCATCTGTAACTTCAGTTCCGTGGGATACAGCTCTCTCCTGGCCCCGGGGACACTACTCGTGTGGCGCATGTGCCCACTTGCAGCCAAGCACTCACGCACATAAAAAAAAAATCCTAAAAAAATTAAAGTGGAGAAATGACTTGAAGAGGACACTGGGGCTGGGGAGATGGCTCAGAGGTTAAGAGCACTGGCTGCTCTTCCAGAGGTCCTGAGTTCAATTCCCAGCAACCACATGGTGGCTCACAACCATCTAAGATTTGGTGCCCTCTTCTGGTCTGCAGGAACCACACAGGTAGGCAGAACACTGCATACATAGTAAATAAATAAATAAAGACACTGCCCCCCACTTGTACACAAAAGTTAAAGTGGCCCAGAAAGGTGGCACATGCTTGTCATCCCAGCTCCAGGGAGGCTGAGACAGGAGCATTGCCATGAGTTTAAGGCTATCCTGAGCAAGTTAGAAAGATCCTGTCCTAGAAAACAGCAACAACAAACCTCCAAAGAAGACCCATGTAAAGGGCTGGGCACATGGCAGGAGCCCAGTGTCGCCCGGAACTGTGGAGAGGATCCTGCTGCACACTCAGGAACATGAAGGATTTAGGAACAGGACTCACACAACCAATGACAGAGCCAAGACTTGAACCCACATCTGAGCTGTTCATCCTCAGCTCTGCCTACTTGGGTGCCAACCCCTCCCTGATCCTTGTCACACCCCCAGGGCAGAGGAGGAGGGCGGAGCCCGTGCCCAGCTGCTCAAGTCCCTGCGAGAGGCACAGGCCGGCCTGGCCGAGGCTCAGGAGGACCTGGAGGCTGAACGGGCAGCCAGGGCCAAGGCAGAGAAGCAGCGCCGGGACCTGGGAGAGGAGCTGGAGGCCCTGCGTGGGGAGCTAGAGGACACACTGGATTCCACCAACGCCCAGCAGGAGCTGCGGTAAGGAGAGGGTGGTGGCCTGGGCTGGGAGGATGTGGTGGGTGGGGCACATACGGACAGAGCCACCACCCACACGGGTACCAGCTCTGCAGAATGAATGGAAGAGTCAGATCCTTGCATGGCCCTCAGACCACCCCAGTCTTAGAGATGTTCAAACCAGAGACACATAAAGGAACTGCAGACCATTGAGAACACTCAATGCCAAGTCTTAGGAGTGGAGAGATGGCTCAGTGGTTAGAGCACTGGCTGTGCTTACAGAGGACCTGAGTTCAGTTTCTAGCACCCTCATGGCAGCTTACAACTTCCTGTAGCTCCAGATCTGGGAGATATGATGTCCCCTTCTGGCCTCCTTGGGTACTACAGTCATATGTATATACCACACACACACACATAAGTAAAAATAAAGAAGATGGAAGTCAGCTTATAGACGAGCCTCTGGGCTGAATATGGCCTGAGTAGTGCTAGGAGTTGACCTTTGACCCATTACCCCTCGTACATCTCTACCCAGACACCTTGGGAAGTGTATTTGTTACACAGCAAATACCTTACAAGAGACAACTTGAGAGAGAGATGTGCTTTAGCTCGTGAGCCGTGGCAAGGATGTGGCTTCCACTGGCAGAAGCCTCTCCTGTCTGATGGGGAGCTTGCAGTAGAGCTGGCTCTAATCTTGACGGAACAGCAGCTGGACTAGGGCGGGAACCCAGTCTGCTATAACCCTGAGCCTCCCTGTACTAGCTGGACCTGTGTCCCAAAGGCTCTTCATCTATTCAGAGCAGCGCCTCCAGCTGGTCACTGGGGTGATGGGCACATGAGCCGGTTTTACATCCAGGCCCTCACAGGAAGCAAAGGCTATGGTCCCTCCTTAGAGGAAAAGGAGAAAAATCACATCCTACAGTCCTCTGCTCTAAATTCCTGTCTCCTCCCCTGTTCCACCATCAAAGGTCAAAGAGGGAACAGGAGGTGACAGAGCTGAAGAAGACTTTGGAAGAGGAGGCTCGTGTTCATGAGGTGGCCATGCAGGAGTTGAGGCAGAGGCATGGCCAGGCCCTGGGGGAGCTGGCAGAGCAGTTAGAGCAAGCCCGGAGGGTGAGTCGATAGTGGCCCAGCCACCCTCAGGGACATGCATAGCCTTGTATCAGTGTTAACTGAGTAATTACTTAATTGGTGGGGTCCATGGTAAAAAGGAAATACTGAACAAAACCAAGAGATCAAGGCGGCGAGCCATCCTGCCCCAGCAACTCCAGCCATCTCCTTACAGGGCAAAAGTGTGTGGGAGAAGACCCGGCTAACCCTGGAGGCCGAGGTGTCTGAGCTGAGGGCTGAGCTGAGCAGCTTGCAGACCTCAAGACAGGAGGGTGAGCAGAAGAGGCGCCGCCTGGAGTCCCAGCTGCAGGAGGTCCAGGGCCGCGCCAGTGATGTTGAGCGGTCTCGGACGGAGGCTGCCGAGAAGCTGCAGAGAACTCAGGTGGGTGGGGTGGGGTGTCACGTGACCCTGGGGGTAGCTGTGAGAAGTTCCACTCCACATAGGCCAACAAGGACAGACCAAGAGCAATGACTCCACCCCTGTCTAGTTTGGCTCAAGTATTTTTAGTTTTTGAGACAGGGTCTCTCACTTATGTAGGCCTAGCTACCCTGGAACGCGCTCTGTAGTTCAGGCTGAACTTGGACAAACAGAGATCCATCAATCTCTGCCTCCTGAGTGCTAGGATTAAAGGCGTGCACCACCTCACCCAGCCCCCTCGTCCCCTCTCATTCTGAACGGTGTCCCCTCATCACCCAGCCCCCTAATCCCCTCTCATTGCTGAACGGTGTCCCCTATCACCAGCTCCCTTGTCCCCTCCCATTGCTGAACGGTGTTCCCTCATCACCTGTCCCCCTCATCGCCTCTCATTGCTGAACAGTGTTCCCTCATCCGTGTCTATGATTCATTGTCCACGTCACCCAGTTGGTGATGTGGCTGTTGCTCCCTCTTCAGATCAGGCTTGAATTTCCCCGTGGACACAGGGCCCAGCAATCCCTCTCCTCTGGGAACACTGTTGTTCTGGGCCCCATGGCAGCACTGTGCTAGACTGCAGAGTAGCTTCTGGCCACGTTGCTGGCGTCCCACCCATGTGTGCAGAGGTTGGGACAGAGGACCAACAGGGCCCACCATGTTGAATTCCCTCCTCTTCACAGGCTGAACTTGAAAGCGTGTCCACGGCACTGAGCGAGGCTGAGTCCAAGGCCATCAGGCTGGGCAAGGAGCTGAGCAGTGCAGAGTCCCAGCTGCACGACACCCAGGTGACCTGCTCGTCCCCCAGCGCCGTCCTCTGCCCTGCCTCTGACTGGACCTGACCCCCACCATCCCTTCCACCCACAGGAACTGCTGCAGGAGGAGACCAGGGCAAAGCTGGCCTTGGGGTCCCGTGTGCGTGCCCTGGAGGCCGAGGCGGCCGGACTTCGGGAGCAGATGGAAGAGGAAGTGGTTGCCAGGGAGCGGGCTGGTCGTGAGCTGCAGAGTGCCCAGGCCCAGGTGGGCAGTGAGACCAGGGACCGTGGCCCTTACACCGTTGTACCTAGTGTCCCCGGCTGGGCCTGGGTGGTGCTCTCACCCACCACTGTTTCTGTCCCCACCGCCATGCCCGCCCTTGCCTTTCCTACCCACACATGCCCTCCGGCCTTGTGGGTCATCACATGGGCTCCTCCAGAGCTCCTGCTGTCTCCCCAGCTGGCACAAGGGCTCTGCTCACCGGCTCTCACAGCCGACTATGACTCCCCAGTACCCTGGACAGAGCCTCTGCCTGAACTTCCCAGTGATGCCCGCAAGCCTTCGCTCCTCCAGACTTAGGGTCTTCCCTCCCTTGTAATTCTCCATTTTACTCTCACCAAGTTCTGGCTACCTTGGGCTATGACTATTCTACCCATGAGTCTCCCCACCAGATTAGGAGTCCCTTCTTATAACTCTGACCCTGTGTGTGGGAAGCCTTCCACTGGCAGGCTCTGTGGGCTTCAGAACCCATCTCCATGGAGATTCTTCCCCAGCCTGGGCCTCCTCAGATTATGTTTCTCTTCTTCCTCAGCCTGTCACCTGGCCTTGGTCTTGGGATCCAAGAGCAGGTCCCATTTGGACTGAGCCTTGGGTCGTGCTGAAGATGGCAACACCCTGGAAGAGCAGGGTTGATAGTCCTCAGGGTCTCAGCTGCCATGAGGCAGGAGGGTCCAGTGGTCAGCTCCTTCCCGTCTTCGGGCCTCAGTTGGCACCCAGGACACAGGGTTCTAGGAGCCCACACCACAGTCACTCACAGCTGTGGCTTCCACACCCTTCTCTTCCCTGCAGCTCTCGGAATGGCGGCGACGCCAGGAGGAAGAGGCTGGGGTGCTGGAGGCTGGGGAGGAGGCTCGGCGCCGTGCAGCCAGGGAGGCGGAGGCCCTGGCCCAGCGCCTAGCAGAGAAGACAGAGGCAGTGGAGAGGCTGGAGCGAGCTCGGCGGCGGCTGCAGCAGGAACTGGACGATGCTACAGTGGACCTGGGGCAGCAGAAGCAGCTTGTGAGCACACTGGAGAAGAAGCAGCGTAAGTTTGACCAGGTGAGTGCCTTGGTTTACCCAGCTGGCTACCCTGAGGAACCTGAAACTCATTTGAATATTAGGTAGAAACTTGCTGGGGAGAGGGGACATGTGAGATGGATTTTGAAGTGTGCATAGGAATGGTGTCACAGCCAGGCAGGTGTTGCCTGTAAATCAGGCCGTCCTGAAGGTCACAGTGTCACCCTACTATTGTCTGAGTGTCCCAGTTTGATAATGCTATGCAGAACACCCTCTCTGTGCCCCCGATGGGGCTCACATCCTCCACTTCCCTGTGTGTTGCTGCTCCCACCCCAACCTCAGTTTACCCAGCTAGAAAATGGGAATCGTGCCAGGATTCCACAGCCTGAGGAATAAAATAATGACTGCAGGCATCAGAGGTTGTGTGCCTGTCAGCATCCTGTTACTGTGCAAATGTTGGTGGCAACTGGCTCATGAGATGGAAAGGGTTTTGCTCATGAGTTCGGAGGTTTTGGTCCATGGCCACACTGGGTCTGTGGTGAGTCCGCAGAGCACAGCAGGGTGTGGAAGAGGACAGCAGAAGTCAGAGCCCCTCCACCTGGCCCAATCTAGTGCCACCGTTCCCAAGGCCCACCAGTTCTGTAGTGAAGGTTGTAGGTGTTGAGTGTCTCTCACTCCAGACTCTAATTCTGCCTCTGCCAGCAGCAGGGGACCCACTCTGGAGAACCAAAGCCACACAAAATGTATCTTTAGCTAGTTGGCTTCCTCAACCAGAACCTAAGCATTCTGGCCTGCCAGGTATGTCTCAGGACTGAGTTATGCAAAGGCTGTGATCCTTCAGGCTGCTCATAGAGTCCCCGACCATGTACAAAGACTCTGCCATCACTCCCGATTCACAACAGATGCAGCGATCTATTTAATCTTTCGCTACAGGTCATGTGCCTTTGTAGCTGATGGAAAGAGTTTCAGAGGCCTGGGGAGGCAGCCTGAGTCCGGATACCCCAACATCCATGTAAATGCTGGATGGGTGTGGTGGCCGCCTGTAATTCCAGTCTTAGTGGCAGGGCATCCCCAGAAAGACTGGCTAGCTCTGTCCCTCTCCCTGCCCATCTCTTGTCTCTCTCCATTTCTAGCTTTGTCTCTGTCTCTAGGATCTCCCTTCACCCTCTCCTCTTCCCTCATCTACCCTGCCCTTCTCCTTCCAGTCAGCCCATCTCCCCTGCATCTTTCCCTGTAGCTCCTGGCAGAGGAGAAGTCTGCCGTACTACGGGCTGTGGAAGACCGTGAGCGGGTGGAGGCTGAAGGCCGGGAGCGAGAGGCCCGGGCCCTCTCCCTGACACGGGCCCTGGAGGAGGAGCAGGAGGCGCGGGAGGAGCTGGAAAGGCAGAACCGGGCCTTGCGGGCTGAGCTGGAAGCACTGCTGAGCAGCAAGGACGACGTGGGCAAGAACGTAAGCACGCGTGGGCAGCGTGGTGATGGGGATTGCGAGCACATGCATGTGTGCAGCACAGCAGATACCCCAGTTGTGTTAACACAGCAGACACCCCAGTCGTGTTAACACAGCAGACACCCCAGTCGTGTTAACACAGCAGACACCCCAGTCATGTTAACACAACAGCCAAGAGCTGCACTCACCAAAGGCTGAATGGGTGTTCTGCACACACTTGCAGGGTGTGAATAGAGCTCCCCCTCTCTCATACACACACACACACACACACACACACACACACACACGGTTTTGTTTTGGCTTTTTGGTTGGTTGTTGTTTGTTTTTCGGGACATGGTTTCTCTGTGTAGTCGTGGCTGTCCTGGAACTCACTCTGTAGACCAGGCTGGCCTCAAACTCAGAGATCCTCCTGCCTCTGCCTCCCAAGTGCTGGGATTAACAGCATGTGCCATCACCACAGTGACTCTGTGTGTGTGTGTGTGTGTGTGTGTTGTTGGTTGCCTTCCTCCCCCGTCCCATCAGGCTACCTAGCTTTCCTATACAGCACAGGACCAGCTGCCTAGGTAGGAAGCTACCATGGAAGACTAGGCTCTCTTGTATTAATAAGCAGATATGCCCATAGAGAAGTCTGGCCCTGGCAGTGCCTCAGGCCCTCTGCAGGTGACCCTAGGCCGTGTCAGCAGTGAGTGCCAACCACACAAGGGCCAAATTCCATACCACATGACCTAGGTTTCCGCCAGAAGGCACAAGACACTGTGAAGAGTGAAATGTAAGGATGTCTGGCTAGCAAGAGGGTTCAGAGGACAGAGGTGCTCACCCCCAAGCCTGCTGACCTCAGTTTGACCCCTGGGGCCCACATGGTAGGAGAGAACAGACTCCTGCAGATTATCGTCCAGCCTTTATTTTTACATTGGCACACGTGTGTGTGTACACACATACATGTAAATTCAGCATAGTCATGGGTCTGTGAATGAGCACGTGACCTGAGTACCTCAAGGTCATGGCAAGTATATCAGGGAAGACTGGAATGCAGCAGTGTGTGTGTGTGTCTGTGTGCGCGAGTGTGCGCGCGCACGTGTGGTGTATGTGTGTGAATGTGTGTGGTGTTTGTGTATGTGTGTGCGTGCACGTGTGTGTATGTGTGTGTATGTATGTGTACGTGTGTGGTATATGTGGTGGTGTTTGTGTATATGTGTGTGTGCGTGTGTGGTGTTTGTGTGTGAATGTGTGTGGTGTTTGTGTATGTGTGTGCGTGCACGTGTGTGTATGTGTGTGTATGTATGTGTACGTGTGTGGTATATGTGGTGGTGTTTGTGTATATGTGTGTGTGTGTGCGTGTGTGGTGTATGTGTGTGGTGTTTGTGTATATGTGTGTGTGTGCATGTGTGTGTGTGTGTGTGCAGGTGAGTTGCGGGGCAGGGGACGACTGACCTCACAGGGTCTGAACTGGAGTCTGCTCAGGTGGTTTTTACATTTCTCATCACTGTGTTTGGCTGAGACAAAGTTACATCTGGAAGTTTTCCCTCCGTGTCCACCTTCCTGACCTCACCGTCCGATACTTCCCTCTGCAGAGCACAGACTCGAGGACTGACTATACAGTTGTTACCAAAAATCAAACAAGAAGCAGAACTCATGTTTAAGGAAATTTATGACCTTTTTTCCTTTCTTGTTTTTTTTTATTTAAAAAAAATTTACTTTTCATTTTACATACCAACCCCAGTTCCCCCTCCCTCCCCTTCTCCTGCCTCATCCCCATTTCCCCCTCCAATCCCCCCTCCCATCCCCCCTTCAGAGGAGGTAAGGCCTCCCTTGGGGAGTCAACAAGGTCTGACATACCAACTTGAGGCAGGACAAGCCCCTCCCCTCACTTACCTCCCCCCATCAAGGCTGAGCAGAGTATCCCTCATAGGGAATGGGCTCCAAAAAACCAGTTCATACACCTGCGATAGGTCCTGGCCTAAGCACTCCCCCCCCCAACAGATCAAGCCACATAACTGTCACCTACATTCAGAGGGCCTAGTTTGGCCCCATGCAGGTTCCCCAGCTGTCAATCCATAGTTATGGTTTTGGGTTGGGTTTTTTTTTTTTAGTTTTTTAATGTATTTATTTTATGTGTATGAATATTTTGCCTGCATGTGTGTATGTGCAGCATGCGCACGCAGTACCCTGAGAGGCCAGAAGAGGGCGCTGTAAGAGCAGCAGTGTGTTTAACTGTTAGGGCATTTCTGTAGCTCCTAGTGCATGCTTTTGTGACAGGCTTTGTCCATAATGAGGCCACATGCCAGTGGGCTGCCTGTGGACACACCTGTTGGGATATTTTACTTTTGTTGCCCTTCAAGTGGTTTTTTTTTTTTTTTTTTTTTTGTAAATTGGGGTTTTGGGATTAGGGGGTTTCTGCCTACACAGTGCACACGATCCTAGCTATGCCTCTGCCTCTGCCGCTATGGTGACACCTGGCAGAAACAACTGAAGGAGAAAGGGTTTAAACTCCAGCTTCTAGTCCACCGCCAGCAGGTGTCAAGGCAGGGACTTGAGAAGCACTGGTCACTTTCACAGTAAAGAGCGGGACCCAGACCAGTGGGCGGTCCTTTCATGTCAATTAACACAGAAGGGTCATCACAGCCCAACCTGACCTGGACAGCCCCTCGCTGAAACCTTCTTCCCAGGCGATTTTAGAGTGTGTCACAACAATTAAAACTGAACGTCACATACAGGTTTCCATAAAATGTTTTCAGATAATTTAAGATGATTTAAGGTAGGTGCTTAGTAAGCAGTGTGAGTGGGGAATGACTCACTGAGGCCCTTCTCCCAGCTGTCATGGCAGGACTCGGACTCACTTCCTATCCCACCAGGTGCACGAGCTGGAGCGAGCCCGCCGGGTGGCTGAACAGGCAGCCAATGACCTGCGGACACAGGTGACAGAACTGGAGGATGAGCTGACCGCCACAGAGGACGCCAAGCTGCGCCTGGAGGTGACCGTGCAAGCCCTGAAGGCTCAGCACGAGCGTGACCTGCAGGGCCGTGACGATGCAGGCGAGGAGAGGCGGAGGCAGCTGGCCAAGCAGGTACTGCCCAGCAGGTGGCTGTGGGGCACCTGTCCCTCCTGATGAACGCATGCGAAAAGGGAGTTCCCCTTTGGAGCATTTCCATCAGGGTCCCCTTGCTGTCCCCATCCAGAAAGCCATCTTTGTGTTCTGACAGGAGGCAGTGACACACCAGGTGTCATGTACAGCCTCCCTCCTGCCCCTCACTGCCAGCCTAAGTCACATGCAGGTGTCTCTAGACTTTTCCTTAGGAAGTTTAAATGGACTTCTTGTCCAAGTTCACCATGACCATGGCAACTCTTATAGGCCTGGTGGTGGTGGTAGCGCACGCCTTTAATCCCAGCACTTGGGAGACAGAGACAGGCAGATTTCTGTGAGTTCAAGGCCAGCCTAGTCTACAAAGTTCCAGGACAGCCAGATCTTCAAAGGTTCAGTCCATTATCATCATGACAGGGCATGGCAGCAGGCAGACATGGTGCTGGAGAAGTAGCTGAGAGTCCTACATTGCAGGCATCAGGAAGCTGGCTAAGACACTGGGCCATATCCCGAGCACAGGAAAACTCAAAGCCCACCCCCACAGTGACACACTTCCTCCACCCAGGCCACACCCACTCCAACAAGCCACACCTCCTAATATTGTCACTCCCTGTGAGATTCTGGGGGCCAGTTATATTCAAACTACCACACTTATACTTACCCTTAATAGAGAGGGCATCAAGCTGCCATAGAAAGGAGAGAAACCTTTCAGTTGATTGGGACTCGCTTAACTCGGCCTGAAAGGCAAAGCCTGCCAGGGCGCATGTGGAAGCTGACGCCCAGGAGCTTCTAGCACACACTGAGTGCTCACTGAAGAGTCTCCTCTCTCTGGCCAGTGCTTACTACTTGTGTGGTCTCAGGGAGGGAAGCTTTTGACCTTGTTACTTTCTGTTTCATGAGTTCTTATGATTTCTCTAAGTCCTACTTCCCTCCAAGGAATGGGTGCCTGGAGGGAATCTGGGTGCCATGACCTGTGACCTCTCCTACACCTGCCCCCCAGCTCAGAGATGCAGAAGTGGAGCGGGATGAGGAACGGAAGCAAAGGGCGCTGGCCGTGGCCGCCAGAAAGAAGCTGGAGGCTGAACTGGAGGAGCTGAAGGCTCAGACATCCGCCGCTGGGCAGGGCAAGGAAGAGGCCGTGAAGCAGCTGAGGAAGATGCAGGTGAGGCCGGGCTCCAGGTGTGCTGCTGTCACCTGCACCAGGTGAGGCCGGGCTCCAGGTGTGCCGCTGTCATCTGTACAGCAGCAGTGGCTGGCTTAGCTAGCAGCTCCAGCAAAGCTGGCCTCAGGTGTGTATGTGCTCCTTTTCGCTGCATTTCATTCATTTAGATGCTAGACTTTGACATCTAAGCCCATTATTTGATTAGGTAATAAATTTAGTGCCATTGCGGACGGAACCAAGGACCTTGAATAATGCTAGGCAGAGTATCACTAAGTCACCCCCAGCCCCTCTCTGGGGGATTCTAGGCAGGGCTCCACCACTGAGCCTCACCCCAGCCCCTCACTGGGGGATTCTAGGCAGAGCTCTACCATGAAGCCACACCCCAGCCTATACTTTATTTAAAATGGCAGGTGCCTGTGTTATAGTCTTATGGGGCAGCAGTTCATGTACCCAGAGAAAGGATCCCTTGTCTAACCCCTTTGTCAGGCATGTAATAGTAATAATAACTGTTTTCCCAGTGTAACCCACCTCTCTCACGGGCTCCCCTTGGTATTGGCCTCTCCTCACACTCCCAGGAAGTGCCCACAGAGCCACGGGCTAATTATTTTCTATTCTAGTAGCTCAACTAACCTGCATGGTACTTCCACCCAGGCCCAGATGAAGGAGCTGTGGCGGGAGGTGGAGGAGACTCGCAGCTCCCGGGAGGAGATCTTTACCCTGAACAAGGAAAGTGAGAAGAGGCTCAAGGGCCTGGAAGCAGAGGTGCTGAGGCTGCAGGAGGTGAGACTGTGTGGGTGGGGCTTAGTGGGAGGCCCCAGTGGGCAGGGCTTCCCTAGAGGGCCTGGGGGAGTGGGCCAGTCCTTGTTGGAGGCTCTAGGTGAGGGTGGTTCCCTGTGCCTTTGTTAGTTGTTGAAATAAGAGCGGTGGGGCTGGCCGCTAGCATGTCTAGGTTATGCCCCAAAATAATTACACGGAAACTGTATTCTTTCAAACACTGCCTGGCCAGGCTAGTTCCAGCTTCTTATTGGCTAGCTCTTACATATTGTTCTAACCCATTTCTAATATTCTGTGTAGCCCACAAGCTGGCTTACCAGGGAGGATCTTAACCTGCGTCTGTCTGGAGTGGGAGAATCATGGCGACTCCCTGATTCAGCTTCTTTTTCCCAGCATTCTCTTCTGTTTACTCCACCTACCTAATTTTCTGTCCTATGAGGGCCAAGGCAGTTTCTTTATTATTAACCAATGAAAGCAACAGATAAGATACAAGACCCACCTCCATCAGTTAGTTTTTTGTTTTATTGTTGTTTTTCTTTCTTTTTTTTTTTTTTCAAGACAGGGTTTCTCTGTAGCTTTGGAGCCTATCCTAGAACTCACTTTATAGACTAGGGTGGCCTTGAACTCACAGAGCTTGCCTCTGCCTCCTAAGAGCTGGGATTAAAGGCTTGCGCCATCACTGTATCAGCTCCTGGCCCTGGTGCCCTCTTTTATTGGGAGTGGGGATCTTGTCCTGTGGGCTCTTCAGAGTCAGAGCAGGAACCTCAAAAGCCAGTCCTGGGAAGATGAAGCCAGGCGTCAGGAAGTTAGGAGGAGCAGGAAGCTGGAGCGAGGGAGAGGTCTGAGGACAAGGTGTTAGGCAGAGGAAAAGAAGGCACAGTTGGGTAGGAGGGAGGGCCCGTGGGTGGCGTGGGGGTCGGAGGAGGCCCAGTGATGAAAGACATGGAAGGGGAGCCCGGCTGCAGGGGACCCAACTCAGAAGAGTTGGGAAGCAGGACACTGGCTAGCACTAAGGGGAGGGGGACACTGTGGCTTGGGGGACACTGTGGCTAGCACTAAGGGGAGGCCTGATGGAGGTCATAGGCTCACAGTCAGGAGGGTTAATGCCAAAGTCCTAATTTCTTTTACTCTGCCCCTGGCTGGTCCATACAGGAACTGGCTGCCTCTGACCGAGCCCGGCGGCAGGCCCAACAGGACAGAGATGAGATGGCAGAGGAGGTGGCCAACAGCAACCTTAGCAAGTGAGTATCCTGCCCTCCTGGGCGAGCACCTTCCTCCTGCGGCCTCCTTCCCAACACCTTCCCTTCTTCTAGGACCGCCATCCTGGACGAGAAGCGGCAGCTGGAGGGGCGACTGGGGCAGTTAGAGGAGGAGCTGGAGGAAGAGCAGAACAACTCGGAGCTGCTCAAGGACCATTACCGCAAGCTGCTGCTGCAGGTGGGCAGCCCGCCCCGCCCCGTCCTAGCCTTTGGGGCGCTCTTGTCCAGCGAGCCAAGCGGGGCATTTGATGTGCCGGAGAAGGGTGAATCAGGAAGGCAGGGCTCATTGATTCATCTGTGATTCTGAGGACTCTCAGACAGGCTTGAAGCCATGTATCAAGGTGTGCCAGTTTACAGCCAGAATCCTGGGACTCTCCAGACTTAAGTCAGGGGATTGTCACAGGTTCAAGGCTAGCCAGGGATACAAAAAGCAAGCCCTGACGTATGAGTGGATGGTTTCACACATTAATAAAGGAGTCAGCAGAGAAGGTGGAAGTGTGGGGTGTTGCTTCTGGTCTTGAAGTCACAGCAACCCTCCCTCTGCAACCTTCCCTGTGTGCAAACAAACCAGCCCCAGGTTTGTCTAGCCTTATACAGCACTTTTTCTTTTCTTCTTTAGTTTTTAGGCAGGGTCTCCTGTAGCCCAGGAATTCTTTTTGTAGCCTGAGGCTGACCTTGCTTTCCTGATCCTCCTGCCTCCATCCGTAAAGACAGGCTTATGCCACCAAACCGGACTGTGCTGTACTGGGAAACCAGGGCTCCTTGTATTATTAGGCAAGCCCTGTACCAAGGGCGTCCTCGCCAGCTCCTGTCACCGTTCTTATTTCACAATGAAAATGTCAAAGGCTGAAGGAGGGCCACCGGGCTCCTGAGTGTGCCCTGGGAGGCACCATGCCGAAGCTTTAACCAGCCTGGGCTGAGTCCCAGGTCGTTCCTCAGAGGACACCACAGGTCTCTGCTGCTTGTGCTACTTGGGGCTCAGAGTCTCTGGTGGGAGGGGCCCGAGCCTACCTCTTTTTCACAAGCTCCTCAGGTGACCCTGGTGCAGAGGAGAGTGTGAAGGGCCTGAAATAGCCTATTTCACAGCCACAAATTTAGAACATTTAAACAAGTTTGTGACCATCTCTGGGGCTCACTAAAATAGCAGAGCTGAACCTGGCCGTGTGTTACATGCCTGTCATCCCAGACCTGGCTGTGTGGCCGTGTGGTGCACGCCTGTCATCCCAGCATTTGGGAGGTGGAGGCAGGAAGCTCAGAGTTCTAGGGCATCTTAGTTACATTGTGAGTTCTAACTCAACCTGGGCTACATGAGACACTATCTCAAATAAAAATGTTAAGACTAAATTTAAATAGATTTAAATAATTTTGCGCAATTTTAAATAAATTTGAAACATTCTTGTTCATTAAAAAGCAAAAGGTACCATTTTCCGTGGGTTGTCTTTCCTGGTTGTTGAAGTGATGTTGAGTCCTTAAGTAGCACCAATCTCTGCGCTGTGCACTTAACAGCCACTGGCTCAGCTCACCCCAGGAGGAGCCGTGTGTGGCCACTAATGTCCTATCTCCTCTCCTGCTGCAGGTAGAGACCCTCACTACAGAGCTGTCTGCTGAGCGCAGTTTCTCAGCCAAGGCTGAGAGTGGGAGGCAGCAGCTGGAGCGGCAGATCCAGGAACTGCGGGGTCGCCTGGGTGAAGAGGATGCCGGAGCCCGAGCCCGACAGAAGATGCTGATCGCTGCTCTTGAGTCCAAGCTGGCCCAGGCAGAGGAGCAGCTGGAGCAGGAGAGCAGGTGAGAAGGGCGGAGGCTTTGTCCTGAAAGAAACTACAGTCCACGGGGAGCACAGTTTAGGCGACAGTACTGCAGCTGTCTCTGCTGGGTAACAAAATACCCTAAAACTTAGTGACCCTAAAACAAGTTTTTTGTTGCTTCTGAATCTGGCCTGGTTGGCAGGCTCTTTTGTGCTGTGTTTGGTTGATCTGTCTGCTGTATTTGCTTGTCAGAGGGTTGACTGCCTAGGCTGATTTGTAGCCTCTCATTCTCCAGCAGGCAGAGCTGTGGGCCTAAGAGTAAGGGACACTGTCGATGGCTTCTAAAGGCTGGGAGCTAACACTGTACCACTTTAGCCATAAGCAGAGCAAGTCCTGGGACAGCTCAAGTCCACAGTCAAATGTTACATCTAAGGGTGTAGGAACAGGAAGAAGTGAGAATTCAACCGCTTTACCCCATCAAACCATCATCTTAGATAAAAGGATGCTGGGCCCTGGGTCAGTGTCTGTGTGTTCTGTGTTTCCTTCTTGGGCACAAAGAGCCGCAGTTGTATCTAGCCCGATATCCATACTTATTCATATTTAGAGCCAAGAAGCCAGGTTAGAGAGATGGCTGAGTGGAGAAAGTGCTTGTCGTGAAGTGGAAGGACTTGAGCTCGAAACCCCAGCACCCACATGGAACCAGACACTGTAGCATGTGTCTATAACCCAGCGCTCCTACAGTAAGATGGGAGGCAGAGACGGGAGAGTCCCTGGAAGTTCACTGACCAGCTAGCCTTGTGTACTGGCAAGCAAAGTGAGGGACCCTGCTTCTCAACAAGGTGGAAGATAGAGACTGACATCTGAGGCTGTCCCCGACCATATTCAAGAGCATGTGCAAGCTCACGCATGTGCGCGCGCGCGCACACACACACACACACATGTGTGCACACACGCGCACACTGTCCTAAATTTGCTTCTGTCGCTGTGACAAACACCCCGACAAAGGACCTTTAGGGAAGATGGGTTTCTTCAGCTTGCAGTTCCAGGTCACATCGCTATCCACTACTCTGGGGAAGTCAAGGCAGCAGGACACATGGTCCAGGACCCAGACCCAGGAAGAGTGTCACCCACTTGCAGGCTGCATCTTTCCATCAGTTAACAGTCAGGACAGTCCCCACAGACACAGCCAGTCTGACCCAGACAGTCCCTCATTAGGACTCTTTTTCTAGATGATTCTAGGTTGTTAAGTTGATTAAAAGTAACAGTCAAGCAGGGTGGTAGTGGTGCATGCCTTTAATCCCAGCGTTCCAGAGGCCGAATCAAGCAGATATCTGTAAGTTTGAGCCTGGTCTGTAGAGTAGGCTCCAAGATAGTCGGGGTTGCATGAAGAAATCCTGTCTTTTTTTTTTTTTTTTTGGAGACAGGGTTTCTGTGTAGCTTTGGGCCCTGTCCTGGAACTAGTTCTTGTAGACCAGGTTGGCCTCAAACTCACAGAGATCCACCTCCCAAGTGCTGGGATTAAAGGAGTACGCCACCACTACCCAGCTTGAAAATTAAACTTAGAAAAGTAACCATCAGGCTAGGTGTGCGCCCTTTGATCACAGAACTCAGAAGCAAAAATGAATGCATCTCTGTGAATTTGAGGCTAGCCTAATCTTCACAGAGAGTTTCTGTGCATGTAGCCAAGCATACACAGAGAAAGCCTGTCCCATAAAACAAAACAAAAGCCCCAAACAAACAAAACTGAGGTTGTCAGACAGGGAAGCTGACCCAAGAGGAGAGAACGAAAACCTGTATTGACCTGGACCAGACTTCGGGGAACCTAATCCCGGGTGGGTCATTGCCAGCATATTTAAAACACAGTACAATTTGGGGAAAGGTTTCCACGCAACAGTCAGTCTCCGACCTACAGCACAGGGGTTGCAGGCCATAGAGCACACGTGACATCTCCCCTAAGGATGGGTAATGGTCCAGGGAGAGAAGAGCCTGGGATAATCATTCTGGGGGATTTGGATGAAGTTGGCCTCTGTAGTAAAACGTGGGTGTGATCTGCCACCACAGAGAGCAAAACGGTCACCAGGTCATTACCAACATCCACCCCCAGCCTTCTGAGCAGGAAAGAAGCCGAGTTTATCGTCTCCATTGGGAAGAGGCCCCTGTGTTTAACATTCCTAGTTTCCCTAGTGATCTGGGGGTGCAAAAACCTTTGAGGCCCCAACAATCAACCAAAATATTAACATTGTTTAGAAGGGACTGGTAAAATGGCTCAGTGAACTTGCTACCGAGTTCTGAATAGAACACCCAAGATCCACACAGCAGAAGAGAATAACTGAGCGCTGCCCTTTGACCTCTAGCACATGACATGGCACACACACATGTGCACAAACACACACAAGTAAATGAAGAAGGAACCAATGGCAATAGAAGCTGAGTTTACCTGTCAAGAGCCACCATGCTAATCAGACTCATCACTGAGGGATCCCAGTACAGCAGGCAGCCTCTGGCTGTTGAGACACCGTGGGTCTGCTGTACACATCTGTAGGTGTGATGCCCATAATCCTTATGCGGTGTATAGACAAACAGGTCAGATAGGCTGGCTGGCTGGGATTCCTGATTCCCAGTTCAGCGTCTTTACCTTGGTCCGGAAGGGATGTAAATCACATCCAGAGACAGGAGGGGACTGAGGCTCAGTGGGCCAGAGTGTTTCCCCAGCATGCAAGAAGTCCTGGGCTTTGTCCCCAGCACCACAAAAAGTGGGCATGATGGTGCATGTCTACTATCCCAATACTTGGGAAGTGGAGGCAGGAGGATCAGGAGCTTAAGGTCATCCTTGCCTACCTAGTGAATTTGAGGCCAGCCTGGGCTACATGAGACCCTGTCTCAAAACCGTCAACATCACAGGAGACATTTTTAGGAACATAGCTATCTTTCAGAAGGAAGCCTAGTGCCAGTGTCTGGCTGAGTGGGAGGCAGCTAGATGGTAGGGAAAAGGGAAGAAACCCAAGGATGGGACAGCACCAAAAATGCTGTGGTGACAGAGGGTTTCCTGGGCTCTTCTCTTTAGAGAGCGCATTCTCTCTGGCAAGCTGGTACGCAGAGCTGAGAAGCGACTGAAGGAGGTGGTTCTTCAGGTGGACGAAGAGCGCAGGGTGGCTGACCAGCTCCGGGACCAGGTGAGCAGTTGCATCACCACAAACAGTGGGATCAAAATCAGGAAATAACACTGCTAGCCTGGCCTGGCAGGTGGCTAAGTGGGTCATCCCAGCTATGGTGGAAGCTAAGGCAGGAGAATTGCTATGAGTTCCAGGAGAGCCTATGCTACAGTGAAAGACCCCTTCTTAAACCAGCAGCAACAATGAAAAATATCCCGTAGTCTGTAGGCAACAAAGCCTGTATGTGACTCCAGGTCTATGCTCAGATAGAATCCCTGTGTCCTTAAAAGCTCAGCTATGCCTTGTTTGCTATTCATTCCACAGAGGATTATTGAGCATGCGCTTTATGCCAGGCACATTGCTAGGTATTGGAAATAAGGTGTTGTCGGCTCACATTACTAGCCCAGTAAAGCTATCATACACAGGACCAAAGATAATGCCAGGCTCTAATAAGGACTGTGAAAGAGAAGAATGAAGACAGGAATGGAGAGCCTTGTCCACTGGGTGTTGGAAAGGGCTGGAGGACATTTGAATTAAGACCTGACAGGGGAGGAAGAGCCAAGTAGAAAGAGCAGGAGTTCAAAGGCCCTGATGAAGTAAGCAAGAGAGGGGAGTATAAGAAATGAACTTGGAGCTAGTTGGTAGAGTGCTTACCTAACATGCACAAGACCCTGGTTTCTATCCCCAGCACGGCACATGGGAGATGAAGGCAGGACCACCAGAAGTTTAAGGTCATCTTTAGCTACATACTGAGTTCAAGGCCAGCCTGTATTACATGAGACAAATGAAGTCACACGATGTATGTTTTTACCCAGAAGAGAGGTGACTGGGGAGATCAGACACAGAACTTGATGTGGTCACTGGGTTTCATGGAGACATGGACATGAGGAAGTTTATTTTAGGGCTGGCCCCTTACCCAGCAGTCCTGGGGAGGCAAAGAAGAGCAGTAAATGGGAAGGGGCTGCTCTGAGTGTGCCAGTGTCCCGCCAATGCTGTCACGTGATTTCCAGCGAGCCACGTGTTTATACCAGATAGGGCACAGGTTATGGGACTAATTCCACCAGGCCCGGATGGTAAGCCAGTGAGTTTATTGGGGGTCATTTACAGGGCCACAGGTGACTCAAAGACAGCTAAAGACATCACCAAGAAACCTCGCCCCAGCATGAGTGATGGGCTCACAAACTCTGCAGCCCAGGAGGCGCATCCCTCTCACCTTCCCTCAGGCCTACTATGTGCCCTTACACCCCAGAGAACACAGGCAGTGGGTGAGGGGCAGGATCTTACAGGGAGGGTCGGCTATTCTCTGCTCCTTGGATAGTTAACTGTCTGGTCTCGGTTGCTCAACACCCAGCTATCTTCCGCATATTTTGTAGCCATAACCGTGAAGGTCTCAGTAGGTCACCATAGCTGCTGTAGGCACTGGGGGACACCAGGGAATGACATGGTCCGTCCGTCCCCCCCCCCCCTCAGCTGGAGAAAAGCAACCTCCGGCTGAAGCAGCTCAAGAGGCAGCTCGAAGAAGCAGAGGAGGAGGCATCGCGGGCGCAGGCTGGTCGGCGGCGGCTGCAACGGGAGCTGGAGGACGTCACTGAGTCCGCGGAGTCCATGAACAGGGAGGTGACCACGCTGAGGAACAGGCTCCGGTAAGTTACCCACATGCTGGTACCACCCAGGAGAGGAGAGCAAGACTCAGTTTGGAAGACCAGCGTGGGGATTGGACCCTGCGGTGGGGAGGAAGCTGTGGCTTCCCTGGCCTCCCCGCTGTGCTTTTCAGTCTTGCTCAGGTGCCATGTGCACCTGTTGGACCATTTGCCAGCGTTTGAGCTCAGCTTCTCTTGTCCCAATCTGCACCTGTGTTCTCATCCCTGCCTGCATCTTTGCTCCGCCCCCGGCACTTACGCCTTCTTTTCCCACAGGCGCGGCCCACTCACCTTCACCACGCGCACTGTTCGCCAGGTGTTCAGGCTGGAGGAGGGCGTGGCTTCTGATGAAGAGGAGGCTGAGGGGGCGGAGCCTGGGCATGCACCACCCCAGGAACCTGAGGCTCCACCCCCTGCCACACCCCAGTGACCCAGTCTGTCCCAGATGCCCCAAGGACAGGGCCTGTCCCAGTATCCCTCCTGGCTTGTACTTTGAAATAATGCTGCCCTCTGGCACTTTCTGGCATTAATGAACCCTACTGGGACAGGACTCCAAATCGAGGTCCTAAACCAAGGAGCTGGGAGGCAGGAGGCAAGAATGGTCACTCTTACTAAGGGGACAAAATGAGCATGGACGGCAAGGATGTCCTGTCTGCTCCCATTTTCCACAGGCCTGTCCCCTGCGGAGGGCAGGCAGGGGGCCTCCATCCCCTCCCAGTATCCTGCCCTCTTTTACGGGGTAGGGGAGATCTGTGTGCTCGACAGGGTAGTATTCAGGTCCCTCATGCTCCAGGACTGAAGAAATAAACTACACCCGCCTGGATCCTTCACCATGGCTGTATTCCTAACTGGAGAGAGTGTGAGGGGCTTCCTCTGCCGCTGTACTCTGTGAGATCCTCCTAGGGACGGGGCAGTCACTGCACAGCACAAAGTCTCGGTGTCCCACTACACGCTGTACTCTGTGAGATCCTCATAGGGACCTGGTAGTCACTGCACAGTAGAAAGTCTCGGTGTCCCACTACATGCTAGGCAAACCATTGTCTCCTCAGCATATTCCATATTCAGCCATTTCAGAGTGTTAGTAACCGGCTGAGCCCATAGCCTCAGGGCACACAGGATGAGTGACCCAGGACCCAAACCCCACACTGCCTGGCTCCAGGGTTGGTTATCTGCACATGAAGACAGTTTTCATAAGCACCTGTCTCCCCAGTACTCTCTTCCTGGGTTCTAGGACTCAAGTTCCCAATCTTGTGGCTCTCATACATTCTGGGTAAGAGAATAGGTTCGCGTTTGTCATCAAGGAAACCAAGGCCAAGGCCCATACTTGCCCCAGTGTCCAAGGAGACCAAAAGATCAGGTCCCGTAGGGGGTTCTGGGAAACTCTGTTCCCAGCCCTTTTCACCTTTTGTTGCCCAGGGCGTATTTCCTCTACCTCTTGGGTCGGCATCACCTAGCCCAGCCCCCACCTACTTTCTAAGTTCCCAGTGAGTACCCCAGCCCCAAATCAAAAAAGCCACTTCTAAATGAAAAGGAATCATTTATTGGGCTGGAGAGGGGCATGACACTGTTTCTTTGTGGGGGAGGGCTGACATGCGGCAGCTTCTGCGAGGGTGGTTCATGCACCCTGGGTGGGCATGGGGGAGGCTTGGGGGAGGAGCCTGCCGACCCCTCCCTCCCTGCCTGCTGGTGGGCCAGGAAGACCCGCCGTTAGCACCAGAGTTGCAGACCTCCCCTCCCCCAGACTCAGGACCCGCCCCCATCCCTGAGAGCGCCCCTTGGCCAGCCCCTCCCGCGCCAGGCCAGGCCAGGCCCGTCCGCCCACTAGAAGTAGAGAAACTTATTGCTGTGAGTGTGTGGGGAAGGAGGGGAGCTGCTGAGCTCAGGAAGACCCCCCTGCCCCCTGCCAATCATTCCTCCCCGTCGTCCCGCCCCCAGCCCCAAGTCCGAGCGTCGTCCCCCCCCCACCCGCGCAGGAGGGGTGCGCAACGCATGCTTGTGGGGGGGCGCGTCATGCAGCGCATGCGTGCAGTTGCAGGCACCCTGGCGGCCGTGGGGAAAAGGGAGACCAGGACCTGGCTCTCCCTCCCGGAACCCCGTAGTTTGGTAAACTGGGAGATATGAAGGGGGCAAAAATCACGTTTTGTAGACATTTATAGTGATAGTAGCTTTCTTTTTTCTTTTAAAGCTTAACTAAAAAGCTGGATACGTGTGGGAAACTGGAGAGCAGGGGAGACAGTGAGGCTGGTACCCTTCAAAAGGACTCTTACCCCCTTTCCCCGCCCCATTTGTCTGTGTTGAGGGACGGGAGAATAGCAGGGGCTGTTTAAAGAATTCGAACCCTTTGGCAATATTACGAGTCTTCACCCCATACCCTAGTGTCTGGAGTCCCCTAGCCCTTTGCCCTGTCCCTACCAGATCCCACCCCACCCCTCAACCCCTGTCTCACCGGGGTTAAAATCCCAAGGGAAGGCTGGGGGCGGGCGGGGGGACTCAAAACGCCCCTTGCATAGGAATCGTTGCATCAAGAATTGAGTCCAAGGACACTCCCACCGACACTACGGTGACCGAGGGAGGGTTCCCTGAGGCTGTGGGAACAAGGGAGATTGCTAATTCTGCCGACCACCCTGCTCCAAAGGATTTAGGATTCTGGGACCAGTGTGGTCTCTGGGCTTGGGGGGAGGTAGCATACTGGAGCCAAGATGGGATTTGAGAAAGTTTTCCACCGCGAACGTGGCTCATGTTGGGCAAGGAACGCGGGGAAGCGCAGGCTGAGGTCCTAGCCGAGGTGAGCATGTCCTCTTTTCCCACCACGCGGGCCACAGCTTCTGTGATCACTTTGGGGCTGTTTTAGGGGAAGAGGGGTTGCCGGAGATTGAACCCCGGGACCGAAGCACGTTAGGCAAGCAGTGTGCTTGACTGTCCTTGACTTGCTCGGAGACACGCGTCACACCCAGCTGCTGCGGTGCTAGTTCGCACCAGCCAGGTGTGCTGTGCCTGGAGCACACACGTTTTAAACACGTGGTCGTTTGTGCGCTCTGTAAACTACAGCACACGAAGAGGAAACAGGAGTCCCACGCTCTGGGAAACTGTGTTTTGGCACCATCTCGGTGGGACGGGTTTTGAGGAGGGTACTGCCTAGACAGAGATGCTGGGTGGGGTGGGAGCTCCCTGGAATCCGACAGGCCGAGCCCATCCAGGAAGAGGTACCCGGGACAGAGGCGTGTGATGTCAGGGGGCAGGGGGCTGGGGCTGTCTGGGGTCAGAGGAAGCTTGAGTTTATCTGAGCAATGTCCGGGTCATGAGGACTGCCAGGTCCCAGAGGCTGGAAGTGAGCTGGGATACAAGGAAAGGGTCTGGGAGGGTGGAAGAACACTGCAGTGCAGGCCAGGCCAGGGGTGGATGGGTCTGAGAGTGATGGAAGTGGGAAGTGTGGGGCGCCGGAGTGCACGGGGATGGGAGGGCACGGTGCCAGGGTCAATCTCCGGAAGTCTAGGGTGCTAGTCTCATGTTCTGAGATAGAGTGGAGTCAGGGTAGGTGGAGGGTTGTGGGCCTGGAGGGCTAAGTCCATGCAGTGAATAGAGGGAGCAGATCCCTGGAGGCGGGCGTGGGTGGAATGCACCAGCTGGAGTCATCGAAGCCCGGGAGCTGCTGGCAGAACCCCCCACCCCCAGCGGAGCTCCTGAAGGCTGCGGCCTATCAACCTGCTTTCCTTTCCCTACATGTTCCTAGAGGGTTTTTGTTTGTTTTTCTTGAATCAATTAATGATGGGTGGGTCACTATTTTGGGGGGTGAGCAGAAAAACCCCTAAAATGCCAGTCCCGACCCCAGAAGCTCCTGGCGGCCTCCCCTCCAACTCACTGCAAGCAGCTCCTGACGGGCTTATTGCTGAAGAGGGGGTCTGGGAGGCATGCAAACTGGAGTGGGTGCCCCAAGATGGAATCAGCTTTTAGTTATTTACAGGAGTCGATGGGAGGGGTGTCCTATGGCTCATGACAACCTGAGGTTTGCTTTTTTGGGGGAGGGAGGGGAGAGAGTAGGGGGAGAACAGGATCCGGCCCCACTCCCTCTATCCTGGAGGCTCTAGTACGTGGGGAGAGGCCCGAGGGTGTCTGCTGGCATCATCGCCTCTTTTGCATATTATTAACGACTTTTTTTTTAAAGAACCCTTTCCCCGCCCCCACTCCTAGCTCCTTTCGACCTTCCCATCACCCCCAGTCCCCTCACGGGAGAGGGAGCACTAGAGGATGGAGGGCAGGGTCGGGGGAGCTCGGCGCGTGGCCCGGGGCGAGCCTGGGGGAGTGGCGAGGGGCGCCAGGCGCAGGGATACCCCGCTCAGGCCCACAATGCTGCTCAGGCTGCGGGACTTCTCGTAACCTGGGGAAGGAGCAGAGACAAGGGTGGGAGGGTGCGTGGGAATAGGAGCCAGGGTGAGGGTACACAGAGACCCCAAACAGGGACACAGAGGCAGAGAGAGGAGGGGTGGAGAGGGGAGAAACACCCATAAGCGGGATGGGTGGGCCGAGGAGATGGAGAGAGAGGTGAAGAAATCGCAGTCAGTCAGCATCCACAAGAAAGGTGCAGACACAGGGAAGGGGAGAGAAAGGATTAGGAGGTGGGTGGTGCCCACTAAGCCACCCCACCCAGCCTGCCCACCCTTCTTTTCCCCCTCCCCACGGTCCCCTGATCTGAGGCCCAAAGGCAGCAGTTGGCGAGGTGGGATGGTGGGCGGCAAGGGCTGGGGTGGAGGCAGCAGCTGGTGGAGGGGGCTGCGCAGGGGGAAGCTGGGGGCCTGGTGCAGGGAGGGGGAGGAGATACCCTGGGACCATGTAATAAGAGCTCACTGTGTAGCCCAGGCTGGCTTTAATCGAGCATACTGTATATCTTAGACTGAACTCAAATTATGTAGCCCAGGCTGGCCTCAATCTCACTATTTAGCCTAGGCTGACTTCAAATTCAGTAGGTAGGTAGCCTTGGACTAAGGCATAAGCCATTCCATTCAACATGGACATCTTTCAAGAGTCCAGGACGAGGTGGAGGATTCCAAAATTGATGGGGTCTGCTGGTGAGGGAAGCAGTAAGGTCACACAGCTCATGAGACCCCGTATCAGGACCATGCGGGTGGGTGGGTTTTGTTGTTGCTTTGTTTTGTTTTTTTGCTCTGCTAGCACCAGGTACTGGGTTGACTTTTCTAAGCATCCCAGGCTGGGAGGTGTATTCTAACTGCAGGAGAGTGCCTGGGGTGGGGGACAGAAGCCCGGTGTCTCAGGGACACCCCCTCCCACCATTCCCAATTGCTAACCTGGGGGGAAGGGACAGGGGGAACCCGAGGGTCTCGCGAGGTCTCAGGCGGTGACAAGAGCTGGGGACAGAAACAGAGAGTCAAGGATGGGGAATGGGAGGCAGATGGGGGCTCCCCAACACAGGCTCACTGTTGGGGGGACAGAGAAATGCCTGGATGTTTTTCTCCTCTCTGGTGTTTTCCGGGGGTGATGGGAGCGGTGAAATGGGGGTAGCCAGAGACATCAAATATGGCAGGAGCTTCCGGGGTGGCTGTGAAAGGGAGGGACCAAGGGTGGAAGGAATGGGGCTGGGTATGGGAGTCAGAAGGTCAGAGGGTAAATATGGACAGGCCAATAAGGAAAGAAAATATTGGGGCAGAGAGGCAGGCAAGTAGGGGAATATTGGGGCAGAGAATTCAGCCAGCCCCATCAGCTCCGGCCATCATTTGAGTTCAGTGAATGAATTTTGGTATCATATGCGAGAAAAGCAAGGGCCTCACCCACCCCTGGGGTTCCCCACACACTCTGTTTGCCCTCTATCCCACCAGGAACCCTCCAACAAAGGGGTAAGGAATAGAGGTCTAGGTTCAAGCGGGGGTGGGGTGAGATGGGAGGAAGGAAGGGAGGAGTGATGAGATGGACATGGAAGGTGATGGGGTGGGTATAGGAACGACATGGAAGGGGGAGGCACACAGACCCCTCTGGGCTAGGAGCCTGAAGCCTAGCTTCTCACACCTGTCTGCTCCCAGTTGGCACTCCCTGGAGGTCTTTGGAACATGGGGGTCCATACAGCCTTAGGCCGAGAGCAAGGATTTTTCATGTGTTTATATTTCTAAAGAAGGTGCTGTGTTGTTTCTAGAATGAGCAGGTAGTAGATCAACACCTGCAAGCAACTTCTCCCATGTTAGGACAGAGCTGGCCTCTCCAGCACTAAGCTTTCGGATGCCCTTGCAGCCCTTCCCCGTTCAGCCACACCACCCGTCCTCTGTGCAAGTTCTCCATTGCTGAGCCATACCCCAGCCCCTCACTGGGGCTTCTAGGCAAGAGCTCTATGGACAGGATTCAAACCCAGCCTTCCCCCTCCCCAGCCTTCTTAGCACTTAGGGCTGGGCACTTGATCTCCTTTCAGGTCTCAGGTCACTTTCTCAGACAGCTTTCCCAGAGTCAGCTGTGCCGGTGCCTACCCACAACCACACTGTTCACACTGAGGGCACACCAAGGCTGTGCCGGTGCCTACACTGTTCCCACTGAGGGCATACCAAGGCTGAGCCAGTGCCTACACTGTTCACACTGAGGGCACACCAAGGCTGAGCCAGTGCCTACACTGTTCCCACTGAGGGCACACCAAGGCTGAGCCAGTGCCTACACTGTTCACACTGAGGGCACAACAAGGCTGAGCCAGTGCCTACACTGTTCACACTGAGGGCACAACAAGGCTGAGCCGGTGCCTACACTGTTCACACTGAGGGCACAACAAGGCTGAGCCAGTGCCTACATTGTTCCCACTGAGGGCACACCAAGGCTGAGCCGGTGCCTACACTGTTCACACTGAGGGCACACCAAGGCTGTGCCAGTGCCTACCCACAACACAAATAGCACTGTTCACACTGAGGGCACACCAAGGCTGAGAGTACTTCAGAGAGAGCCTGAGCCTTCCAGGAAAGTTCTTCCCTCCTCATGGTGGGGCATTGTAACAGCTACCTCTGCTATGTAACAAATCACCCTGAAGTATAGTAGCTAAAACAAGAAATTGGGGGGGTGGGGGCAGGATCTTGTTTTCTAACCCTTCAATCTCACAACCCCCCTGCCCCAACATCAGAATGCTGTATTTACAGATGTGTACTCCCATGCTTGGCTTTTCCTATCCCTCCTGACGGACCACTGGCCGTCATGTGTTCATCTCACAGACCACATGAGATGAGGTTCCAGCTAGGTCCTCCTCTTGTTGCTAGACTCTCATCCGGCTTCTCACGAGCTTCCAGACTCATGATCTGCTCCACCCATCTTACTGCCTGGCCTCTAGTACAGCCCCGCTTTCCTGGTTCTTGTGTCCTTGTCTCTTGTCTTAAGATTAGGGAGAACTTGCCTGGCTCACTCTTCCTGCACTCAGGAGTCTCCAGGCATGCAACCCACATTGGTGACTAGATAGAAACACCCAGAGAGGGGTGCAGACAGGTGAGGGTAGAGGCAGCAGTGGGGTGGGGATTGGGGTGAACAGGTCACAGGTGGGAGCTGGGGCTGGGTTAGTTCGAGTGTTAGTGAGGACTAGGTGCGTCTTGGGGTGACGGTGGGGTCAGTGTCAGGAACTGGGTGCAGCTGCTCACCATGGCTGAGGGTCATGGTCAGGGAGAGCATGTTCTCAGTGGTTAGCTGGAGGTACAGAAGGAAAGGGAGTGGGGGGGGGCATGGTGGGGAACTACTTACCCTAGGGGGAAGGGGGCTCGTCCACTAGGGGGATATCCAGGCCGCTGCGTTGGCGTTGAGGTCGGCCAAGAAGCTTGGGGGGCCTGGCTTGCGCCAGTATGGGGGGGGCAGTGGGGGAGCACCAGTGGCTGGGGTTGAGGGAAGAGGCCGGAGAATCAGGAAGGGTGGGGGAGATGGAGATGGAATAAAGAAAGGTGAGGAAACTTGGGGCTCAAGGCGAGGGAGAAGGATAGGGAAGAAGGTAGTTTGGGGCTGAGGGGGACACAGAGGGAAGTCTGGCACCTCCCCCATCCCCTCTCCTCCCTCCCCGGGGCTGGAGAGAGAGGAAGGGTCTCTGGGGAGCTCCTGGGGGGCACCTCACCTTTTCGGATGGAGCCATCAGGGGAGGGAGCGTAGTCAGTGACAAGAAAGCAGGCTCGGTCCCGGTTGTAGCGGCCCCGGCTTCCGGGGGTGATCGGGCTCTTGTCTTCTGGAGACATGGCTGGCTGGTCGATCGCAGGGCAGTCCTCGTGGGCCAGTGCAGCGGCTGCGGGGTCCCCATTGGGACGGGGGTCTACTGCAAGGTGAGAAGTCACAGACAGAACAGAGACTGAAGGGAGAGCTGAGAGTAGAGGACACTGGAGGGATGGAGGTCCGAGAGTGACCCTGGGGGCAGTAGGCCGGGAAGACAATGGGGCGGAGGGTACGGGCAGTGGCTGGCTGAGGGGCAGAGTCGAGGGCTAGAAAGTGGCGATCGGGTCTTGTGTGAGTATGGGAATGTCCATAATTGGTACTGGGAGAGTGGCTGGGGCCACTATGGTTACTGTGGATCCGGCACAGTGGTGCCCACCTATCATCCCAACACTGAGGAGGCTGAGGCAGGAGGGTTCTGAGTTTGAGGCCAGTCTGGGCTGCATAGTGAGACTGCCCCCAAGAAAAAACAAAACAAACAACAAAAGACAAAACAAAACAAAAGTGATGCTGGGCACAACCAGCATTAAGATGCCGGGCGCCAAAAGGGGACAGGGAGGATGCCACGGATTGCAAAGTGGTTGCTTAGGGACAAGTGTAGGGTGCTGCAAAGGGCAGGGTGGGGAAGGGTTGGGAGGTAACAGGTGAGGGAGGGTGAGGTGGGGGTCCCCGAGGCTCTGACTTGAGCTATTTTTACTGGGTGGAAAACTGGGTCAGTGGCTAAGGGAACAAGATGGGGGGCCAGGCAGACTAGCTCATTTTCTTGACCTACTTAAGGCCTGGGGGGGCTCAACTCCTTCCTCCAGGACACCCAAGTCACTGCCTGCAAGAAACAGCGTCCCCCAGGACACACACAACACGCAAAATCAGGCACAGCCACCCGTTTTCTCGGCTCCTCCCTCTTCTTGGCCTGACTCATTTAAAAAATTCTTTTGAGACAGTCTTGCTCTATAGCCCAGGCTAGCTTTGAACTCACCTCATCCTTCTGCCTCAACTCTCCAAATACTGGGGTAACAGGTGTGATCAACTAGGCCTGGCTGACTCTTGCCTTAGCAAGAATTCTCATGCTGTCTCTGCAGACCGTGCCTTGCAGCTCCACACCCTGGCTGTTCTGCCCACATGTGGGTGGGTCCTGAACTCTGTCCTGCTGACTGCCCACTCCACTGTCTCCCTCTCATCAGTGATGGTGATACTTGGCAGACCAGCCATGCTGCCTTCTCCAGCTCTGGCCTCGGCACAGCCTGCCAGAGTCATGCACTGCCCTGGTGTGCAGGCTTGTCCCTAGCCTTCCTGGGAGTCATGTGAGACTCCCTGTGTTTTATTTACACTGAGCCCTTTTCTTTTTGAGACAGGGTCTCATGTAGCTCCAACCGGCCTTGAACTCCTGATCTTCCTGCCTCTTCCTCCTAAGTACTGGGGTTACAAGAATTCTTCTTTGTTCTTTCTCTCTCCCCTCTCTCATCTTTTTCCCAGGAAACTGACAGAGAACGTGAGTGGACTGCAGGCCCACGAAGTCACTCAAAACCTTTTTCTGTTTGTTTTCCTGAGACAGGGTCTCTGGATGTGTGTGGCCCAGGATAGCTACAAACATGTGCTGACCCTCCTGTCTCGGGCTCCCCAGTGTTGAGTCCCTGCTATCTCTCTCCTTCCCATCCACCCACTTTCTCGTCCTAACTTCTCTCCTTCCCTTCTCTTTCTCCCTTTGAACTTTTTTCCCTGGTGATATTTGAGACAGGGACATGTAGCACAGGTTAGCCCTTGAACTCCTGCTCCTCCTACCTCTACTTTTCAAGATGGGAGGTACCAAGTGCCTCCAAGGGATAGGAAGCATGCCCCAGATACCTGGGTTTCCGAGTCTACAAACAGCCTCACTATGCTGTCTGCCCACGGGTCTCTCAGAGCAGCCTGGCTACAAAAACACCTTCAGAAACACTCTCGCACATGGAGCCTGTCTCTACAGTCCTTTCTGCTTCCTCTCTAGCCTTCTAGCCATTTGTCCTTTCCGTCTGCTATTGCCTTCCACCCCTGAACCTAAGAGACACCTTGCACCTGCAATCCTGCCCACCTCCCCCATCCCACTAGGTCTCCCTGCACCCCCAGTGCTGGCCCCATTCTCACCTGCCCTGTTGGTTTCAATCACCTCTTCCTGAGCCAGTGGGCAGGGCTCACCAGGGGCTGGGAGAGGAGGCAATCCCATGATGCCCAGTCCTCCAGCACCACCCCTGAGCAGCCCGGGGTGTGTGTGGGGTCCAGGTGGGTAGGCCCCAGCCACAGTCACCCCCATGGAGGGAGGGGTGATGGGCGGTGGTGGGCTGATGCCACCGCTGCCGTGGTGGGAGTGTGGCGGGGGTGGAGGTGGGGGGTCAGGCTTGCAGTAGTTGGGTGAGCCAGGCTGTGGAGGCCTGGGGATGTGTTTGTTTTTCTTCTTTGGCAATTTCTGCTTGGCCATGGCCAGTGAATAGTACATGCCGAAATTGTTCACGATGACGGGTACCGGCATGGCAATGGTCAGCACTCCAGCCAGGGCACACAGCGCCCCCACCAGCATCCCAGACCACGTCTTGGGATACATGTCTCCATAGCCCAGGGTGGTCATGGTGACCACAGCCCACCAGAAGCCGATGGGGATGTTCTTGAAGTAGGTGTGGTTGGAGCCCAGGATGTCATCAGGGTCGGCACCAATGCGCTCAGCATAGTAGATCATGGTGGCGAAGATGAGGACCCCCAGAGCCAGGAAGATAATGAGTAACAAGAACTCGTTGGTGCTGGCCCGGAGTGTGTGGCCCAGCACACGCAAGCCCACGAAATGGCGGGTCAGCTTGAAGATGCGCAGGATGCGAACAAAGCGGACTACACGCAGGAAGCCCAGCACGTCCTTGGCAGCTTTGGAGCTGAGGCCTGACAGGCCCACCTCCAAGTAGAAGGGCAAGATGGCCACACAGTCGATGATGTTCAGACTGCTCTTGAGGAACTCCACTTTATCCGGGCAGAAGGTGACACGCATGAGAAACTCAAAGGTGAACCAGACCACACACACGCCTTCCACATAGGTCAGGAAGGGTTCTGTCTCCACCTCCACATTGGTGATGTTCTCTGGGGGAGCCCCAGGGATCGGGGAGGCCTGCGTCACCGTCTTGTTGCTGATGTGGATGAAGCCCTCGTGTGTCTCCAGGCAGAAGGTGGTGATGGAGATGAGGATGAAAAACAGGGAGGCAAAGGCCACATACTGCAGGGGGGAGGGAGAGAGGATGGGGTGACCAATACATTTGCATCACTGGAGTAAAGACCCATTCTCCACCTCAGGGCCCAAACCCCATTAGAATCCAAGTGTCCCCACTTAATGGTTCTGAGAGGCTCAGGGCAGACGCCTGCCACAGCTGACCCAGGGAAAGAGCACTTTCTGGGTACTTCCCATATCTCAGGTTTCCCCAGAAGGGTTCAAATATTCTATTCAGGGATGGGCCTGAGATGGACAACCACACTACCCATGTCTCAGAGGTTTGGGACTCAACCTGGACCTGGGGAAGGGCAAGGGCACGTGGGGACACTGGATCTTATTTCTGTGGCACTGGGGGTACAACCCAGCCTTACGCAGGCTAGGTAAGCATTCTGTCCCCAAGATACATCCCTAGCCCTCTTTCTAACTTTTATTTTGAGACAGGGTCTCGCTAATTTGACCGGGCTGGCCTTGAATTTGTAGTCCTCCTGCCTCCTGAGTCGCTGGGATATGAAGTCTGCTTGCCACTAGGCCCCTCTCAAAAGCCTGGATTTGAATTTGTCAAACTGGAACAAGGGTTAAGCTTTTTGGATCTGAATTTTGTTTTTTAATGGAATTGTTATGAAGATTTGGTGAGTGTACAGAGGGCTTGCTTCCAAAAACAGTGCTTGGCTGAGTGCCTGGAACACAGTGAGATCTGAGCTGTTACTAGGGTACAGTGGATCAGTTAGCTGGGGCAAGGATAAGGGGGTCAGGAAATAGCTATGCTCTAAGGACCCCACTGCAAGTGATCTGCTAAAAACAGAGAGACCTGCGGTAGTTCAGGGATGGGATGAAAGACTGGGTGTAGGGGAACTGAAGAGGGAAGGCCTTGCTGGATAAGGCTAAGGAGAGGGAAGAGGACCGAGAAGCCTTGTGGATGAGGAGGTTGTGGTTCTGCGGGGGTAAATTCAGGGGCCAAAGTCCAGTAACTGGGAGGTGAGAAGCTTGTGCTTTGTCAAAGTGGGAGAGACCCAGAGTCTTGCTACATAGTGAGGAAGAGGGGGCTAGTTCAGGATCTGGAAGAAGTTGGGACTAGAGAGGCAAGGTCCGAGGGATGGCTGTCTTATAAGATGGGGGAAGATCAGAAAGAGGAGAGTCCTGTGGAGAAAGGCCTGTGCATGGGGATCTGGACTTTCAACCTCAAGCAAAGGCCAGAGAAGGGGGCCAAGTGGGGGAATCTGATGTGGGAAGAGGACCAGGAAGCCTTGTGTATAGGGAGGGGTTATGGTTATGGAGAGGTGAATTCAGGGGCCTGGGCTTTCAGTCAGAGTTTAATAACTGAAGGATGAGAGGCCTTAGGGTTGGTTGGGACAGTGGTCAGTAGTGTAGACCACCAACGTGGTTTCTCTGCAGTGGAGAAGAGGCCTGAGGTCTCTGCAGAGCGCATGCCCGGGGCCTCCCCGCCCCCAACCAGCAGGCTGCGGTACTGCAGTGGGGGCGGGTCGGCCGGGCCCGGAGCAGGGCGCCCGGCGGCCAGTACCACGGACAGCTCCCCCGCCGCAGTGCGCAGCCGCAGTGGTCTGGTGGCCTTCTTAACTCATTCCTAGCCGAAGCGCTGCAAGCCGCGCGCAGCCGCAGTACCTAAGGCTTTGGCTTCACAGTTAAAAGCCACCGGGCCTATAATTTGCCTAACCCCTTCCCTCCCAGGAGTCCAAGGAAGGGTGGGCACCCGTTGCAGTCACAGGTGCAGGGTTGGTTTCCCCTGAAGTGACTCCGAAGCAGAAGGCATGGGAGGGTACCGAGGTTCTAGAAAGAAAGCAAAGCAGAGCCGGGAGGGCTGGACCCTGAGCTTGAAAGTGGTTTGCGCTCCCAATTTGCAAGAAGGTCCACCTGGAGGTTGGAAAGTACCCAGCACACAGCGGATATTTAAACAAACAAGCAAAAGTCGGTGCAATTAATAAATGCGTGACCTTCGTAGCCATTCTGGACCTCTAGCCTGGCCATCACCCAAAAACTTCCTCTCAGTCTCAGACCCCTTCAATGGGTCACAGGAAGGAAGGGCGCCCCAAAGCATCGAGTGGGGGTGGAGATGCTCTGAGGCGCGAAGGAGCATCTGGGGCCATGTCCCTCCTGCCCCTCTTTCTTTCCCCTTCCTCCCAACTCAACCCTAAATGTCGCCAATTCAGCGCTTCTCAGGGACTAAAACTTTATGCGAAGCCTCCGGTCCCCCCCCCCTCCCCAGCCCGAATGCGGCACTGCGGCTCTGCGTCCTTCCCGGCCCAGGACGCGGCGAGGTGGCAGGAGGGGGGAGGGGGAAAGGGAGGAGGGGAGAAGTGGCTCTCTGTTTCCCACTTTTGCTAGTGCCCTCTTTTGCCCTGAATTTACTCCCCTGGCTATTCCCACACATCCTTCTCTAGGGTCTCCCGACCTGGAGGAAGTTTAGGAAGAAGGAAAAGCTCTAGCCAGAGCTATCAAGAGGGTATCTACTGCGGCTCACAAACTTTTCCACGAGAGATTGTTGAGGGAACCTAGGGGTTTCTAAGGTTCTGGATTTACATCAGGGGAGACAAACAGAGGAGTGATAGTAGGGGGAGCTTGAGCAAGGCTAAGAGAGGAGAACCCAGCGGGTTGAGCTATCCCAAGTGGGGTGGGAACGGAAACCATGAGAAGTTTCTGGACTGATGACTTGGGGGTGATTGCAGGAGTTAGGTCTCTAGATTGGAGGGGACTCAAACTTCTGAAAGTCACTTGGCAGAATGAGAAAGTAACTGGCGAGGGAGGAATGGAAATGGGAAGGGATCCTACAGGCAGAGGACAGGGTGCGATTGGAGGGAGGGGATATAACTCCCTCCAATCGCACCCTGTAGGGCAATTCCAAGTGGAGGGGGACAAACTGAGGTGCTAAAGAGGAGAGGGAAAGCATGGGGCCCTTCTGGAGACACAAAAGTGGGTCCTGATTGCGGAAGTCTGAGCTCTATGGGGCGAGTCTTTGCAGGGAGTTGATGAAGAGAGTGAGGAAGAATCTGGGAGGAGAGTTTTACAAAAGACCCCCCTACACCGCTCCCCGGACTCAGCGTTGTAGCTAGGTCGTTGGGAAACTGTCCTGACTGGAACCAGCAGTTTGGAGGTTCAGTGAGGTCCTGGAGGTTCTGCAGGGGCGCGGATCTTCTAGAACTTTGAGAGCTAGGAGCAGAAGATCACAAACAGCCAGGAGGTCCAAAGTTAGAGAGAAACAGAGATCTAGAAATTGGGCCCAGGCAGAGAATGAGGGAGAGTTGGAGAGGGGACGACGACGACACGGGAGGTAGTGTTTCTAAGGTCTGGGACACCGAGGACCGGGAATAAGGGGCTTCGGGGTGTTCAAGGAACGGGGAGTTGAGTTTTGGCTAAGGACATTTTGAGGGCTTGAGACATTCTGAAGGTCTCAGGAGGTGTGTGGAAAAGGAAAGGGTGAGACTGCCAGGGAAGTCCGGGAGATTTTCAGTTAGGGAGCCATTTCTCAGCATCTACGATGACTTAGAGCAGTGGTTGGAGTTTGGAAGGCCCGGGAGAAGCTGAAGGTTCGGGAGGGGTGTGTTTGAAGGGGCGTAGGGAACTCCGGCTGCAGGGAAAGAGGGCTTCCAGAGGACTGGGGAGACGGGACGGGTGGGGAAGACTTGGCAGGGAGTACTCTGGGCGCAGAGAGGTTGGGATAGTTAAGGGTGCTCGGAGAGCGCGCTCACCCTGGCGGCCCGCGACGAGTAGGGGTCCTCGAAAAGCGCCCACACGCGGGGTTGCCAGCGCCGCCACCACGTGCCGCCCGCGCCGCCCGCGCCCCCGGCAGGTCCCCCGGCGCCTCCGCCTGCGTCCTGGAAGCACAGACGCTTGAGCTCGCCGCCTGCTCCGTCCAGCCCGCCGCCTCCTGCGCCCGCCTCGTCGTCCAGGCCTGCATCGTGGGCGCCTCCGGCGTTGGCGGCGTTGGCGGCGCCCGAGGAGTCGGGAGCTTCGAAGGAGTCGAGTGCCTCCTCGGCGTCGCGGTGCTGGCGGTAGGTCATCCAGCAGCAGGCCTCCACGTCTGTCTCGTCGATGCCCCAGAAGCCTAGCTCCTCCTCAAAGAGCGGACCGCACACGTCGGCCGGGCAGTGCAGCTTGCCGGTGCGGTAGTAGTTGAGTACGTAGGCGAAGACGCCCGGGTGGCGGTCGAAGAAGAACTCGTCTGTACCCGGGTCGTAGTCAAAGCGCGCGGCCGCCTCGGGCTCGGTCAGCCCGGCCAGCCGGGTCCCCGGCAGGGTGCGCAACGTGGAGCGGTACGTCTCATGGCGCACGCCGCCCACGTTGATCACGATCTTACCGCTGTCGCCGCCGCCGCCGCCGTGCCGCCCCATGGCCACCGCTGGCAGCCCGGGGCATGGCTCGGCGCGCCGGCCCCGGGGCCCACGAGAAAGCGGGGCACCCGCCGGGCACGCGGCGGGGCCGAACTGCGTGCACTGCTGAGACGCCGGCGGCGGCGGAGATTCCGGTGGCCGCGGCGTTGGTGCCGGTTGCAGCTACTGCTCGCCGAGCCCCTGGCGCCCGCGGAACCACCAAAGGCACACTGAGCTCAGCATTGGACAGGGAGGCGGGGCTGGGGGCGGGATAGCTGGGGCGGGGCCCGGGTGGAAAGTCCAAGCTGATTGGGTGAGAGGAGACGATGACTGTATGAGGAGAGTGCTATTGGATAGGTGGAGGGAGGGCAAGAGCTGATTGGGCTGCGGAGATGGGCGGGGGCCACGGCTAGACGGACTCCGACCAAGCCTAGTTAGAGTAGGTGGGGTTGCAGAGAAGACTCAGGGATTGGGTCGTACCTAGAAGAGGGCGGGGCGTCAAGGGAACCCTAAAAATGCCTAACTCAGCAATACAGCGAAAATGGAGACCTAGGAGCCAGGTATGAGAAAGAGACAGGTGCGGCGGAGCCGGGGGGAGGGAGGGTTGGAAGGAGGATGAGGAGTTGAAGATCATGCTACAGGTGAGGCGGAGGCCAGCCTGGGTTACATGAAACTACCTCAAAAAAAAAAAAAATCTGATAGGCTGTTCATAAAAAGGGAGTAACCACAGGAGGAGAAGCTGACAAAGAAACCAAACTGGTCACTCCCCTACCTGTATTGGAAAAGCAGATGAACAGGGGAGGGTTCAGTTAGGTTAACAGTGATTGGAAACCCAAGAAATCAATTAACAGTCCTTATTGGGACGGAAGAATGAGGGGAAGGGTCTCACTTGGGGGCGGGGAAGGGGCGGAACCAGAACTGGAGGTGGAGACAGAACCTGATTGAAAAGCTGACCGGTACAGGGATAATGGGAAGGGGTGGAAGGAGAGGCCTGGGAACTTCTGCATGGACGCTAGGGAGGGGCTGAAACTGCACGTTGTAGAGTCCAGGGAGGCTTTAGGTTTGCTATCCTGACTCTGCCTCAACCTTATCCTGGTAGCTGGGATGGCAGGCGTGCACCACCAGCTCCAGCTGGAGGCTGTAAACTTGGACTTCATTAGGAAGAGGGTCCGATGGGTGGAAGAAACGCAGACAAGTGGGCGGGGCCTGTAATGGGTTGGGAACATCTTCAATGGTCCAGAGGAAGATGAGACTGATCAGTAGATGGAGAAGTGGGGCACTAAAAATGGGCATTTAGAGCTTCAGGAACCGCCAGCCTGGTGGGATGGAGGGCGGAAAATGAGACAACCCTTAGGGGAAAGACACTCACCGGACACGGGGGTCTGGGCCAGGAATGTCAGAGACCCAAGGGGATGGTCCACGAGGCCTTGGGGAAGGGCAAAATTTCCGGTTGTTGGAGGAAAGAGAATGAGGCCTAAACCACAAAGGTTGTGGGCAGGAGGGTAAAGGAGAGGGTGCCAGTACATGCAGGGGGGAGTGCAGCCCTTGGAGCTGCCTACAGCTTCTCAACCACTGGAATAAGCGGGCCAATGGGGAAGGGTGGGGTTATGGAGAACGAAGGGAGGAGTCGGACAAGAGACAACACGCCTCCTAGTTGGTAGGCCCCGCCTCCTGGGCGGTCCTACGGCAAGTGCAGTGGCTGCGGCGGGGGCTGCGGCGGGGGCTGCGGCGAGGGCTGCGGCGGGGGCTGCGGCGGGGGCTGCGGCAGGGGCTGCGGCGGGGCTTGCGGCGGGGGCTGAGGCGCCAGCGAGAGCGAAGAGGGCAGGTCAGGCGTTGTGGCGGTCGCTGGCTCGTCGCCTCCCTCTGCAGGCGCTTCGCGGGTTCGTATTCCCATCCCAAGCCCCGTTCCCGCTTAAGTGTCTCTGTCACCTTTTCTCCGTTGTCTCTGAGTGTTCGCCCACCTCTCCCTACCACTCTGGGAATCTGGTTCCTCTCTTCTAAGCGTCTTTCTGTGTGTGAGTCTCATCCTTTCTCTTTGGGTCTTTGTCTCCCTCCTCTGGTACCAGTCCCTTTCTCTAGCTCTTTGTCCCTCCCTCTTTAAGTCTCTATCTCCTCCCCTCTGCGTCTCTGCGCCCCCCTCCCCGGACTCTGCCCCTCTCCCTGTCTCTGGATTTCTGTCTATTTCACTTTCTGAAGCTCTGTCGTCCTCTGTCCCGGGGTCTTGGGTTCCTCTGTCTCTGGATTCTCCATCCCAATCTAACCCCATCTTGACAGCAGTTGAGTCTGCATCATTGTAGAGTCGCAGAAGTGAGGCCTGTCCTGCAGACCCAGGAGTGAGTCCTCACCCGCCCCAGAGGCTGGAGCTCCCATTCCCTGGAACCTTCAAGACTCTGACGCAGAAAATAGAAAGAGGCACTTACTACCGACTGCGCACTCCTAATTCTGGCATGTGACAGATAGAAGCAGTGACTTGCTGTGAGGGGACAGTTGGAGCCAGGGTGGCAGGCTGGCCCAGGGTTTGGGCATGCATTAGAGGATGGAAATATGACTGTCACAAAAGCCTAAATCACAATCCTCTGTCACACCTCACCTGCACCCTGACTTTCTGCTCTTTACAGAGCCAAGCATGGGATCCAGTTACCAAATAAACCAGTGTTTGGTCTTGTCCCGCCCCCCAGAGGTCAGAAATGGGGATAAGGAGGAGGAAACAGAAGACTAGGGGGTTAGAGGTGGGGATAGAGAGCAGGCAACAGTTTGAAACTCACGTGGCCTGGGAAACTTGGGTATCTCCCAAGACCTCCCCTGCTGTGGAATATTTAAAGATGTGTTGCATTTGTTTGTGCTGCATTTGTTTAGCTATGTAAAGATGTGTTGCTGTTACACCTTGCCTGCCTAAGGCACCTGATTGGTCTACTAAAAAGCTGAATGGCCAATAGCTAGGCAGAGGAGGGATAGGCGGGGCTGGCAGGCAGGGAGAATAAATAGGAGGGAAAAAAATCTAGGTTTGGGGAAGAAGAGAGGAGAGAATGAGGAAGAAAGAGAGGGAAATTCCTGGGTCCAGCCAGTCAGCCACCAGACAGACAGACAGACACGGAGGAAGCATACAGAATGAGACAAAATGTGGATGACAAGAAACAGGTGAAGTAAGAGCTAGTGGGACAGGCCATGAGATTAAGTCAAACATCATAACTAATATTAAGTCTCCATGTCATGGTTTGGGAGAATCATGAAAAAGCCTGCTACATTCCCCAGGGCATGGGGAGAGGGGTTGGTCAGTAGAGAATCACCACCCTTTGACCATAGGTCAAAGGATGGAGCTTGTGTTACAGGACATCCACAGGGGAACAGAATCAAAACTGAGTTGAGGGGATCCAGGAAGGATGTCTGCCTACTTCTTGAGACTCTTCTTAGTCCTGGTCCACCTCACTCATCCTCATCTTTGCCCCCCACCAGGACACCCTCTGGCATCCCTGGCATCCTCTCCCGCTGTCCTCTCCCCAGTCCCAAGACCAAGTCACTAGAGACCAATCTCCCCTTTCAGGACTTCTAAGATTACTTTTTGCTCCGCTCCCTACCTCCCAACCTATCCAGTGCAAAATCCAGGGAAGAGTCTCAGTGAAGCCAAGACTGTAAACACACTGCTAATGCCCTCCCCACCCCACGCCCCACACAGCCGGGCACACGCCTTCAATCCCAGCACTAGGATATTTCTGTGAGTTTGAGGCCAGCCTGGTCTACAGAGCAAGTTCTAGGTCAGCCAGGGCATCACAGAATAGTCTGTCTCCAAAAACCAAAACTAAACAAACAAACAAACAAACAAACAAAACACGAGTACCTTGCCACCTCCCCTAAGCTCAGAATCAAGGGGGTCTTACCGCTGCAATCTTTGGTTCCCAGTCTCGTCTCCCGAGTCCTCTGTCTCACAAGCTGAGCTGTAGACTGTCTTCAACCCTCAGAACTTGAATTTCTGCCCCTCCCTCATACTCACCCCAAGTCTAGCTGACTGAAGGGATGTATGTCGTGGGGGGAGGGGTGAACAGGCTGAGCACTTCTAGGAGTGAGGGACTGCAGATGGGAGCTGTGACGTCGCCGACGGAGCAGAGGCAGACCCCGCCCCCGACAAACAGGGGTCTTCAAGGTCCTTCATGAAAGACCCAGGGGCCCTGGAATCCCCAGGGAGAGAATAGGACACATAAGGTCCGCAGAATGGTGACCTTTCTCCTTAGAAGGAATCCTTTGCCGATTTCACCCCCACTGCCACCTGTCACCGTCAAAGCGACTTGTCGCCTCCCACACTTGAGGTTATGGCCACCCTCGGCGGGACGCCAACATAAAAAAGGACTACAAAGTCCATGATGCTCCACGATGCATGGGCCTTTGACTACGGGCAGTGGGGAGCCAGAGGCTTCATGGAGATTGTTGTTCCCGGACCTCTGGCTGGCGCGCAGACTGCAGAATAGAATGTTTCTCTTCCCTCCCATCTCTTCCTAAACTCTAGAGGTCAGACATTCATTTTCCCTTCCCGAAAGTGACCAAAATGAGTTCCTTCAATGGAAAACGATTTTTTTTTTCAAACTGGAAAGAAGCATAGCCTTTGTAAGCCCCGTGTGCCTGTACCCTAAACGGGGCGTCCTCTGGGGAACTGCACCTGGGCAACCCTTCTTCCTGCCGGCCCGGTTGCACGAGACTGAGCACGCGCCAGACCCACGCGCGGGCCATTGGTTTTATCTCCTCTGTCGAAGACGGCCACATAAGGCCCCAAAAAGACGTCTCCGAGGATCCAGAGGGGTCCTGCAGGCTTCGGAACGTCCAAGGCTTGGAAGCCCAACAGGCAGAGACCAACATCGCTCTTAATAATCTGCAAGGTGGTAACACAGAGGACATTGCATGTCACTGGGATCCGGGTTTGATTGTCTCCTCTGCACCCAGAACAGAACAAGGAGTGTTTTTAGCTGGGCATGGTGCCACCTTCCAGTGATCCCAGTGCTCGGGAGACTCAAGCAGGAGGATGGGGAGTTCAAGGCTGGCCTGGGCTAAACCCATTTAAAAAAAAAAAAAAGAAGAAGAAAGAAGAGAGAGAGAGACAGAGAGACAGAGAGAGACAGAGAGAGACAGAGAGAGACAGAGAAAGGGGGCTATGAAATGACTCAGCTGGTAAAGGTGCTTGCTGCTGAGTCTGTCGACATGAGTTCAATCCTCCAACCCCCTCAGAGTAAGAGAAAAATCGATTCCTTCAAATTGTCTTCTGACTTCTACACATATGCTGTAGTCAAGTGTGCACACACACAGAAAGTAAATAAAAATCTTTGAAATGGAGAAAAGAAAAAAAAGGCAAAATTCCGACTGAGTTTGAAGGCACGGGCCTTTAATCCCAGCACTTGAGAAGGAAGCAGGAGAATCTCTGAGTTTGAGGTCAGTTCTGGGCCTGCCAAATCTACACAGTGAGACCCCCTCTAAAGGCGAAGTTCCTGTGTTGGATGTGCAGCCCCGTGAAGCAGAGCCCCAGGTCTACCCTCTCACGCTCACTTTGGTGACTCTGATGTCACTATGGCTGTCGTCTTACCTTAATAACATAGTCCTGGCCTGTGAGGTTAAACCAGACTCCACCAAGGTGGAAGGAGACAGGGGGAAGCTCTGGGATCCTGGAACACTGGATGAGGTACTGCAGAAGAAGAACGGTGAAGGTGGGCAGGTGGTTCCTGCTCTGCTCAAGTGTCTTGGGTGATCCCTAGTGCCCTAGAGTACAGCTTGCATTGGGTGGTCAGGTGTTTAGAACCTCCTGTAGAAAGGCCTTGTTAGGTAGGTTTCTGCCATTAGGTCCAATTCTAGACTTTCTCTCCCACCCACCTGGAAAGCATGTTGGCTTCCTCCTATTTCCTCCCTCCCCATCTCTTGGACCTCTGGGTCTGCCTGCCTTCCTCGTTTACTTCCTTGTTACCTATTTCCATCCTTTAGACAGCAACTTCCCACCCAGAGTCTGCCATCAAACCCCTGAGACCCTCCGTAGCACACCCACGGGAACCAGGAGTGATCCTCACCTGCCCAGCCAGGAAGGGAAATCCCCCAATGGCCTTATTCAAGGCCCGGATCTCCTCCCTAGGTCCTGTGATTAGAGATGTGCCTGTGTCTAGGATGGCATCACAGCCCTGGGCACAGAGAGTCAGCCCTGTACCAACCTTCACACTGTGGAAAAGGATGGGGTAGGAGCTGTCGTCAGAGGCAGGGTCTGGCTGTTCAGACCCTCTGCTCCAGTCCCACGAGGCCAGGCTCCTTACCTCTCCATGTGGACCTGCCAGTAGGCAGGGACGGTGACAGGTATGAAAGTGAGGGGGGGTATGTAGTGGGCTGGGTCTGAGCCCCCCAGGACCAGCTCTCCTCCATCAGACCCCTCAGCATCTCTGCAGAGGCAAAGTGCAGAAGAGTCTGGGGTTTCGTTTGTTGGTCCCCAAGATGGCCAGGAATAGGACGTTCTGTCATTTGGCTTCTAGGTAGGTATGGTGGCTAGTTTTATGACAACTTGACAGTAGCTAGAGTCACTGGAGAGGAGGGAACTTCAAGTGACAAAATACTTCAATAAGAGTTGGCTACATGCAGGCCTGGAAGGCATTTTCTTCATTAGTATTTCATGTGGGAGGACACAGCCTATTGTGGGTGGTCTTGTGGTCCTGGTTCTGTAAGAAGGCAGGCTGAGCAAGCCATGTGGAGCATCCTGCCTCCAGGTCCTTTCTGTTTGAGTTCCTATCCTGAGTGTGGAAGTATAAAACCCTTGCCTTGTAAAAGGCAAGTCAAACCCTTGCCTTGCAGCGAGGTTTTGGTCCTGGTGTTCCATCACCACAACAGTAACGTATCCAAGGCAATAATAGGCTGGAGGGTGTGGCAGGTCCTAAGGATGGGGAGTGGGACCAGGCAAGGATGGCCCTGAACTCTTGGTCCTGCACCACCATGCCTGGTACTGAAAGCTGATGCGTAATGGGTGATCCTGGCTCTCGGCAGGGCTCTCCAGTGGAGTGCTAGCTCTCTCTGGGGCAAAGTAAGGGTCCTTAAGTGGAGCACTTGTCAAATGCACATGGAATTTCCTGTTTGACTTCAGAGTCTGGGACTTTGTGGACCCACAGTTGAGTGTCACTGGCATGTCCTGAGTTGCCACTTCGGTGGTGGGGTTTCTCCTCATGTTTCTGTATTGGGTAAGCACTTTCCTGATGCAGGACCACAGGACTTCCTGTGTTGATAGTGACACTTCCTGAAGGAGATTTTTGCGGGCTGGTGCTGTGAGTGCCTGTGTGCCAAGCCCAGCAACCACTATCTTGGGCACTATCAGGCTGTGCCTCTTGAAGGAGACCATCCCATATGGGCTTGCTGTCTGTTTAATTCCCTCCTGGAAGGGTGAGGAGGGTCGTGAGACCCCCCCCCACCTGAGTACCCAGCTGCCTCCTCCCATACCACTCTGCCTCTATAGCGAGTGGCCTGGGGGAGGGTCTAGAGGACACAGACTGGGGAAGACTAGAGGAGGCACCATTTGCTGAGCTACAGAGAACTCACCATCCCCACTGGGGAGAGATTTTAGGGGAGGAGCAGCCTCGCTGCTGTGGGTAAATTCTCATCTGTGCTCTGTAAGGGAGCTGAGTAAACTCATTGGTTCCCCAGAACTGTGGAGGGAGAGGGCCTAGATATTGGGACCTTAGGAAGACGGAATCTACCTCCTCCCAAGGGAAAGGGTTTTAGCAAGAGCTGGACTCTGAGGTATGGAGACAATTCCCACCCAATACCTGTTGAGGTAAAAGGAGAAGATGGGCTTCTCCAGCAGCCCCTGTTCCACCATCGAGTCCAGTGGAGGCTGAACTCCTCCCACAGACAAAGTTGGGAAACCGAGGCCCAGGATCCCATCAAAGCGAGCAAAAGCAAAGACCAGGCTGGGCTCCCACAGAGCCTCTCCAAATGTCACAGAGGTACCCTGGATTCCCCCGATCTAGGAGTAAATTGAGGTGGGGTCAGTTACTTCTAGAAAAACATTATCGGCCTAAGTCTGAGGTCCTGCTTGGAGACAATGGGAGCGTAATCTAGATGATCTGCATGAGAATCCATGCCACTTCCCAAGAAAACACACACATCAGCCCCACCACTCAGGAGGGTCCACTTCCTCGGGGAGGCCATGCCTACTTGCAAACAAAGCCTCTTATTCAAAAATCTTATTCAAAAGTCCCACCCCCTTTCTTGAGGCCCCGCCCATTCTCAAGAAGCCCCATCCTCTTGCTAAGGAGATACCATCCTCTTCTCTAGAAACCCTACCTCCTTTCATAGGAGACCCCGCTTCTTTCTGAGAAGTTCCACCCCTTGCCCAGGAGCCGGTGCCCCTCATCCCATCCCTAGGAGACCCTACCTCCTCTCAAGAATCCCCTCCCCCTCTCCAATGAGGGCTTGCCTCTTCAAGCCCCTCCCTGAACCAGGTGGTGGTAGACCCTGGGTTCTGGGCTGAAGTCACCTACAGTCAGATTCTCCTGGCTCAGGATTCCGTTCAGCCGCCCAGTCCCGTACTGAATGGCAAACTTGGTTCCATTGGGCCGAAAGGAGCTGGAAGCCTTGGGGTTGAAACGATGGTGAAACCCTAATTCGGGAGAAAAGACAGGTGTCACTCAGGGGATGGGAGACTCAGCACCTGGGAGGGCCAAGGATATACCGAGGCTGAGCCCCTCTTCTTCCTCAGGGGAGCTTACAGCAGGGCAAACTGAAGAAATGACATCTGGAGGAGGGCACCCAGAGATTTGAAGAGCCCGTGTCAAAGACAACTGTGAAGTTCTGAGGGGGCGTCCCCAAACCAATGGCTCCAAAATACTGCGTCTGGTGGCACAAGAGGACACACGATAAAGGAAGAGCGCCTGGTACTCCACCGCAATGGCGGGAACACGGGAGCTACGACTCACGTTCATGAACTTGGACAGAGGCACAAAGGTGGGCTCGTCACCAGAGGTGGCGGTCCTAGGAGGCTCTGCTGGCTGTCCCCATCCACTCAGTGGGCTTAAGATCCTGTGTGCAGGGTGGACTCGGCGAAGAGGAACTCTAGAGAGTGAGGGAATTTGGACATTGAAAAAGCCATGCATCTAGGAGACCTTCCTGGAGTAGATACCCTCCATAGCACCGGAAGGTAACTGTCCCCGGGTTCTGTAATATTGACCAAAGAGTGAGTATTACACAATGACCAAGGCGTGCTGCTGAGGGCAGCTTCATGGCGCAACAAGAGAAAGCCATCGCCAGGGTACACACTCAAAGGCCTGCCGCTATCCTGATTCTTTAAGCTGTTCTCCTGGGACCACCAATCCCAGAGAGTTTCAAAAAAAAAAAAAAAAAAAAAAAAAAAAAAAAAAAAAAAAAGAAAGAAAGAAAGAAAGAAAGAAAGAAAGAAAGAAAGGAGGGAAGGAGGGAGGGAGGGGGGGAAGAGGGAGGAAAGGGCCAGATGGTGGTGCACACCTGTAACCCTAGCACTTGGGAGACAGAGACAGGTAGATCTCTGTGAGTTCAAGGCCAACCTGGTCTACAAGAGTTAGTTCTAGGACAGGCTCCAAAGCCTGTCTCAAAAAAAGAAAAGAAAAGAAAGAAAGAAAGAAAGAAAGAAAGAAAGAAAGAAAGAAAGAGAGGGGAAGGCGAAGCTGGAGAGATGGTTTTCAGTGATTAAGAACAATTGGGAGCTAGCAGAGAACCTGAGATCAGTTCCCAATATCCATACTGGGAGGTTCTCAGTCACCTAGAACTCCAGTTTCAAGAGACCCAACGCCCACTTCTGGCCTCCACCAGCACTGAATTTACCTGCACACACACACACACACACACACACACACACACACACACTCACATAATTAAAAATAACGATTTTAGGTATATATAAAATATTGTAGGCCAAGCAGCAGTGGTGTATGCCTTTAATCCCAGTACTCAGGAGGGAGGCAATAGATCTCTCTTAGTTGAGGCCAATCTGATCTACAGAGTGAGTTCCAGAACCACCTAAACAGAGAATCCCTGTCTCCAAAAAACAAAAACCAAAAAAAGTATATATAAACTATCAAAAATAAATATATAGGGATTGGAGAGATGGCTCAGTGGTTAAGAGGACTGGCTTTTCTTCCTCAGGTCGTGAGTTCAATTTCCAGCAACCACATGGTGGGTCACAACCATCTGTAGTGAGATCTGGCGCCCTCTTCTGGTGTGTCAGCATACATGGAGGCAGAATGTTGTATACATAATAAATAAATCTTTTAAAAAATAAAAATAAATATGTAAAATATTTAAATTACACATAAACTTAGCAGGAAGTAAGATGTAATTTGTTCTGACAGAAGAAACAAAAAGGAAACCCTGATTTGACATTACATTTACAGTTTTTTTTGAGATTTAAAGAACTTTATTTTACGTGTATGGGTGTTTTGTGTGCACGTGTATCTGTGCACTATGTACATGTCTGGTGCCTGCAGAGGCCAGAAGATGGTATCAGATCCCTTCAAACTAAAGTTTCAGACAGTTGCTAGCTGCCATGGGGTCCTTTGGAGAAGCAGTCAGTACATTTAACCACTGAGCCATCTCTTCAGACTTTCATTGACAATTCTTTGTGTGGACCTTGGCAGGGGATGGGGTAGGGAGCTCAAAACCTGTCATCATGCTGTGACTTCTCGGCCACTTCATGCATGATGGTGGGACTCTGTTTCCCACACTTGGGGATGCAGGCTATCAATGCCAGAGCCTAATTTCACCCTTCATGGCAAAATAAATCACAAAAGTGGCAAAGACTTGATGTGAAAGTTCTAAGGAAATAGAAGTCAGTACGACCCAATTGAGAAGAGGGATGCTTTCCCAAGCACGACAGCATGCAGCATACGGAGAAGAGACTATAGATTACAGTTCCAGCTGCAAAGATGGCTCAGTGGGGAAAGGCGCTTGCTGCCAAGCCTGAGGACTTAGAGTATAATTCTCCAGACCAACATGGTGAAAGGAGAGAACTGATTTCTGCAAGCTGTCCTCAGACCTCCACATGAGAGACAGCACAAATGCACATGCATACACGGTGCACACATACACAGTGCATGCGCACACAGTGCACACACAGTGCACACGCACATATAGTGCACACACACAGTGCTCATGCACACGGTGCACACACACATGGTGCACACACATGGTGCACATGCACATGGTGCACACACACGCACGGTGCACCTACACACAGTGCACACACACATGGTGCACATGCACACAGTGCATACACACGGTGCACACACACAGTGTACATGCACACAGTATACACACATGGTGCACACACAGTACACACACACATGCACACGCACATAGTGCACACGGCAAACACAGTGCACACACACGATGCACATGCACACACAATAGGTAAGTGTAAATGTATATGCACTGTAAATAAACGTCTCTACAACGTTTATTTACAAAAGAATATAAAAGAAGAAAATAAAATTGGTTTGTGGGTGGTCTTTTTATTTGTTTATTTATTTTGAGATTAGGTCTCAAAATACCTAATTTGTAATTATATAAACCTCAGTGTGTTTATTTGAGAGCAGCTGTGGGTCAGGAAAACTTAGCCTACAGTAAAGCATCTGCCTAGAATCCCCCAGTGAGGGACTGGGGATGTGGCTTAAAGGAAGAGCCCTGCCCCCAGTGAGGGGCTGGGGTGTGGCTCAGTGGTAGAGCCCTGCCTAGAATCCCCCAGTGAGGGCTGGAGTGTGACTTAATGGTAGAATATTTGGCTAACAAGCACAAGACTGCAGGTGCAGTCTTCAGTACCATAAAGGGAGGGTAAAAAGATATCAAAAAAGGAAGTAAAGGAGGCAAAAAAGAAGGAAGAAGACTCTAGACATAACTTTTAACCCAACAACCATAACTTCCCCTTCAATAATGGGCAAGAAGATCTGCTTAGCAAGGACAGGTCTGGCTGGAGAAGGGGCAGGTGGAGCCCAGCTCTTTTGTGAAGCATATGCAGACGAGACCCAGCTCCACCACGACGAAAGGGGAAGCAGCTCCCGCCATCAGCGTTCCTCAGAGTTTCCGCATGAAGCGTGGTCCATTCAAGCAGTGGTATTGGGCACACTTTTCTTTCTATGTGGGCGGTGGGTAGTGGGGAGGGAATCCCAGTTTTGCTGTGTAGCCCTTGATGGCTTCCAACTTGTAGCAATCCTCCTGCCTCTGCCTCCGAGTGGTGGCAGTATCCTGTAAAGGCTTTGCCTGTCCTTAGCCTCTGTCATAAACAACTGTGGTGTTGAGAACTTCTAATCCATATACAATCTCTGATATGAGAGGATTGCCATGAGTTCCAAACCACCCTGGCCTACAGAATAAGACTATTTAAAAAATCATGGCTAAAGAGGTGGCTCAGCTGGCATGAACATTAATTGCTCTTCCAGAAGACCCAGGTTTGATCCCAGTACCCGCATGGTGGCTTGTAACCATCTATGCTTCCAGTTTCATGGAATCCAAGGCCCTCGTCTGGTCTCTGTAGGCAACAGGAATGTACACAGAACACATACATACATGCAGGCATATGCCTGCTACTTTTATATCAACCTGACACAGTTGGAGTCATTTTGAAAGAGAGAGTCTCAATGGAGAAAACACCTTCACCAGATCGACCTGTGGGCAAGACTTTGTGCATTTTTTGATGTGAGAGGAACCAGCTCACCATAGGAAAATGCCACCTCTAGACAGGCGGTCCTGGGTTGTATAAGCAAACAGATTGACAGAGCTGGAGAGATGGCTCAGTGGTTAGGAGCACTGGCTGCTCTTCCAGAGGACCCTGGTTCAATTCCCAACACCTACATGGCAGCTCACAACTGTCTGTATCTCTGGCTCCAGGGGAACCAACACTAATGGACATAAAACAAAAATAAATAATTTTTTAAAAAAGAAATAAATAAAGAAAGAAATCAGGTTGAGTAAGCCAAGAGGAGCAAGCAGTGATCTTCCACGGCTTTTGTTCAGTTCCTGCCTCCAGTTCCTGCCTTGCTTTCCTTGGTGCCAAGCCTTGACCTGAGAAGTTGTAAAGCTGAAATCAACCCTTTTCTTTCCAAGGTGCTTTGGCCTTGAGATTTTATCACACAATAGAAACCCTAACTAAGATAGAAGTCTGTGCTGGGTTCAAGGGCATACCCAGGACTTGTGTTTGGGGAAGGATGGTGGTGGCATTTGGACTTTGGGCTGAGGAAGCTGTTGAATGCTCAGAGCTCAGTGGGCTGTTAGGCAGGAACTTGGAAACTAAGCATGTTGAAAGCAAGGCAGACTATACACGTCTGGCTTAGGCAGTGGTGGCACACGCCTTCAATCCCAGCACTCGGGAGGCAGAGGCCAGCCTGGTCCACAGAGTGAGTTTCAGGAGAGCCACACAGAGAAGAAACCCTGTCTCAAAAAGCCAAACCAAACCAAAACAAGAAACTCTGTCAAGGTAATTTATGTGATAAATTAAGAACCTTGAAGCTTCGCTTTGCTGAGACAATGATCGCTGGTTAGTTGGAGCTGAGAAACTAGCAGGAACTGAAAGGAGACCCGGGTCCAGCATGGTAGTGTATACCTTTAATCCTAGCAGAGACAGCGTATCATGTAGACCGATCACAGTAAATTCAATGCCAGCCTGGTCTACATAGAGAGTTCCAGACCCTATTAAAGATGAGGAAGAGGAGGAAGAAGAAGAGAAGGAAGCAGCATCGCTGGGGTGAAATCTTCTGGGAAATGCTTCCTCAGGTTCAACACATAGAAGCGTGGTCCAGAGGGATGTGCGGATGTACCTTGTGCTGCTCACCAGACTTAGCCATGTGGTGCTGGTTTTAAAGGCAATGAGGAGTCGCGAGGCTGCAGCGAGGCTCTGGGAGCAGCTGGAGGAGGTTACTGGTGAAGCTGCAGCCTCAGTTGCGCTCCAAGCCCCAGGACTGAAGGGGTCATGGAGAGAACTGAGACTTGGCTTCATGTGGCAGGGGCAGGGTTCCTGAGAGAGCGCCCAGAAGAGGCTATATTGGTAAAGAGGTAGCCCAGTTGCGGAGACTCAGCATTTTGGAGGTGCTAGTGCCAAGGAATGACCACCAAGGGCCGACCAGAGCCGAGCAGCTGGAGAGCACGAGCTTAGGTGAGCCATGTGTGCTGCGCAAGGCCTCCGGAGCCCAGATTGTGGGTCCTGGACCTCTGGCTCTGACTGCCTCCGGAGCCCAGACTGTGGGCTCCTCCCTCTTGGAATAAGAAAATAGTTCACTTGTTTTGATTTAACAGATGCCCACAGTTGAGACTTTGAACTTCTAAAGAGACTTTGGAATTGTAGGAGGCTGGGTATTTTAGAGACTACGATTATTCCAGAGAGACTGGAACTTTGAGGGAGACTCTGGGTAATTTTCGAAGACTGATTTTTTTGTTTGTTTGTTTGTTTTTGTTTTTCGAGACAAGGTTTATTCTGTGTAGGCCTGGTTGTCCTGTCTATTCATTCTGTAGACCAGGCTGACCTCAAACTCACAGAGATCTGCCTGCCTGTGCCTCCCGTGTGCTGGGATTTAAGGCATGTGCCACCACCCCTGGAAGACTGAACTTTTAAAGAGTTTGAATTTTTGAAGACTGGGACTTTTAAAAGTTAGAATGTTTTATCCTGCGATATTAGCATTAATATGAGCTCTTGGGAGGTGGACAGGAAAGGAAAGGTTGTGGTTTAACACTGATACGTTTTGTGTCGACCTGAGGAGTCAGTTGTGCTGGATAGTTTTACGTCACCTTGACAGAAGCTAGACTTATTTTGGAAGGGAGAGGCTCAGCTAAGAAAGCGCCTGACCCCCCAGACTGGCCTGCGCTGCATTTTCTTGATTGATGATGAGCGTGGAAGAGCCAGCGCCCATGGAAAGTGCCGTCTCTGGTCATGTGGTCAAGCTAGTAAGCAGAATTCCTTCAGGGACTCCTGCCCTGACCTCCCTCAGTGAAAGCCGCTGGACAAATGAACGGAACGCTGGTTGAACATATGCTGAACTTGGCCTTTGAACAGGGGCCTTTGCTTAAGGCCTGACCAAAAGGCTGGCTCAAATGTAGGTCTCCAGGGCTGGAGAGATGGCTCAGAGGTTAAGAGCCTTGCCTGCTCTTCCAAAGATCCTGAGTTCATTTCCCAGCAACCACATGGTGGCTCACAACCATCTGTAATGAGGTCTGGTGCCCTCTTCTGGCCTGCAGGCATACACACAGACAGAATTTTGTAATAAATAAATATTTTAAAAAAATGTAGGTCTCCCAGTTATGTTTTGTTAGCCTTGGGTGGAGCATCCTGAGTGTGTCTCAGAATGACGTGGGTGTGGCCACAGCTCTTGGCAGGGGTTTGGAAGTCTGTGGTATATTAGGTTAAAAATCAGGTTAAAAGGGGCTAGGGATGTGACTCAGTTGATAGAGTTCACCTACCATACAGGAAGTCCTAACTTCCACTCCCATGACCGCATAAATTAGGCAAGGTGGTGCACACACCTGTAACGGTTGAGGCAGGAGACCCAGAAGCTCAGCCTTGCCTATATAGCCAGTTAGGGCTAGTCTGGACTACGTGGGACCTCAGAAAGAGGAAGGAAGGAAAGGAGGGAGGGAGGGAGGGAGGGAGGGAGGGAGGGAAGGAGAGAGAGAGAGAGAGAGAGAGAGAGAGAGAGAGAGAGAGAGAGAGAGAGAAGAGAGAGAGAGAGAGAAGAGAGAGAGAGAGAGAGAGAGAGAGAGAGAGAGAGAGAGAGAGAGAGAGAGAGAGAGAGAAGAGAGAGAGAGAGAGAAGAAATCAGCATCAGCACTGGTGAGATGGCTCAGAGGGCAAAGGTCCTGCTGCTAAGTCTCATGACCTGAGCTCACTCCTAGGACCTGTAAGGCAGGAGAGAACCTGTTCCTGAAACATGTCCCCTGACTTCCACACAAGTGCTGTGAATACACACAAACTCCACAACACAATAAACAGATTTTTTTAAAAAAGCAAACAAAACCCAAAGCAGGTTAATGGAGCCAGGCATGGTAGCCCTCTGGCCATTGCTCACCCTGGCACCCCACCCAGGCCCGTGAAGAAGCCTGGAGAGGCCCAGAGTGTCTTGAGCCTGACAGAAATGCTTTCTGGAACGGTGCCCCCATCAAGAGCTGGGAGGTGGTAAAAGCAAACAAGGGGAGAAGTTGGGAGAAAAATCAGAAACAAGGTGTTGGGGGTCGTTCATGGGGAGACCTCCCTGGAACAGACATGCTCAGAAGTGAGAATCTGGGGTATTGAAGTTTCCAGACCACAGACACGGTCTTCAAGAAATGGAGGAAAATCAGAGGACCTGAGTCTTAAAGCCAGACCACCAGGGCTCAGGTCCAAGGAACCTCCTCACAAAATGTATCCTGATTGGATAAGGTCTCCAGTCCTGGTCCTTGGGACCAGAATTGTTTTACTTTGTGGTGTTGGGCATTGAATGGAGGCCCTGGTGTCTCCTAGACAAGTGTGTCACCGCTGAACCACCTCCCTAGCTAGCTCTTGGTGTCTGGACACAGTGTCTCTGTACCCTTGAACTCAACTTCCTACCTCAGCTTCCCCAAATGCTGGGCCACTCCACCCCACCTAAATGAATATCTTGGATTTAAAAATGTGGTGGCCCATAACTTTAATCTCAGCACTTGAGAGATAGAGGCAGAAGGAGCTCTATGAGTTCAAGGCCAGCCTGTTTTACAATAGTGAGTTCTAGTAGTAACACCCTGTCTTTAAAAAAAACGTGGGGGGCAGCCAGGTGGTGGTGGAGCGTGCCCACAGTCCCAGCATTCGGGAGGCAGAGACAGGCAGATCTCTGTGAGTTCGAGGCCAGCCTGGTCTACACATCAAGCTCCAGGACAGGCTTCAAAGCTACAGAGAAACCTTGTCTTGAAAAACAAGCAAGCAAACAAGAAATATGGCACTGTGGCTAAGGATGTGGCTAAGTGGGTAGGGTTCTTGCATAGCACAAAACTCCAGGTTCCCTTCCCAGGACTTCCAGCACTGGGGAGGTGGAAGCAACAGAACCTGGGGTTCAACATGGGGAGTTTGAGGTCAGCCTGGGCTACACGAGACCCAGTCTGGACAAAAACAAACCGAACAAACGAAAAATGTGGGGTATTAGGAAATATGCTAAATTTCTCAGAGTGAAGACCGCAGTTTGAGAGTTGAGAAACGAAGTCTTTAAGATAGACCAGGGAATAAGGAACCTGGCCGCCAGACCTCACAACCTGAATCTGAGCTGGATTCACAGGACCTATTCGTTGTCCTCTAACCTCCCTGCACACGCCATCACAGACAGACAGACAGACAGACACACACACACATACACAAGTTTAAAAAGGAGAAAAGTCTGGGAACCCTGAAAAAAGAATTCAGATTCTTGGTGCACCCAGGCCAAAGGGCAAGTGGTAGGAATCTGTCAGGAGTGAGAACGTGGGGGTCTCCATACCGGATCAGCGTGGCCCCTGCATGCTCCAAACTCCCCAGTAACAGCAGGCACAATAGCATCCGTGGCGGCGACATCTCTGGGGACTGAGACTAGCTAGGCCAAGATGTCCTGCGGCCCCTTTCTTCCTCTTGAGACTCCACCCTGTCCACGCCCCACCACCTGCTGGAACACAGAAGTGATCCCGTGTGAGGTGTGTGTGTGTGTGTGTGTGTGTGTGTGTGTGTGTGTGTGAAGTCCTTCAGCAGCAGGTGGCACAGGGACCAGAACCTGACTATTTAAGATGTGTGCTGTTTGACTTGCACTTTTGGAAGGAGTGGTGAGGACAGACCCAGCACCCACCCCTTTCCTGACACCTCTACCGCTTCTACTTTTGTCTTTCAGTTCACTTTTCTGAGACTCATTAACCACAGATTTTCTTGAGCAAGAAGAAGGGACAGAAATGTAAGCGGTCCGGGCCGGTTACAACAGAAACACGCTGTTGTGAGTTGGTGGCCCTGCCAGCCTCTCAGGGTGCCCACTCTTTCTAATCTTCTTTTTTTTTGTTGTTCTTTTTTTTTTGAGAAGGGGCTTCTCTCTCTTTGATATTTTAATTAATTAATATTAATTAATTTGTGTGTGCCCACATACCTCAGAATGGATTCAGAGGTCAGAGGACAACTTGTAAGCGTCAGCTCCCTCCTTCCACCCTGTGGGTCCAGGGATCAAACCCAGGTTCACAGGTCTTGTGGCAAGAGTCTTTACCTGCTCAGTCATCTCCCCAGCCTTCTTTATCTTTTGAAACAAGATCCCATAATGTTGCTAAGCTCAAGTGATTCTCTCGTCACTAGAGCAAGAGTTCTCTAGAGCAGTGGTCCTCGGCCCGGGCATTGCAGTCCTTCTGGTGCATATCAGACACCCTGCACATCAGAAATTTATGTTATGATTCGTAACAGTAGCAAAATTACAGCTATGGAGTAGCAATTGTATGGTGGCGATCACCACACTGTATTAAAAGGTCGCAGCACTAGGAAGGTTGAGAACCATAGCTGTAGAGTCTCTGGACTGAAAATGCATTCAGCAGGACTTGGGAGATACACTTACAATCCAGGTGTGAGGACCTGAGTTCCTCCCCGTACTGGGCTGTGGAGCAATTCTGGCCCTGGGGAACACAGCTAGACATGGGGGGCCCTGGGGAACACAGTTAGGTCCATGGGGGGGGCCCTGAGGAACACAGCTAGATCCATGGGGGGCCCTGGGGTATACAGCTAGGTCCATGGGGGGGGGTGCTTGCTGACCATCCAATCTAGCCGATCAATGGTTTAGTGAGGGAACCCCATCTCAAAAACCAAGGTGAAGAGTGACAGAGGGGGCCTTCTGACAAGACCGCTGGCCTCCATATGCACACGCACAGGAAATGCCTAGCACGGCAGCGCCTGCCTGTCTGCAATCCCGACAACTGGGAGGCAGAGGCAAAAACGATTTGTAGTTGAAGGTCATCTGTGGCTAAATTTAAGTTCAGCCTGGGCGAACTATCTCAGAAGAAAATTGATCTTGGAGGCAAATGCTTATAATTATAGTAACTGGAAGGCTGAGGCAGTAGAATCGTGAGTTCAAATCCTCTCTGTGAGGAAAAACAGAGAAAAAAGTGAAAAGAAGTGACACAGAGAGAGGAGGAGAAAGGGAGGAGTTAGGAGGGAGGCTGGTCAGGTTTAGGGGAGGAATTAGGGCAGGAGTTAGGAGGAAGGCTAGCCAACCTTAGGGGAGGAGTTAGGAGGGAGGCTAGCCAGGATTAGGGGAGGAGTTAGGGGAGGAGTTAGAAGGGGGGCTAGGCAGGCTTAGGGGAGGAGTTAGGGGAGGGTTAGGAGGGAGGCTGGTCAGGCTTAGGGGGGGAGTTAGGAGGGAGGCTAGCCAGGCTTAGAGGCACAGCCCTGCCATCCCAGCTACTTGAGAGGCTAAGGCAGGAGGATGGCAAATTCAAGGTTAGCCTTGGCTACAGAGTGAGTTTAAAGCCAGCCTGGACAATTTAGTGAGAACAGTCAAGCGTAGTGATGAACGCCTTTAATCCCGGCACTTGGAAGAAGAGGCAGGTGGATCTCTGTGAGTTCAAGGCCAGCCTGGTTGTACTCATCAATTTTTATTATCTTGACTGAACAACAGCCCCCCTCATTCCAGGAAGTTATCTGTCCTCAGGCAAGTGGGCTTACAGGTTAGAGGCAGGTTTGTTTTGTAGATTTCTTAAGCACAGTAATTTAAACTTAATTTTTTAGGAATGCTGCTTACTGGCTTGCTCTCTTGGCTTACTTAGCTTTTCCTCCCTTCCTCCCTCCCTTCTTCCCTCTCTCCCTTCCTTCCTTCCTTCCTCCTTCCCTTCCTTTCTTTCCTTTTGGTTTCTCAAGACAAGGTTTCTCTGTAGCTTTGGGACCTGACCTGGAAGACCCAGCAATGACAGGCTCAATAGAGGCCCGAGTCTCAGTAGTTTACCTTGGTTCCAAGAAAGACCACAAACTGAGACTACACAGGCACCACCCAGGAACAGACCATCCAAAGGAAAATCCTAATGTTCCAACCATTGTAGACAGGATCACCTGCCAGCACACACCATTGCTTTTCACCAGGACACCCCTAGACAAGTGTCAGCCAATCATGGATCCTGAACCTTAGAAATCCCTTACCCCCACCTTTCCAACTATAAAAACCCAACCCTAACGGAGCTCGGGGCTCTCTGATCGCTCCAATATGTTGGACACACAGGGAGTCCAAGTTTGCAAACTTGTATAAGAATAAAGACTCTTTGCTTTTGCATACAGGACTCGATCTCCTAGTTGGTTTTGGGGGAACTCTGTGTTCTGGGCATAACATAGACCAGGCTGGTCTTGAACTCACAGAGTTCCACCTGCCTCTGTCTCTGAGATTAAAGGCATGCACCGCCACCACCTGGCTTCTTTTTTATTTTAATTATTTTTTCATTTATGTTACATACCAACTACAGTTTCCCCTCCCTCCCTCCTCCCTTCCCCATCCTACCTGTCCCTTCCCAAGCCTGTCCTCCTCCATCTCCTTTCAGAGAGGGGCAGGCCTCCCCTGAGTACGGCACATCATGTTGAGGCAGGACAGAGCTCCTCCTTCTGTATCGAGGCTGGGCAAGGTAGTCATTCCAGCATGGGTAACGGGTTCCCAAAAGCCAGCTAAGTGCCAGGGACAGGTCCTGAACTCACTGCTAGGAGCCCCACAAACAGACCAAGCTATACAACTGTCACATCCATGCACAGGGCCTAAGTTGGCCCCATGCAACTCACCCGTGAGCTCCCACAAGCTCAGGTCAGCTGTCTAAACTTAAAACATAACTTTAGCTACCACAGAGAGAAGAGAACAGGGAGAGGGAGAGACACTGAAGTTTGCACTTCCCTTAGAAGTGTCTGGCGTGGTGGTGCGCACCTTTAATCCCATCATTCAGGAGGCAAAGGTAGGCTGATCAAGGCCAGCTTGGTCTGCACAGTGAATTCCAAGGCCACCTATGTAGTTAGACCCTATCAAAAAAAAAAAAAAAAAAAAGCCCAGATGGGCTCAAGCCTTCAAGGACAGTTACCTGAGAATGCACTAAGTTGTAGGGGGGCAGGAATGCACTAAGTTGTGGGGGGCAGGGTAGGGAGGTGACCCCATCCCCCAGATCTCTGGTTCAGAGCAAACTCCTTCAGTGGAGCTGTAAGAAACTCTGGGGAGGCCTCGGGGACAGCCCCATGTAAGATGAGATTTCTTAGTGGCCTCAAAGCCGCACGAGGGCTCCAAGTATCCAACTGGCTGGCGTATCAGCATTGTAAGTGGGTACCACTCCCATGTGCCAGCAAGGTGAATAAGGTTGGGCTTTTGTGGGTGACGGTGGGGGAGCAAAATAACCATGGCTGTGCCATTCACCTGTGTCCCTGGGGTGACAAAAATGGCAGAAATGAGATGGGGACTGAGACTTCATGGTAACTTTGGTGGTCAGTTTTAAATGAGAACGTGGCACAAGCTGGTACCAGCTGAGAAGTGATTCTTCACGAGGAATTGTCAAGATCAGGTTGACCTGTGATCTTGTTTGTGTGTGGAGGGGGTGTTTTCTTGATTATATCAAGGTAAATTTGCAGAACCCAGTCCTGATGTGGGATTCCCCTCTGTATGCTATGAATACTACTAATAAAGGATCTGCTTTGGGCCTTTTGCAGCACAGAATAGGGCAAGGTGGGAATTCCAAGCAGATAGAGGAGGAGAGAGTAGGCAGAGTCAGGGAGAAGCTGTGTAACCACCCCCTGCAGGAGACAGACGCTGGATGGAAATTTACCGCTAGGCCAAAGCACAAGGTGATACGCAGATTGATAGACATAGGCTAATTTAAGATACAAGAGTTAGCCAGGAATATGCCTAAGCTAGTAGTCCAAGCAGTGTTTTAATTAATAGTTTCTGTGTGATTATTTCGGGTCTGGGTGGCCAGGAACCAACGAGCGGCCTCTGCCTACACAGTCCCTTGTGGGTGACTTTCTGGACTGTGTAGGGCGGGAACCAAAGCCAAGTTCTCTCAACTTTTTCACACAGCCCCAAAAATCTACAGACTGTCCCTCTCACCATTTGCCAAGCACCTCCCCAATCATCCATTTTCTGAAACATCTTAATTTCAAAATTCACCAGGATACCCCAGGAAAGCCTGTTTGGATACAGGGTCCTGGCTTCTCTCAGCAGCCTCTGCCCTGACCCTCTCCCGCCCCTGGCTTCCCTTCCCTTCTCTCAGCTTCTGATTCCTATATAATGTCAGCTATTTTCACTACTTAGTCTCTTGATCTCTGGGTCCTCGGCTCTTCTGTCCCTCCCCATCTCTTCCTCTTTTGTCCGTCCCCCAACCCACCGCCCGTTCAGTCTGGACTCTTCCAAGTGCCTCTGGCTGAATTCTCCCTCGTATCTGCAACAAAACTTCTCCTGAACCGTGCCATATTTTCCCCATTCAGCAACCCTGACCACTCACCTCTTCTGGGTCACTTCATTCCGGGACCCTCACATCACTTCCCAGCCAAGAACTCTATGAAGTGTAGTCTGCAAATAATACCATGGCCACACGGTGGCAGCACGGACCTGTGTTTCTAAACGAGAGCCTTTTCAGCAGTGTCTTGGACTTCAGCTGCTGGGTGGTACACCGACCTCTGCAGCTTACCTGCTTGGGGCCCTAGCCAAACCCAGCGTTGGTAGTTTCTTCCTCTCTGATGGTATTGTCCAAGCCAGCTGGGAGAAAATGCTCCTTCTCATACAGCCGAGCAACTGGGACCATATCACCAAGTCCTTAGAGTGACTGGGAATAGAACCTGGAACCAAGGGTATTTCTAGGCAGGTGCTCTACCTCTGAGCCACATCCTAAGCCCTCTTTTACTGTTTTGAGACAGGTGCCATTAAGTTGCCCAGGCTCACTCGAACTAATTCTGTAAACCTGGCCGGCCTTGAACTGGCAATCCTCCTGCCTCCACCTGCTCTTGTTGCATGCTCTCTTACTCAAAGCCTCCACACACCCTAGCCTTCCTGGTGTTGGAAGGTACTAGAATTATTCCTGCCTCAGTACCTTTGTCCAGGCTGCTTCTTCTGGCTACAGCACCTCCCCCTCCCCCTGTCATAGGTCATTTCCTCAAATCTTTGTCTTCTAGAAGTTCGGTGGATTTTACTTTCTGGTGCTGTGGTTGGAGTGCAGAGCCTGCGGCCTGCTAAGCAAACACTGTTGGCCCCACCCCAGCCTACTTGATGTGCGGTACCAGTAAGGACCTAGGGACATAGTGCCACTTGAGGGACTTTCAGCCTCGTGACCCTGTGCACACAGTTTCAAATGCCACGTCTGCTGCATTTGTTTGTAACAAACTTTTACGGGCTGTTCTTATCTCAGGACTGGAGTTCTGATCTCGGCCCCCACTTCAGGTGACTCCAGAATGCCTGTAGTCCCAGCTCCAACTCACTAATGTCGCTACTAGGTTTATTTGTTTGTTTGTTTGCTGGTCTTTATTTTCCCATTTATTTGTTTGGTTGGTTTGGTTTTCAAGACAGGGTTTCTCTGTAGCCCTGGCTGTCCTGAACTCACTCTGTAAACCAGGCTGGTCTCGAACTCACAGAGATCTACCTGCCTCTGCCTCCCAAGTGCTAGGATTAAAGGCATGTGCCACCACCACTACCCAGCTACTTTCCATTATTATTATTATTATTATTAATTTATTTTTATTATTTATTTATGTGTGCATACATATGGTGCCCATGTGGCCGAGGACAACTTTACTTACAGTCGCCAACACCCCCCACCCCCCATTTCCCCATCCCCTCCACACCCCCCACCCCTGCTGGGTTGGGTCTCAGAGAGGGAACTTAGGCTGCCAGCTGGCTGAGCAACCTTCCCAGCTCATTCTAAGGAGAAACTGATGTTGGAACAATGTTGCAACAATCAAGCTGCTTTTTAAAATATTTTCTTCCTGGGGCTGGAGAGATGGCTCAGCAGTTAAGAGCACTGACTGCTCTTCCAGAGGCTCTGAGTTCAATTCCCGGCAACCACGAGGTGGCTCACAACCACCTACCTATGAGATCTGGTGCCCTCTTCTGGCCTACCGGCAGGATACTGCATAAATAAATAAATAAATAAATAAATAAATAAATAAATAAATCTTTAAAAAATGCACAAAACTCAAGTCCAAATGGATCAAAGACCTCAACATAAAGCCAGCCACACTGAACCTTATAGAAGAGAAAGTGGGAAGTACACTTGAACGCATTGGCACAGGGAACTACTTCCTAAATATAACCCCAGCAGCACAGACACTGAGAGAAACAATTAATAAATGGGACCTCCTGAAACTGAAAAGCTTCTGTAAAGCAAAGGACATGGTCAACAAGACAAAACGACAGCCTACAGAATGGGAAAAGATCTTCACTAACCCCACATCAGACAGAGGTCTGATCTCCAAAATATACAAAGAACTCAAGAAACTGGACACCAAAAGAACACATAATCCAATAAAAAAAATGGACTTCAGACCTAAACGGAGAACTCTCAACAGAGGAATCTAAAATGGCTGAAAGACACTTAAGGAAATGTACAACATCCATTGTCATCAAAGAAATGCAAATCAAAACAACTCTGAGATTTCATCTTAAACCTGTAAAAATGGCCAAGATCAAAAACACTGATGACAACTTATGCTGGAGAGGTTGTGGGGAAAAGGGAACACTCCTGCATTGCTGGTGGGAGTGCAAACTGGTACAGCCTGTTTCGATATCTGTATGGTGATTTCGCAGAAAACTAGGAAACAACCTTCCTCAAGACCCAGCAATACCACTTTTGGGTATATATTCAAAGGATGCTCAATCGTACCACAAGGACATGTACTCAACTATGTTCATAGCAGCTTTGTTTGTCATAGCCAGAACCTGGAAACGACCTAAATGCCCCTCTACTGAAAAATGTGGTACATTTATGCAATGGAGTATTACACAGCAGAAAAAAATAATGACAGTTTGAATTTTGCAGGAAAATTGATGGAACTTATTTTGAGTGAGGTAACCCAGACCCAGAGAGACAATTATCACATATACTCACTCATAGGTGGTTTTTAAACATAAAGCAAAGAAAGCCAGCCCACAAATCACAATCCCAGAGAACTTAGACAACAATGAGGACACTAAGAGAGACTTATATAGATGTAATCTACATGGGAAGTAGAAAGTAGAAAAAGACAAGATCTCCTGAGTAAATTGGGAGCATGGGGATCTTGGGGGAGGGTTGAAGGGAAGGGGCGAGGCAGGGATGGGAGCAGAGAAAAATGTAGAGCTCAATAAATATCAATAAAAAATATTTTCTTCCTGCTTCTTTTGTTCTTCCTCTGCAGAAAACAATTGCTTCTGCTCGCTTTCTGGGACACTTACTGTTCCATAAAATAAAATTTTGTCAGTTGTAGAGTCAGAAATAAGACCGGTTGCATGCCAGTCCTTCTAGCACTTGTACGGGTGCGCGGTCACACACACACACACACACACACACACACAGAGAGAGCGAGAGATTTTTTTTTTTTTTATTGTTGCTCTCTTAAGAAGGCGTCTCTTGTAGCCCAGGGTGGCCTAGAACTCCTGGCTATAGGATTGTGGCACCAGACCCCACTTAAAACTCTTTGTATTCTTGTAGTTTGCCCTTTGATACACATCTTACCAGGAAGAGCAAATTAAAACCACAGTGAAGTCTGACTTGGCATTCGGTGCATGGGTAAGGTAAGAAGGATAATGACATATACTGGCAGATGTGGGGAAATCGGAACAACGTTGCCCTCCTATCAGGAGGGGGAGGCAGAAGGCTCACTTGTCTCCTGGATTTCAGGGCCGTTTGATGAAAGACGTCAGCTTACTGCATAACTCGAATCTCAACACTGACCTCACTAGACAGGAGGAGCATGCCTTCAGTGCCACCTTAAACTTTTTTAATACTATTGTTTTTTTCACGTGTGTGGGTATTTTGCCTGCATATGTGAGAGTGTGTGTGCCTGGTGCCTGCAGAGGCCGGAGAGGGCACTGGATCCCCTGGGACTGCAGTTACAGATGGTTTCCAGCTGCTATGTGGATACTGCGGAATTGAACCTGGGTCCTCTGTAAAAGCAGTCAGTGCTCTTACCTGTTCTCATCTTTCCAAGTTTAGTCTTGTGAGACCCTGTTTCAGAACAAAATAAAATGAACAACTCTTGTACATCAGTATCTAATGCAAAGGACGGCCCAGGACACACCAAAGCCAAGTTCTCAGCACAAAGGAGATTTGTCGACCCCAGAGGAACAAAAGGCAGGAAATAAGGGACAAAGACACAGACAGGAGACAGAGGACGAGGGACGAGGAGAAAAGAACAAGGGAAGGGAGGGGGATATTTGCCCAGAGGGACAAAGTACTGCCTCTAGATAGAGAAGAAACAGACTCATCCCATAGGCAAACGGCAGTTTATAAAGATAAGAGGGGAACCCTGTGTTAGGATAAGTTGGTTAATTTTGATTGGGCATGTTAACTAAGGCATTGAAGGGGGATTTGATTGCTGAACTTCAGGACTTTGACAGCTGAACCTTGGTAGTCAGCATCTGGAGGAAGAAATGGCTAAGCAAGGGGGTAGACCTTGAGGGAATGTAATCTATTGGTTTAGCAAAGAAGAGGGGGTGGGTGAAGGGCAGAGCCTTGTCTGCTATGCTCAGGGTGGCTGGAGTTCTTCATCCCCACGTTTCCAATTGATTATTGGGTCACTGGTTGTGGGGAAAGTGGGTGTTTTTCTCTCTGCTTCCTGCTGACATTTGGGGCAGTGTTGTTAGGGACCCAAGGAAGATTTGTTATTGGTCAAGGTTGAGAAGAACTGGCTGTGTCAGTCAGTGTCCAGGTTCGGCAAGTTCATCCCAGCTTAGGGAAATGTAGTCTAGGTGGCTAGACCAGGATGTAGATTTTGAGGAAACAGCTGGAGCTGGAGTCTGGAGCTGGAGCAGGAGCAGGATCAGGATCTGGAGCTGGAGCAGGAACTGGAGTCTGGAGTCTGGAGTCTGGAGCAGGAGCTGGAGTCTGGAGCTGGAGCAGGATCTGGAGCTGGAGCAGGAGCTGGAGTCTGGAGTCTGGAGCAGGAGCTGGAGTCTGGAGCTGGAGCTGGAGCAGGATCTGGAGCTGGAGCAGGAACTGGAGTCGGGAGCTGGAGCTGGAGTCTGGAGCTGGAGCAGGAGCTGGAGTCTGGAGCTGGACTCTGGAGCTGGACTTTGGAGCTGGACTTTGGAGCTGAAGCAGGAGCTGGAGCTAGAGTTGGTGCTAGAGCAGGAGTCTAGAGCTGGAGCAGGAGCTGAAGCAGGAACTGGAGTCTGGAGTCTGGAGCAGGAGCTGAAGCAGGAGCTAGAGGAGGAGCAGGAGCTGGAGTCTGGAGCTGGAGCTGGAGTCTGGAGTGGAGTCTGGAGCTGACACACAGTCTGCTGGGACAGACGAAATAGGGACAGAGGTAAAGTTAAGGAGTTTAGGGGAAAATATTTTATCTTAGGTGTACATTTGACACTGTTAGGCCCATGGTCCTGGTACTTGAGAAGAGGAATCCCAAGATCAGGTTCCACCCTCAGGAATAGGTAATAGGCAGGAAAACTTAGGTTGTTGGTTGGCAAGAGTACTTATCTGGAGTCTGTTTGAGAGTCCTTGAGAGGAGCCAGGGAAATTTAGATAGGTTATATAAGGTTATTTGTGGGAGCAGCGACTGGTTGTGTGTATGTAGGGGAATACAGTTTGAGGGGCTTCCATTACATCAGAATAGTCTTTCCTGGGGTGTCCAGGTAGGTTTTGAAATTGAGACATTTTAGGGACATGGATGATGGGAGTGGCTCTTGGCAAACAGTGATAGGCACAGTCTGTAACAGATTTTGAGGATTGGTGTGGAAAGATTGAGAGAACTTGGCTTTGGTTCCCAAATGGGGATGGGGATGGTGAAGGGGACAAGCAGTCAGTAACTGGGAGGTGGGCATTGGCAACTGGGTTATCTCTGGCAATGGATGGCGCGGAGGGTGGGCACAGAGAACGCTGAAGCCATGGGGGGCATTCTGGGAGAGAACGGTGAGAAAGAGCAGGTCCTGAACACAGTGAAATGTAGTGGTGTATTATTTGTGTCTTAAAAAATAAATTTAATAAAAAAAACTTGCCTGAAGGTCAGTGCAAAACAGCCACACTAGTCAGCCACGCACGCCAAGGACTGGTGGCCCACACCTGTAATCCCGGCACTAGCGAAGACTGAGTGGAGGAGACAGGAACTCGTCCTTCGGTCTGCAGACTTCAAGAGGTGAGAGCTCTCTAGCGGTTTCATTGCTTTTGCTTTTCTGATCTTCACGTTGAACCCCAATATCTGCCTCTGGGTTTTTATGAATTGTGCTACAAAATATTCCATGTTGGAGGAGGGTTAAGTTTGTTGTTATCTGGGTTATGCAGAAAGGTAGCCTGGAGGGAAGTGGGGTGAGTCTGGCTTGACTGACCGTCATGTTGGTGCAATTACTATCTTTATTGATCGTGGAGGGGCCAGTCTGATGTGGGAGTCTGACAGGAAGGAGCTGCCTTTCATAGGAAGCTGTAGGCAGAAGTAGCTAGAGGACATTCTTGTGTGGGAGGGACGGCGAGGAGATCTTTGACAGTTTCCAGAAGGAGGGAAGAGGATCTGGGGAGCGCTGAAGCAGAGGGATGAGTGTGGAGGACAGGCAAGGAGCGGGAGGAGGTTATTTTTAATTTATTTTTTAATGTATACAATATTCTGTCTGTGTGTATGCCTGCAGGCCAAGAGGGCACCAGACCCCATTACAGATGGTTGTGAGCCACCATGTGGTTGCTGGGAATTAAACTCAGAACCTTTGGAAGAGCAGGCAATGCTCTTAACCTCTGAGCCATCTCTCCAGCCCAGCGGGAGGAGTTTTTGATAAGGGAATTTTGGAGGGATAGACTCCGAGGCCACGGAAGGAATTGGGGATCCATTGGAAGCTAGGAGTTGAGGGAGCTAGAGGTGGGACTAGATTGTTGGAGGGATCTCGGGGTTTGTTTACGATTGAGGTGTAACTGCAGCAAGTGTGGAAACAAGGAGGCCAGTTTGAGACAGTACTCTCAAGAGTTTTGGAGAGGTCATATCGGGGGCCACCATTTTGGAGTGACTTCTGCCGTGATCCTAGCCGTGGCGAACTTGCATGTCCCAGGGTGGGAGCGTGAGGGTTAGAAAAGCATTCAGTAGGAGGAACAGAGATAAGAAAGAACCACTAAGAGGTAGGATAGTAATCGGAGGGCAACTCAGAGTGGAACTCTGCAGTTCCTTCCCCACATACTTTTATACCCGAGACAACAGGGAAGAAGACAAAAGCCTTGGCAACAATGAGCAACTAGAACAGTTTTTACTTCAATACTTTGAGATATCAAGTCATTAGCATTCCCTTGTTTAGGCAGTGAACCCACCCTAGGCCAAGTGTCCCGGGAAGGCTGTCACTCCCAAGGTCAAACCCTCTATTTCTAAGAAGGGGTGAAAGTACACTTAAAAGTCCTGACCATTGGTCAAGGATCTACCTGTGCGGGCCATCTTAGTATCAAAATGACCAAGTAACCACACCGTAGGTCTGGATGTGCAGGCCACACTTGTTGCCAACAATTGAACAAGCTAAAACTCTCCGACCTTCAGATAAGGTGGAAATAGGCTCCCAGTTTTTGGGTCTCCACAAGTTAAGTGACAGGGGCAAAGGTCGGTCCTAGGAAGTGTCTATGTATTTGGGAGGTATGAGGATGGATCTGGGAGGCAGAGGACTGGGGCAGAAAGGACAGCAATTTAAGTTTGATGAATTGTTTGTGGGTGGGAGGAAAGTGCTCAGGAGAAGCCCGGAAGCTGGTTGCTATAGGGAATATACCAGGGGTGAGTATCTAAGGACCCGTGAGTGGAAGAAACGGGCTGAGGACAGAGATGAGGAGCAAAGATGGCCAGGTGTTGAGAGAGAATCTTAGGTAGGTGACCTGGGTAACCCTGGAGCTGAGGAAACTGAGGCGGCGTGAGGTAGTGTCAGGTTGGCTCTCAGAGAGGGAAGGACTGCAAAGGAGGAAGCCCTCTACATACTGAAGCAGGCAGCAGGGAAAAGGGGGGCAAGCCAGGTCCAGACGGTCTGGAAAGGGGCATATGGAGGTGACCATATGGTGGAGAAGGATAATGGCAGTGTTAACCGAGTGTAGGTCTTGGATTAGGTGGGAGGTTCCACTAGGTTTTGGTTTTGGACTGTCAATATAAGTGAGGTATAAAAACTGCTTGGGTTAGGGGACTGAATGATGGGTTTGAAGCCTAGGCCGGTGAAGGGCATGGGTGTTGGGTTTGGAGATGCAGGCAGAGGGTCTGCAGGTGTCATAGAGAGGGAGAGGTTCATGATGTGCAGTACGGAATGGAGAGGTGGTACCCCATACGGTGGTACCCCATACAGTGGTACTCCATACAGTGGCACCCCATACAGTGGTACCCCATATGGTGGTACCCCACACAGTGGTACCTTATACAGTGGTACCCCACACAGTGGCACCCCATACGGTGGTACCCCACACAGTGGTATCCCATATGGTGATACCCCACACAGTGGTACCCCATACGGTGGTACCCCATACAGTGGTACCCCATACGGTGGTACCCTATACAGTGGTACTCCACACAGTGGTACCCCATACTGTGGTACCCCATACAGTGGGCTGACTAAAGAAGTGGGCAGAGGGTGAGAAGGGTTTGGGGATTCTGGAGAGTGGGTGTGTACAGATTAGAGGCTGAGGAAAGGGAGACAAAGGGTGTAGGGTGTCTGGGAGCTGTTGCTGGGGTGGAAGGCAGAGCTCATGCCAATTTTGGAGAGAACAGCCTTTCCGAGTGAGGGAACAGATCCTGAGGAAGTGAGAAGGGAGCAGGAAAGAAAACTTTGCAAGGGGGAGTCTGGAGGGGTGGGTCGGGGTTGTGTACTGGAGCAGGGGGAGTCTGGAGGGGTGGGTCGGGGTTGTGTATTGGAGCATGCCCTGTGTAAGGAGCTGGAGGCACCGAGAGGAGTTCTTAGACTTGTCTTGACTTTTTTCTCGGACTTACATACGTTCTCAGATCTCATAACTTAAGCTTTCGTATTTTAGACTTTATATACTTTAGATGACTTTCTTAGACCTGCACAATTTGTATCTCATTTTTCCCTGACCTAGATAACTTGTCTATTTCTCATGACCTTTAGAAACTCCAAATCTCTTAGAGCGCGAAGGCTGTCGGCACACCAAACTGTACACATGGGATAGATAGAATGACCAGAAAGCTGGGTGTTTGTAAAATACTCACCCTTCAACATCATCAGAGATCAAGAAGGACAAATTTGACTGGTTTTTTTTTTTTCTGTAGTTTGGAGCCTGTCCTTGAACTCCCTATGTAGACCATTTTTTTTCTCTCTCTCTCCTTCCTTCCTTCCTTCCTTCCTTCCTTCCTTCCTTCCTTCCTTCCTTCCTTCATCCCTCCCTCCCTTCCTTCCTTTCTTTCTTGTTTTATGTTTTTTTGTCTTTGGTTTTTCGAGACAGGGTTTCTCTGTAGCTTTGTGGCCTGTCCTGGAACTAGCTCTTGTAGACCACGCTGGTCTCGAACTCGCAGAGATCCGCCTTCCTCTGCCTCCCAAGTGCTGGGATTAAAGGCGTGTGCCACCACCTCCGGGCTGAAGCTGCAGTTCTTAGTAAGAGCTGAGAGAAACCTAGAGAGACGAGGGCATGAGGGACAAATACATCTCTGTGCTGAGAACCTGGTCTTGGTGCGTCCTGGGCCTTGCTTCCTTTCAGTGTTTGCTGCAGTTGCCTGCAGTAGAAATCACCCAAATGGTGGCCAGTGGTAAATAAATGGCGTGTAGTATATCCGTACAATAAACATGCAACCACAAACATACAAAAAGACTGATACGTGGGCAACATAGATGAACCTTGAAAATAGTACACAGTACAAACAATGCCAGTCACAGAGAATAAGTTCTAGGATTCGACTTCCAATACATTTCCAGAATGGCCATACCCCATGGAGACAGAAAGTTGATTGATGGTTGGTTGCCTAGCGACCAGTGTGGGACAGGAGAACTGAGCTCTGTCGATTGCGTTTGGGTGGGTTACTCAGTCTAGGGGTTTGTAACCCACCCTGCAATCAGTTATTCCAGGGTCTTGGAGGGGCGCTACCTGGAAGGGAATGAGCTAGGACAGAAGAATGAGGCTAAGCAGATTTGTCAAAGCCCCTGTTTATTAGGATCATGGTTGCTGCTTATATAGTCCCTGTAGGGTAGGGAAACTGGACTCTTGCATGTTCCAGGTCACATAGGCCAGGAGGTAGGCCAAGAAGTCACAAGTTGCCACACCTGGTTCCCTGGATAGCTGGAAAGTGAGGCGCGTTCCGCTAACAGATAAGTTAATTGGATGTGGGGCAGGTTCTCTCAATAGAACATAATTATGGGTGTGGGGTTCCCTGCAGACTCCCCAGGGTGATGGTTCCTGTAATGATTTTTAGGGGGAAATGGCTCGTGACAGAGCTCAACTGCTAATGGCTGGATTATTTTGTGGGGTGAACAAAAATGTTCTAAAATTTATTATAGTGAAGGTTGCAAAACTTGGTGAAAACTCTTTAAATATAGTTGCATTTTTTGGTAAAATTCAAAATAGGTCAACTGTCCAGTGAGCAAAATCTCAGCAAAATCATTAACGAAAATAAAGGTGTATTAGATGTGTTATGGGACCGGAACCTGGTGCATAAGGAGACTCGGATAAAAAGCTGGACTGGCTAGGCGCACAACCAGGGACCCCAAGGCCACTGGCCCCTCAAAACTACTAACAGAGAGGACCTTTTTCTCCACTGCCTGATTCTGTTTTTGTCCCTCTGGTCTGTTGCCTCCTGTTATTTTCTCCTTCTCAGTGGATATGAAAGCCCAGGAACAGGGGTAGACAGATGACTCAGGGATAAAGGGCACTAGCTGACTCTTCTTACAGAGGACCCAAGATTTGATTGAAAGCACCCTTACGGTGGCTCACTATCTATGACTTCAGTTCCAGGGAGATCTGATGCCTTCTTCTGGCCTCCACCTGCACAAGGCATACAGGTGGTACATAGAACTACATACAGGCAAAACACTCAGCAATACATTAAATAAAATATTTTTAAAAAGTATATGTAGGCAAGCATAATACACACACACACACATATATACACATACACACACACATTTAAGAAAAATGTCCAGGATTCGCAAGCCCTGCAGTTTCTGATGCTTAGAACCAAAACGTCCCCCAAGACCAAGAGGGGAGATTAATATCTGTAATTCCAGCTCTCGGGAGGCTGAGGCAGGACAGAGTTGGAGAGCTGCCTGGGTCTGCATAGTAACACTTTGTTACAAAACAGCTGCCTGGGTCTGCATAGTAACACCTTGTTACAAAACAAAACACACCCATCACTCAAGTATAAAAGATTCCAGTAGGAGCTGGCAGAACCAGCTCTTAGGTAATGATGGACCAACCCACAGCCTGGCCTGGCCAGAGCCAACACAGGCCATCAGTATGGGAAGTCAGTTTTCTTCAGCTACCAGACCTACTAGCTTCCCAGCACGGGCACACTGCAGTGACCTCAACACGCATGCAATCACTCGCCCGTCATGGTAATGACAGAGCAAACTGCAGAAATGCACGGGACACACATGCTGGGATAAACAGTGGTTGGGTCCTTTGCTCTGGGGTGGTGGTGTCCTCCTTTTCCTGTCTCAGAGGGCCCAGGGAATCAGCGCAACCCCAGACAAGGGGTTTTGGAGAACACTAAGTCATATATGTTTGGGTAGGGGGGGGGGGCAACCCTGAATCTAGACCCAACTACTCAGTGAATTCAAACAGCATGTGACAGTTTACTAATATAATGAATATTAAATACATCTGTGGGGCTAGAGAGACGGCTCAATAGTTATGAGCACTGACTGCTCTTCCAGAGGACCTGGGTTCAATTTCCAGCACGCGTATGGCAGCTGATAAGTGTCTGTAAATTCATGTCCTGGGTGATCTGACACCTTCACACTATTGCACACAAAATAAAGTTAAATAAGTCAGAAAAAAAATTTTTTTTGGGGGGGGGGGTTTCGAGACAGGGTTTCTCTGTAGCTTTGGTGCCGGTCCCAGAACTAGCTCTTGTAGACCAGGCTGGCCTCGAACTGCACACATAAACACACATACACATATATGTGTGTATATATATTGAATTAAAAAACTGAGGACAGGACTGCTCTGCATGGTTGAGAAGAAGGTCTACTGTAGATCTGAGGGAGAAAACAGCCAGAGGTTTCTGGAAGGATCCATACTGAAGTTGACCAGCAGAATAAACTGGGCCATGGGAATGGGGTAGTGGGAGAGGAAGAGAGAGGAACCAGGAACCAAGAGGCCAGAGGACCAAGAGAGCAAGAGGACACGTAGTCAAAACGGCTGGGTTGTATAGAAAAAGGAAGCTGAGGGAAGAGAAGTAAAGCTCGGGCTAGGGAGGCTGAGGGGGAGGGGTAACTCTATAGCAGGTGTTGGTGCTGAGAGACCAGCATCCACGTTGATACGTTAATAGGCACCCCAGCCAGGCATTTGCCCTGCCAGATTGATGGCTGGATCTCAGAGCAGGCCAGCTTCATTGCAGGACTGAGGTGAACGGTTTCTGTAGCCCATAAGCCTCTCCTGTTGAAATAAGGAGCGGCGGCGGGGCTGCGTCCCCAGCACCCCGGCCGCCTGCTAGCTTATGCCCGAAATAACAACACACAAACTGTATTCATTTAAAGACTGCTTGACCCATTTCTATCTAGCCTCTTCTAGGCTAATTCTCACATATTAATTTAGCCCATTTCTAATCATCTGTGTAAGCACCCCAAGGTGCGCTTACCGGGAAGATTCTAGCCTACGTCCATCCTGGGTCGGAGGAGCTTCATTGCATGCATCTGCCCGGGAGAGTGGAGCATGCCTCTCTGTCTGAGGCATCTGGCTGAGAGGAGCTGCATTACTTCTGACCTCACTTCCTCTTCCTCCCAGCATTCTCTTCTGTTTACTCCACCCACCTATGTTCTAACCAATAAAATAGGCCAAGCCAGTTTCTTTATTAGCCAATGACCTTCCTCCATCACTCTCCACTGATGCAGCAACCGAAATCAGACCAAATAAGTCAAACCGAATTAGGAAAAAAAAACAGGTTTAAAGGATAAAACGTTCCCGGATGATTTTCCAGCCCCACAGAGAGGAGCCAGGAGGGAAAGGAGGACTAGAAAACCATAGTCTGCCTTCTGGGAGCAGTTTAAATCCCCTGTGGGAGTGGTCTTGAGCATCTCTGGGGGATGGGTCATCAGAATGTTCGGAGATGTAGTAGGGTTTGGAGAGAGATGGGGGAGAGGGTTTGGGGTGGAGCTTCCTCCAGAACATTCCAGACTCTTTGGGTATATGGATGGCAGGGGTTTGGGGTGAAGCTTGCGACACTTTAAATCCCAAACTCATGAGTCAGAGGCAGGAGGATCTCTGAGTTGGAGGCCAGTCTGGTCTTCAAAGAGTTCCAGGATGCTAGGATGGAGAGATCATATCTTCAAAAAGAAATAAAAGCAGGCATTTGCATTTAATAAAGATTGAATTTTCCATCAGGGGATGGTGGGGGAAGCAAACCTGGATCTTTCCCATCTGGACTCCATACGAGTATTTCGATCTTCTGTGGAAAGTTGTTATTATTACTTTTATGGCGGTGGGTATCTAGGCTACCTGCTGATATCGAGCTGATGATAAGGTCTCACTACCTAGTTCAGATCGGCCCCACCGCTTGTGTGCTTATTCCAGGCATGTGCCTGCACTCATGTGCCTTTTTATATTATGTTTTCCCATCGTGAAGCTCAATGAAAAGTTAAAAAAGGAGACCATGACTGTTCCTAGGTATGGTGGAGGAGAAAGGTTATTGTAGATGAAAGGAGACATAGTTAGAGGTAGAGACATCTAGGAGAGGCCAGAGGAAACATGACCCTGAGTCAAGCTATGTGAGGAGGGTGTGTGTGTGTGTGTGTGTGTGTGTGTGTGTGTGTGTGTGTGGTGGTTTGAGAGAAAATGGCTCCCCAAAAGAGTGACACTATTATGAGGTGTGGCCTTGTTGAAGGAAGTGTGTCACTCTGGAGCCAGGCTTTGAGGTCTCTTATGCTCAAGCCATGCGCAGTGAGACAGTCTGCTTCCTGTTGTAGCAGCTCCTCTCCAGGACCATATCTGCCTGCAGCTCACCATGTCCTACCTTGATGGTAATGGACTAAACCTCTGGAATGGTAAACCACCACCTCAATCAAATGTTCTCTTTTGTAAGAGTTGCCATGGTCACGGTGCCTATTCACAGAGGCAAGAGAGTAAAGGGTAGAGGAAGGCCCGGGTAACCGAAATGGCTGGATTATACAGGGAAAGGCAACTGCGGGAAGGGCAGGCCCAGCCCCTGGGCTGGGGAAATTTAGGGCATGAAGAACCAACTTTAAAAGTCTTTTTTTTTTTTTTTTTAAGACAAATGAAGTTCATTCCTGTGTATGATTAACTCTGTTTCTCAAGAATTAGGCTGCACCCACCGGCAGCCTTGGCTACAAATGGTTCTGTACTGTGTGCTCCAGGAATGGCAGTCACGGCTTTGTTTCCAATGCTGTTTATGGCCCCCCTTACAGCCCTACCTCGGCGTCTAAAGGCCATTATGACTGCCTGTTGCTGTGCCCACCTTACGGTCATGTCTTTGCTTCAGGAAGTCCTTAGGGCAAACTCCTTCAATCCCACCAATTTTGGCTGCCAACCCCCCCATTTGGAAACCCCTACCTCTGACCTAAAAAAGCCTTGTCTTCCTCACATCCGTGGCAACCACTCAGACCCCACCTTACAGCGAGGCTGCCGGCATACACAGATACAACAGCTTGCTTTAATTAACTGCTTGTTTGAATTAATTTGGCCATGATGATTTGGGTCAGTGGTCTTTCTCCTCCCATCTTAACAGATGGGGCCATGGTATGCCAGTCCTGCCCTGTAGCCAGTCCCAGGGAGGGATAGGGAAGCTGGGAGAATCTGGTGGCTAGGTCGGCTCTCATATTAATAGACACACCAGCCGTTTGTCCTAGGCTTGAGACCTAACGGAAGCTTTATGTTTTGAGGGGCTGAGGCTGTAGCTGTGTCTGGGTGCTTACCTAGCACATGCTACACCCTGGGTTTTAGTTTTTGGTCCACCACTGTATGTTAACTTATCTTTATGACATTTATTTATGCATTGTGTGTGTGTTTGTGTAAGCACGTGTGGCGAGGTGCTTACAATTTTGGATAGTCGGTTCTTCCAAGTGAGGGATCAGGGAATCGAACTCAGGTCCTCAGACTTGGGGCAAGTGCCTTTACCTGCTGAACCATCTTGTCATCTCCAAATTTAACTTATTTAGAACCAATATGCAGGGCTGGAAGTGGATCTGCTGTCGCAACTAGAGGGAGGCAGAGGCAGGAAAATCAGAAATTCAAGAGATCCTGTCTCACAGATCAAAACAAAAATAAAAAAAAACCGTGCAGCACTGTTACAGAAGGAGAGAACTTTAAACTACTCAAAGGGTAAAAGCATGCTTCATTAGCCAAGTGTGAAAAGAAACAAAAGAACTTTCCGGAACATTTTTCTGAGAATCCGCGAGGGGAACTACCGAAAAAAACAAACTTCCCGTAAGCGTGCCACTTCCGGACAGGACACTGGTTCGGTGGCGGCCGTGTAGACCGGAAGTCCGTCACCTTTCCCGGCCCGCCTATATCCGGAAGTGACGTAAAGCGGGGTTGCCGGAAGAAGTGGCGAAGTTACTTTTGCTTTGCGCTCAGCCAGCGCTGTTGCTCCGAGCTACTCCCCGGCTTCAGAAGTTACTTCGGAAGTGCTGAGGGGGAGCAACTACGGGTGCGGACACGGTGGCAAATGCGCAGGGGGCGGCGGAGCAGGTGGGGCTGGGCAGGGTCCGCGGGCGGCCGCGGTCCCGCTCAGCGCGCACCCGCTTCCCTCCCTCTGCCGCAGCTCCCGCCTCCCGCGGCCGTTTCCAGGGCAACGGAGTAGGAGGCCCGCGCGCCCCACCACTTCAAGACCGCCGGTGCAGTCATGAGCCCCGCCTCCCCCTGGTGCTCGGAGAGGGGCGGGGTCTGGAGTGAGGTGGGCGTGGCTCTGCGGGGCGTGGTGTCGTGTAGGCGAAGCCTATGATTGGTGAAAGGGGAAGCAGATGGGGCGGGGCATGGTGTAGATAAAGTCTGATTGAAGGTTCCTGAGCCGTGGATGTTGCTCCTTGGGGCGGGGCCTGGCTCATTGGTGGGGGCTTGGACCCAGGGGTAAAGAGAAGGAATGGACACGGAAAAGTATGATTGGTGAGTAGGGGGCGAGGCTAATGGGTGGGGCATAGCATTGGGAAATCTTGATTGGTTCCTGGTAGGCGGGGCCTGAAGTTAAGTGGGTGGAGCTTGGAGTCATTCGCATAGAGGGCATGACAGATAAAAGCCTATGATTGGCTTCTAGGGATTGGTATGGGTGGGACCTAGGCTGGAGCGGGCAAAACTTTTGGGTATATGCCCAATTGTGGGAATGGAGTACCAAGAGTCCTGATAGGGTAAGATCAGGGGTCTGTATTGGGGTGGAGCAAAACCCTGACGAAACCTGTAGTAGGAGGGCATAGGTTGTGGCCTGATGGGAAGGGCGGGTCAAAGTAAGGATGGCGTATGACAGGAGCGCAGTGGGAGCACACAAAAGAAGAACTTGAGAATTGTTGGGCTCTCTTGGTGTTAAAGCAGTGGAAACTGTCATGGCGGGTCATGATTCATAGGAGGAGCGAACAGTGGACTGGGCTGAAGAAGTGGGTGGGCATTGTTAAAGTCGGTCGGATGTTTGTACGGGACTAGGGCTGGCAGTGGCAGCTCAGTATAGAAGTATAAGCACTGAGGTGTAGTGGCACAGCCCTGTGATGCCAGCCTTTGAGAGGTCGAGGCAGGAGATGTTTGAGAGGTTCAGCCTTAAGCATGAGATCTTATCACAAAAGAGACCTCGAGCCTTGGAAGGAGAAGCACCCCTATCATGACCTGTAATTGGCTGGGTCCCCTGTGTTCAACAGGCTGCTTCGTGACCCACCATGTCTTCCCCCACAAGTTCTCTGGATACACCGGCGCCTGGTGAGTGACCCACTTCCCCTACAGGGCCCCCCACAGTGCAGGAGAAACTCACTGTCCCCTCTCCCATCTAGGGAATGGTTCTCCTCAGCCCAGTACCTCCTCGGCTTCGCCCACCATCAAGGAGGAGGGGCAGGAGACTGACGCCCCTCCAGGCTCTGAAGGGGCCAGCTCTGCCTACATCGTAGGTGAGACAGGGAGACAGATGGGCTTTTCCTTCTGTTTCCCTTTGACTTCTCTGACTCATTCTCGGGGGGCTACCGACCTGCAGATCTTTCCCTTGCTGTTGCAGCCCTGTCCTCACCCTCACTTCGGGACCTCCCATGGCCTGTCGCTAGACTGCTTTCTGTCTTTGTCACTCTCTCTCTCATGGGCTCTGCTCACCCCAAGTCATCTTAGAGCCAGAGGATGAGCCTGAGCGCAAGCGAAAGAAGGGTCCGGCTCCGAAGATGCTGGGTCACGAGCTGTGCCGCGTGTGTGGGGACAAGGCCTCGGGCTTCCACTACAATGTGCTCAGTTGCGAAGGCTGCAAAGGCTTCTTCCGGCGCAGCGTAGTTCATGGTGGAGCTGGGCGCTATGCCTGTCGGGGCAGTGGAGCTTGCCAGATGGACGCCTTTATGCGGCGCAAGTGCCAGCTCTGCAGGCTGCGCAAGTGCAAGGAGGCTGGCATGCGGGAGCAGTGTGAGTGCGGGGAAGGGAAAGACGGGGGCGTTCTGAGAGGGGGAGTCAGTGCGGGTGCGCTCCACCACTGAGGTTCACTCTCCGGCATGCAGGCGTGCTTTCTGAGGAGCAGATTCGAAAGAAAAAGATTCAGAAGCAGCAGCAACAGCAGCCACCTTCGACTGAGCCAGCATCAAGCAGCTCTGCCCGGCCTATAGCCTCCCCTGGCAAGTCTGAAGCAGGCGGCCAGGGCTCCGGGGAAGGGGAAGGCATCCAGCTGACAGCGGCGCAAGAGCTGATGATCCAGCAGTTGGTTGCTGCGCAGCTGCAGTGCAACAAGCGCTCTTTCTCCGACCAGCCCAAAGTCACGGTATTGCCTTGCTCAGCCCTGTGGGCAGGGACTTATAGGGCAGGAGAGTCCCCATGTGACTCTGGTCTCCTGTGTCCCAGCCCTGGCCCTTGGGTGCAGACCCTCAGTCCCGAGATGCTCGTCAGCAGCGCTTCGCCCACTTCACGGAGCTGGCCATCATCTCGGTCCAGGAGATTGTGGACTTTGCCAAGCAGGTGCCAGGGTTCTTGCAGCTGGGCCGGGAGGACCAGATCGCCCTCCTGAAGGCATCCACCATCGAGGTAATGGCCAGGCTTTAGAACAGAGCCCAGAGCTGAATGTAGTGCCAATGGGTCTTACTTAACCCTTGTGGGATGTGGTCAGCAGGAGTGTTCAGTCCTAACAAGATAGCTGGGGCCTCCAGTGAGCCAGCTGGGGACAAAAGGGGAATGGGCTGAGGTAGAAAATAATGATGGGCTGGTAAAGAGAAAATATTCCCCCAGGACTTTTCCTTTTGGGGTTTTCGAGACAGAGTTCCACTATAGCTTTGGCCCCTGTCCTAGACCAGGCTGGCCTTGAACTCACAGAGATCCACCTACTTCTGCCTCCTGAGTGCTGGAATTAAAGGTGTGCACCACCACTGTACAGCTCCCACAGGACTTTTCCAAGGAATGGATATTTGAGCCAAATCAAGGATAGTGAGGAAGTATTGGATGTCAGCTGTATGCAAAGCTCTGGTCTAAGTGCTAAGAGTCCAAACGCTAGCCTCCACCTCGTGATTATATGGGGCAAGTGTCCTTGGATGGGCCGTGAGTGGGCGGCAGAGGGGGAGGAAGGAAGGCTAGGAATGTGGCCTGGCAGAGGGTGGGCAGGTAGTTGGTCTTAGCACATTGACTTTGGGCCAGCTGAGAGCCTGTACCTTGTCACCACCAGATTATGTTGCTGGAGACAGCCAGACGCTACAACCACGAGACAGAGTGCATCACGTTCCTGAAGGACTTCACCTACAGCAAGGATGACTTCCACCGTGCAGGTCTGTGGAGGACACTGGCTCAGGGTTGCACCTCCAGGTTTATCAAGGCCAGGTGCATGGGGAGGCCTTTGCTCTCACCTGCTACTCTGGCAGAAATTAGGAAGAAGCACCCACTGCTGAGGCTGACTCATGCGCTCTGTCCTGGGAACTCACCTGGCTGTCTGCCTCGGAGTAAAACATTCGGGCTGAGGATGGAGCAGCAAGCTCCAATTTGGGCTTCCCATCATGTCTCTCAAGAACGACTCCAGCCCTTCCACTATACAACAGCATCCTATGATTCTTCTGGTGTGGGCTTGGCAGGCTAGGTGTTGGGGAGAGGAGCATTTGCCCCAAGGGTAAAGGCCCTGTAGCAGCCTTGAAGGAACCACATGGAGCCCCAGGCAGCCAAGCCTAGGAAGACGGGACTGCAAAGACTATTAGGCATCCATCCCACCCCACTCTGCCACAGGCTCAGCCACTCGTGCTCAGAGCTTCACAAGAACCGGTGGTTCTCTGATACTGCATTCCCAACGTGTCTGTCCTTAGAGCAGGCCATGTTTCCTCTGCTAGGAGGATCTGACCGACCTCCATCCTCCTCCTTGGTCCAGCCTCTCCCAGGATCTGAATGTGCGCCCATCAGCACAGTCCAGCATTAGGGATTGGCATTCACTGTCTCCTGCTTGGAGGTGGAGGACAACTCCAGTTTCCCTGGAACCTGCCCAGATGGTTTTGTTTTGTTCTCGTCGTTTCACTGTGTAGGTTAGGGCAACCTAGAATTTGTTACCCTCAACAGAAGGGGGTGGGTTGGGTTTTAAATCACTCTTCCAAAACCTGGCACACAATAGGTACACTTAAATAGTAGTTCATGAGTGAGTCATAGCATGTCTGCCCCTGCGCAGTGGGAGCCACTAGGGGTTTTTGTGTGTGGCTTGGCCTGCCCCCTTTCCCTCTGCCTCCATGAGGGTAGATTTGGGACCTGAGAGGATGTGACCTTCCGGCATATGTAGGGAGGAAGGGTGTGGGTGCTGTCTTGGCTGCTATGTAATAGACACTCATAGGTCTGCCGTGGAAGGAGCAGAAATGCCTGTTACTGGCTGTTCCTCCTCACCATCCGTGGACCCTGGAACCACGGTCAGGGTGTGAAGCTGATCTGGGACCACGCTTGCAGGCTTGCAGGTGGAGTTCATCAATCCCATCTTCGAGTTTTCTCGGGCCATGCGTCGGCTGGGCCTGGACGACGCAGAGTACGCCCTGCTCATTGCCATCAACATCTTCTCAGCGGACCGACCCAACGTGCAGGAGCCCAGCCGTGTGGAGGCACTGCAGCAGCCCTACGTGGAGGCTCTCCTCTCCTATACACGCATCAAGCGGCCACAGGTACGGGAGCTGCCATTCCCTAGCAGGGCAGGCTTGGTGCTGGCACTAGGTGGTGCACGTTGGGGCATGCTGAGCCTGGGGTCTTCCTTTCTTCTTGGATCCTAGTCTCAGCTGCATCTGTTACAGGGTCAGTAGAGACGTTCCAACTTCTGGGTTGGATTCGAAGTTACCCGAGCACTCTCAGGACTTAGCTGGTCTGGTGGGGCAGTGCCCCCAGCAGCACATACCTCCCTCCTCTTCCCCCTGCAGGACCAGCTCCGCTTCCCGCGAATGCTCATGAAGCTGGTGAGCCTGCGCACCCTCAGTTCCGTGCACTCGGAGCAGGTCTTTGCATTGCGACTCCAGGACAAGAAGCTGCCGCCTTTGCTGTCTGAGATCTGGGATGTGCATGAATAGGGGCCGCCATGAGTGCCCGTCTTGGTGGCATCTTCTTGCACATGGACGCTTCGCCTTTCCTCCTGGGGTGGGAGGACATAGTCACGGCCCATCCTTGAGGGGCTCAGCACTGGCAGTTGCACCAGGAGGCCCCTCCCGACCCACCGAGTCTTCCAGGGGGGATGAGGGTCACAGGTCCTAGCCTCTGGCCTTCTCCAGCTCCCTCCCACCCAGCTTACACCTCAGCCTCCCATGCCATGCACCTTGAGTGGGAAGAGGCTGGTGTCTCTCCACAGTGGGAGACCACAGGTCCCCTCTTCTCCCCTTTTTATTTAATAAAAACAAAAACAAGAAATAAAGTCTGAGTACAAGTCAGCCCTTAGCTCCGTGTGAGAAGTGGAAGGGGTGGGTCACCTCCTTGCCCAGTTGACTCTTAGTCTGGGGGACTTGGGAGTGGACTGGGTGCACAGCTGAAGAGAGGTGGCCTTGCACAGCATAATTTGAGGCACTGGAGGGCCATCTGCAAGGGGAGAGTATCTTTATGGGGGCAGGTTTCCAGAGCTGGAGCTGAGCATCTGGCCATGAATGTCATAAACAAGCCAGGAAGGGATTTGTGTGGCAACAGAAGTTAAGCGGGAACACTTAGGGAAACTGAGAAAGCCTTTTCTTGCAAAGGTAGGCCCCAGGGCAGCATCCACCGTTGCAATCTTCTTGCGTTCCCGCAGGGGGCGCTCGGGAACTACTTCAGGTTTCTGGGGGCGTGTCCTCGGGCTGTAGCATCATGAGGGGCGGGGCCGTTCGCCGGAGGGCGTGGCTCTGCGATCAGGAAGGGGTGTGATTTGCCCGCTCTTACCGGCCAGGGGTGGGACCAGCGGACGCACTGCTGCTCTGGGCCTGCGCGCATAGGGGTCAGGGGTCACGGCGGCGTATTTTCGTGGCGGGAAAAGCTGTTTGACGCGGGTAAGGAAGAAGGGCAGTGGGGCGCTCGGTCGGTCAGCGGAGGGCTCGAGCGAAGGGTTCGCTAAGTATCTGCAGCCTCGGGCAGAGCAGGGCAGGCAGGGCTAGCTCAAGGGACGGATCCGTGGAGCTGAGGGGCCGGGGCGCGTGGGACTATCTCGGTGTGGGCTCCGGCGTGCCATGAGCCTGGCGTAGAGGTGCGGGAGCTGCGGGGAGCTGCGGGGCACTTGAACGAGAAGCAAGGCGAGAGCATCAGGAAGTCCAATAAGTAGGAATGGGCAGGGCGTGGTAGCCTATGCCTTTTATCCCCGCGCTAGGGAGGCAGAGGCAGAGGCAGAGGCAGGGAGTTTAAGGCCAGTGAGTTCCAGGATAGCCAGGGCTACACAGATAAAGCCTGTCTCGAAAAACCAAAAAAAAAAAAAAAAAAAAAAAGGAATGGGAGAAACAATGACTCGGAACTAGAACCCTTTCTTTTACTTAGTGCGTGTGCGCGCGCGCCTTCTGAGGACAGCTTTGTGGAGTTGCTCTCTCATTCCACTATATGGGTTCCCCACGATCAAACTCAGGCTGGCCAGCTAGCGCCATTATTCACTCCGCTGTCTCACCGGGCCGCATGTGATGCTTTATATAATAAAATAAGCCAGTGATACTGGGTGGGGGCAGCCTGCTTACCCGGCCTGGTGTTTGGTGGAGGAGGTGAGACACAGTTCCAGAGCAGCGGCACTGGAGGGTCCGAGGAGGAGACAGGCAAGAAACTCAGTGTGTGAGGTGTCCTAGGGGAAATGAGGAGTTGGGTGGTTGATAGCCTTCCACATCACCGCATAAGTGGGAGCCAGGACACTCCTGCGTTGCAAGCTGGTGCAGATCTGGAGAGCATCCCGAGAGCGGGTGGGTTTTGCAGTGGGGCAGTGTCCTGAGGGGAAGGAGAAAGTTGTGCCTCCAAGGTGACTGTCATGGGAGCATCCCTGTCCAGAATAAGGGGAGATTAGGGTGACAAAAGCAGTTTGTGGGAGGGGGAGATTGTTGAGTGCCAGCCCTCCAGGGGAGGTCCAGGGGTACTTGGATCTGGCAGACCTGGGAGAGCTGTTTTGAAACATAAACAATTGTTCAGCTTCTGGAGACAGGAGGATGGCACTTTCTGGGCTGCTAGGGTAACTTAGACCTTGTTTCAAATTGAAAAAGACAGTTGGGGATGAAGTTCAGTGGTACAGCCTACACACACGTGTGCTTGTGTGCACACACCCAGTGGTGGAACCCCGCTGAATTACATTTCCCCAGGCTTGGGTTGTGGGTGCCACCAGAGCCTGTGTCAGGGAGGTGTGGTAGTGAGCGACAGGAGAAAGCCGTTCCTTATGGCAGCAGCTTCCCCTTCAAGGAAGTGTATCTACACTTCGCTCCTGGTGAGAAGGTGCACTCCTTATCTGTGCCACGCAGAGCCATGTCCCTTGTTTGGAGTCAGTGGTCCTCAGCAGTGCCCAGTGGCTTCATCTGAGCAAGCTCTGTGTCCATCTTTCCCTCGCAGACGGCTGCTGCTCCACCATCAGCAGCCAGAGTCCCCTGAGAGCAGCAGCCACTGCGGTGACCTCATCTGTCAGCTGGGCTTGGGACAGTGCAGGCCACACCTGCCTGCTTCTCCTGGGACCCTGTCAGGGACATCTTTTTCTTCTATACTTTGGGGCCTGACATAGCATCTTCAGCTCCGTTCCCAGATCCAGATCCTTACTCCCCACCTTTTAAAAATCTGATCTTGGAATCCATCGTGGTGCTAAACTTGAACCCATGATCCTCCTGCCTCAACTTCTCAGGTAGCTGTAGGATAATCATTTACTTAGGTGTCTGTCCTTTTTAAATATAAAACCAAAGTGGAAGCATGCCATCCCACACCTTGGTTTACCCACTAAAGACAAAGCCTCTTTGAGGAATCTCCTATCACCATGTGGCTTCCTCATTCCTTTATACAGCTGCATAGTACTCCATTGAATGCTCCTAGGGCTCTATTGAAACTCTCCCCCTGGGGAGGATATTTAGGTGGTTTCCAGTCCAAAGGGATTTTAAACAATGGTACCGGAAATAACCTTGTAAAAGCAGGTTCTTCATTTGCCCCAACCTGTTAGGGTCAGCTCTCACTACAGAATTGCTTGCTGCCTTTAACACTTTGGGTTTTTTGTTTTGTTTTGTTTGTTTATTTTGACTGAGGTGTCAAACTGCATAGCTGTGGGGAGACACACATCTTCCAGAATGTTCCTTAATACATCCTCAGACCCCATCAGTCTCCTGACTCTGGAAGCCGGCAGTCTTATGATGGGTTCTCAGGACATATTTTGCCCAAGAACCTTTAAGGTTGATTTATTTGTACTTGAAGTGTTTGCTTGTGTGTACGTATGTGCACAGCGTGTATGCAGTGCCTGCAGAGGCCCTTGCTGCCAAATCCTCTGGCACTGGAGTTACTGACGGCTGCGAGCTGGGTGCTGGGAACTGAGCCCAGGTCCTCTGCAAGAGCAGCCAGTGCTCTTGGCTGTTGAGCCGTCTCTCCAGCCCTGAAGGATTTACTTTTAAGGATTATTTTATTTTTAGGTGTGTGTGTGTGTGTGTGTGTGTGTGTGTGTGTGTGCGTGCGCGCGCGCGCGCGCGCGCGCGCGCGCGCATGCAGTTCCCCTTGAGGCCAGAAGAGGGTGGCAGAGCCCTGGAGCTGGTATTCGAGACAGTTGGTGGTGCTGGGAACAGAACAAGAAGTTTTTTAATTGCATTGCAATCACTCCCCCACCACCACCAGGTCTCCCTTCTTCTGTCATACCATCCCTTCCACCACACAGGGCAAACCTTGATTTTTATTACTTACAGAGCGTTTTCTGTTCTCTCTGACTGTGGGTGAGCCTTTCTGTTCCTCCAGGAGAGCATCCTGGTCTTTTCACAGACACGGTGCACATGGAAGGCTTGCAGGTCCTGCTGACATGTTTGTTTTGTTTAGTCTCATAAGAACTTTAGGTCTCCTGCCAGGTGGTGGTGGCAGCAAACTCCTTTAATCCCAGCTTTCAGGAAACAGAGACAGGCAGATCTCCATGTTCGAGGCCAGCCTAGTCCACAGAATGAGTTCCAAGACAACTAGGGCTGCACAGGGAAATCCTGAATTTAAAAAACAAAGCAAAAGACCTTCAGATCTCTACACAGCTCTCCTTGAAGTTGGCCTGGGTGCGCCGCAAGCCAGTTTTGTTTTTCCAACCTTGGATTGCAGGTATGCCAGCCATCCTATCACTAGGGATTAAGGCCAGCCTTGTTTTATTACAATAGTAGGAGAGCCGGCAGCAGTGTGCCAGGTGCGGGCCATGTTTAGTGCCTCTAAGCACCCCCCCACACACACACTTGGTTTTTACTCATTCAGGAGGGGCTTCTCACAGGCGGGGCGACTGCCCCCTGGAAGTCATTTATATGCTCAAGTCTGCTAACCCTGCAAACCAGAGCTATGCTTAGTTGATTCATCGTGAGGGACAGCCGGGGTACGGTCTTGGTTGAACCAAGAGCAAACACTGCAGTAAAACTGTTGACTCCGAACGCGCTGTGGCGGTGTTGTAAAGCCGGAAGCTTGTGTGCTCACAGCGAAGGCCGCCGTGGCCAGAAACACTGGGTTCATCGCCTGTTTGATTGAGTTAGCTTTGGATTGTTAACTGTTGACAAGTTTCTCACTCCCCACATCTGCTTGGGGTTGTGGCCCACACTGCACAGTCTTGCTGTCGATGGGTGTGTGTTCTGCACTGTTGTGTAAGTGGTCAAGCGTCCCCTCATTGGGGCTTCTAGGCAGGTGTTCTGCCACTGAGCCCTGTTCCCAGCCCTCTGGTTTTTGTTGGGTGTATGTGTTTGGTTTAGTTTCTCCCTTGATTTTACAATATTTTTAATTTTTTTGTGTATGAATATTTGTCTGCATGTATGCCTGGTACCTGTGGAGGTCAGAAGAGGGCATCAGATCCCCTGGAACTTGAGTTATATATAGTTATAAGCTGCTGTGGGTGCTGGGAATTGAGCCTTGATCCTCTGCAAGAGCAGCCAGCACTCTTAACCACTGAGCCATCTCTCCAGCCCCTACTTGCTTCTTTTTGAGATAAGGTCTGACCATGTGGTCCCTGATTTGCGTGGAACTCACTATGTTGACGTGGTTGGAACTGAGCTCACGAGGTTCGCTTGCCTCTGCATCCCAAGCTTTGGGATTAAAAGTGAGCGCCACCACACCTAGCCCCTTTGCTATTTATTTTGATATACAGTCATATTAAGTTGCCCATACTGGCTTTGAACTTGTCACCCTCTTTTTTTAGTGTCCTAAGTTGCTTGTGGTGGCTCTATATTACTAGGCCCAGCTAAGCGCCCAAAACTAGAACAAGAAAGACTCAAGCTGATTCACCCGTTGCTCTCCAAAGGTCCTGAGCAGCCTGGGACAACCCTCCTGTCTAGTGGGCCTGGGCACATACCTTGCAGGCCCTCAGTAGTGGAGTCTTCAGTCTAGACATGGGGTGATCTTCAGAAGTGGACAAGGGTTTGCTTGAACCTGGGGCAGCTGTTTGGCCTCCCTGCTCTCTCTCTCTGTGTGTGTGTGTGTGTGTGTGTGTGTGGTCTTTTCTCTGTAACAGTTTCCAGAGTAGAGGGAGGTGACTGCTGTCCCGCTGCCACCCAGTGCCCCTGCGCTGGCACTTTCCTGTACACTCTGGCATTCATGTGGGGTGCTCTCTGCCTCCTCAGCAGACCCACACTCACTCCCCAAATGAGCTTGAAGCCTGCCAAGGTCATGTCCACTGTACCCCAGAGCCTTGCGCACCGTTTACTGAATCGCAGTGGTCCTCTTCAGCGCATGGCTAACACCCCGTCCCATCCATGTCTGCAATCTGCTTACCTACAGATGCCGTGGATGGTACTGGGGGACGGCTGAGTGTGTAAGATGCCTGCCAGGCAAGCAGGCAGGTGAGAAACCAGTAGTGGCCTGTCTGTGACCCTTGCACTGAGGAGGCAGAGACAGGCAGCTCCTGGGGCTCAGTGACAGCCCACCTAGGCTACTTGCAAACTCCAAGTCAGAGAAAGACCCTTCTCATAAAAACGAGGTGGGCAGTTCTGCAGGACGGCATCCGCATATGAACATGAACCATCAGTGGACTCGTCCAGTGCGGAGCCGCTTGTGCGGCCACTCATCTCCCAGTGTCACCAGTTAGGGACCAAGCTTTCCACACAGGAGTCTCTTAGGGTACCACGTGCCCAGGCTGTAACCGAGGAACGGATTGGCATGGCTTTCATTCTAGTGTGTCCTGCACCATGTGGGGGGCAGAGCTGGCAGGGCTGTATGTTTGGGGGCACTATATTTGACCACTGTGGAATCCGGAGAAGGGCCGGGGTTCTGTGAGGGTAAAGTCACTGCAGAATGTACCTTGTTTGGGTTTGGTCATGGTGAGGGCATGGGCTAAGGGGTACGGGGATGTGGGGAGGGGCTACGCTCACAAGGTGAGGGGAGGGTAGAGATGGTTGAGGAGTGGACATCACGGTGCCAGCTGTTGGGAATTCCTAGGCCTGTGGGTGGAAGCCGCACATGAAAAGGTTTGGGACCATGGTGGGTGCACAGCAGGAGTGGGGAACGACGTTCTACTTAGGTCCTCATCGAACCCCAACTTGCCCACAGGATGGATTTTAAGCGGAAACAAGGACCAGGCCCTGGGGTGCCCCCAAAGCGGGCTCGTGGGGGCCTCTGGGATGAGGATGAACCATCACAGTTTGAGAACTTGGCCATGCTGGAGGAGACAGAGGATGAGAATCTGCAGGAGGCAGAGGAGGAGCTGCAGCTGCCCCCAGAGGGCACTGTGGGCGGTAGGTCCCCACCTCCTAACGTGGAGATGTTGTGAGATGGTCAGCAGCTGTTTTCAGTGGGGTTCCAGCTGTCGCCCACCACCTCTGCCCACTTTCCTCTGAGCAGAGAGTGGCTGCCTCTTGGGGGGAGACCGACCCACGAGCCTCTCTCTTTCCAGGGCAGTTTTCCATTGGAGACATTGACCCACGCTGGCTGCGGCCTACCCTACATGCCCTGGACCCCAGCACGGAGCCGCTTATCTTCCAGCAGCTAGAGATTGACCACTATGTGGGTGAGCTGGCGGGGGGGGGGGGGGGGGTCTGTGCACAGTCAGCAGGCGGGACATGGTTCACCTCCTCCCTGTAGTGTGGGAGCCAGGCTCAGAGTACTGTAAAGTGGGTTCAGCAGGTAAAGGCACTTGTCACCAAGCCTGCCTTCAGTCCTCAGAACCCACATGGTGGAAGGAGAGAACCTACTCCCAAAGGTGTCTTCTGATTTCCACACCCGCTGTGGCTCATGCATGTCCTCCCTACTCATAAACAACGCTGCTCAGTGGTGGAGCCCTGCCTAGAATCCCCCTTGAGGGGCTGGGGTGTGGCTCACTGTTAGATCCCCTGTTTAGAGTCCCCCAGTGAGGGGGCTAGGGTGTGGCCCAGGTCTGCGCTAGACCTCAGTTCTCGAGCTTTGGGCAAGGGGCTGGAGGTTGAGAACACTCATGCAGAGACAGACTGACACACAGACCTTGAACACTGATACCAAAAGCCCCTCTTTATTAGCACCATTGTAGGCTTAAATACACTGCAGTCAATGGCCAACAGGTGAAAATCCCATTCTCTGATCCTCTAAGCTAGGCACAGTTTCTAGTAACTTTAATTAGAAGGTTCTAGGAGGGAAGAACAGCTGAAGGCCAGGACTCATTAGTCCCAACACTCAGTAGAGGGCCTGGTTCTATCTCCAGCACCTCGGGTGGGGGTGGGGACAGACACACAGTTGGCTTTCACTGTGGGTGAAGGGCACCAGGAAGGGCTTTGAAGGGTGTTGGACCTCAGGACCTGAGAGGTATTCTGTGACCATTCTCCCAGGCTCAGCGGTGCCACTTCCAGGAGGGCCCCCAAAATCTCATAATTCCGTGCCCATACTGCGGGCCTTTGGAGTCACCGATGAGGGCTTCTCCGTCTGCTGCCATATCCACGGCTTTGCACCCTACTTTTACACCCCTGCACCTTCTGGTGAGTGTCCCTGACCTGTGGGGCTTGTTCCTGGACCCCAGAAACCCTCTTGCTCTTCTGACTGGCCTTCCACACCAGGTTTCAGGGCCGAGCACCTGAGTGACCTGCAGCGAGAGCTGAATACAGCCATCAGTCGGGACCAGCGTGGTGGGAAGGAGCTCTTGGGGCCAGCTGTGCTGGCCATAGAGCTGTGCTCCCGTGAGAGTGAGTGTGGCTTGGAGACCAGTGGGGTGGGCGAAGCCCAGATGGGTGCCAACTGCCTTTCTCTGCAGGCATGTTTGGATACCATGGTCAGGGCCCCTCTCCGTTTCTACGCATCACCCTGGCGCTGCCCCGCCTTGTGGCGCCAGCCCGCCGCCTCCTGGAACAGGGTATCCGTGTGCCGGGCCTGGGGACCCCAAGCTTCGCACCCTATGAGGCGAACGTGGACTTTGAGATCCGGTGTGTTCTGTCTTCCCCTACCCCGCTTCTCCCCAAGCACCCGGGTGGCCTTGCCTGCTGACTCCACCACCTCTCCAGGTTCATGGTGGATGCTGACATCGTGGGCTGCAACTGGTTGGAGCTCCCAGCTGGGAAGTATGTTACGAGGGCAAAGAAGGTAAGGGGCTTCCTGGTGCAGGGGCGGAGAGCCCCTGGCTCCCTGCCACTGTTGGTGCCCACTGTGTGCTTTTCCCCAGGCTACCCTGTGTCAGCTGGAGGTGGATGTGCTGTGGTCAGATGTGATCAGTCACCCACCAGAAGGGCAGTGGCAGCGCATTGCACCCCTGCGTGTGCTTAGCTTTGACATCGAGTGTGCTGGCCGCAAAGGTCTGTCCCCAGAGCCTGGCTCCTCCCCTCTGGGTCTGTGGAGGGATGAGTGGGTGGAAGGAATGCTCCCTCCAGGGACGGCTCCGGGTGCTAGTTGGTCCAGGTGGGTGTTCCACCCATCTGACTGCACAGGAGCTGGGAGAGGCCGCGAGCAGATGTGGGACAGCGTGAGTGGAGCATCGGCCACTCAGTGGGGCTGCCCACGGGGCAGGGCAGGGGAGGACTGAGGCCCTATACACCTCACCTCTGCAGGCATCTTCCCTGAGCCGGAGCGTGACCCTGTGATCCAGATCTGTTCCCTGGGGCTGCGCTGGGGTGAGCCCGAGCCATTCTTGCGCCTGGCACTAACGCTGCAGCCCTGTGCCCCCATCCTGGGTGCCAAAGTGCAGAGCTATGAGCGGGAAGAAGATCTGCTCCAGGTGGCTCCTCCCTCCTCAGATACCCATTCACCCTCTGTCCCCAGCTGACACCGTGTCCTTGGGCTTGGGGGCTGTGGGCTTTCTGCTAAGTCTTTCCTGAGTTCCGTGACACTTTCACAAGTGCCAAAGTTGTCTTGAACATTCTGGAAATGAGGGTATTTGAGGCAGTAGACAGCCTGGTTGACCCTCTGTGCTTCCCCACAGGCCTGGGCCAACTTCATCCTTGTCATGGACCCCGACGTGATCACTGGCTACAACATTCAGAACTTTGACCTCCCATACCTCATCTCTAGGGCGCAAACCCTGAAGGTGAGGAAGCTGGGAGCCTCCCAGATCTTTCCCTGGGGCCGTCCTTGCTCTGGGCACCTCTGCCCATTGCTGTCACCAGCCACTTGGGCATCCTGGGCTGCCCTTTGCTCTGGAGTTCCAGATGTAACCTGCTCTACTCCAGCTGGAGACGGAAGTCTGTTGACAGGAGCCTCCCTGAGAAGCCAGCCCTCCACACCGCAATGGCCACTTGCTTTAGAATTCATTGGCAAGGCATGGGGGAAGATGAAGGCTTGGAAGAGGAAAGCGGGTGTTTGTCTTGGTGGGTGGCAAAGGCTGGGTGCTGTAGAAAGGGCTTTGTTCGTGCCAGCCACTGATCAGCTGCACATGGAGGCTGCAGAGGTGACCCTCTGGGTATCAAGGCGTGGGATGATGGTGTTTTGTGAGTTCAAGGGCAGACCCTCCCAAGCCTGGCTTCTAGTGTAGGCTTCCTGGTCTGCATCCATCCGCTTGGGCCCTCTGCCTCACTGCAGACCTGCATCTGCTTGGGCCCTCTGCCTCACCGCAGGCCTGCATCTGCTTGGGCCCTCTGCCTCACCGCAGGCCTGCTGCATCTGCTTGGGCCCGCTGCCTGACGCAGTGCGGTTTGATCCTTCTTTAAGGACCAGCTCTGTTGCAAGTGGGGTCACAGGTGATGCACAGGAAAAGTCAGCATCTTTTGGGGCTTCAGTTCAGCCCCAGATAGGCTGTCTGGGTCATTTTCCTGCTTTCTGTAGCAAGTTCGGTGATGAACAGGCTGAGCAGACCTTACTGCCCAGCTGCATGGAGACATTAGCCTTCATGTCCTGGGTGTCTCGCCCTTGGCCCCTCCTCCCCCTGACTCCCTCTGTCAGTTTGTACCCCAGCTCCTTGTCAGTACCTGTCACCAGTGTCTCTCAGCCTTCCTGGGGCTATAGCTCTCAGCCCTGTCACTGGCTCCACTTCATCCCACTCAAGCAAACTCTGCCCTCAGCCGCCATCGTCCAGCCCCAGGAGTGCCCTGGTGGTTCCTGTCCCTGTTCTGTGGCCGTGTGGCCAGGTTCAGAGTGAGGGTGACCAGCTCTGCCTACTGTCCCTCCCCAGGTGGACCGCTTCGCCTTCCTGGGCCGTGTGACTGGTCTCCGCTCCAACATTCGCGACTCCTCCTTCCAATCAAGGCAGGTGGGCCGTCGGGAGAGTAAGGTGGTCAGCATGGTGGGCCGAGTTCAGATGGACATGCTGCAGGTATGCAGGAAACCACTCAGTCTCAAACCCAAGCTGCGCCCACCTCCTATGTGCCACAGTCTCCAGGCCCCACCCCACAGCTCTGAGGCCCTGCCCCACCCCAACCCGCCCAGGTGCTGCTGCGGGAATACAAGCTCCGTTCCTATACCCTGAATGCTGTGAGCTTCCACTTCCTAGGCGAGCAGAAGGAGGATGTGCAACACAGTATCATCACTGACCTGCAGGTGCCACCCCCCCCCCCCCCAGGTCCTCCTTACCCCTGCCCGAGCCCCGCCTGAACTCCGCCCGACCCCCTCCTGGGTCCCTCCTTACCCCCACCTGAGCCCCGCCTCAGCCCGGCCTGGGTCCCTCCTTACACACACACACACACACACACACACACACACACACACACACACACACACACGCACACACACACCGCCTGAGCCCCGCCCCACATGCCTATCCGCAGAATGGGAATGAGCAGACGCGCCGCCGCTTGGCGGTGTACTGCCTGAAGGATGCCTACCTGCCGCTTCGGCTGCTCGAGCGCCTTATGGTGCTGGTGAACAATGTGGAAATGGCGCGTGTCACAGGTGTGCCCCTTGGGTACCTGCTCACCCGAGGCCAACAGGTCAAGGTCGTGTCTCAACTGCTGCGCCAGGTGGGTGGCTGTGCCTGGTTGGCCACATGCACACACCGGTCCTGGTACCTGGATACTCACCGGCCCACCCCTGCCCCTTCTCCAGGCCATGCGCCAGGGGCTCCTGATGCCTGTGGTGAAGACTGAGGGTGGTGAGGACTACACGGGAGCCACTGTCATTGAGCCCCTTAAAGGGTGAGGTCGCTGCTGGGCATGGTGGGACACTCACGTATGACATCCTAGCACTCTGGAGGGGTTCAAGGCCAGCCTGGGCTCCTTGAGACTCTGTATATAAAAATTTTAAAAGGTAAGGGCCCAAGGGTAGGGGCAGGATAGGGGCTGACTTCCCCCAAATCCTCCTCAGGTACTATGACGTCCCCATTGCCACGCTGGACTTCTCCTCTCTATACCCATCCATCATGATGGCCCATAATCTGTGCTACACCACACTGCTACGGCCCGGGGCTGCCCAGAAGTTGGGGTATGTTGCCTTCATCCAGGATGTCCCCCAAACCACCCTGAGCCCTGTTTCACATCTTGATACATCAGGCCCAGAAGTAATAGTCCAGGGAAAAGGAGACCTGGGAGTCCAGGACTTGAGATAGGCCGTGGATGTGGGCTAACGGAGAGGCTGACCTGGGAGTCCAGGACTTGAGATAGGCCGTGGATGTGGGCTAACAGAGAGGCTGACCTGGGGGATGCTGGAGCAAGCAGGCCTGAAGCCCAGTCTCTGTGCCTCTCTCTTTCCCAGACTCAAAGCAGATGAATTCATCAGGACACCCACTGGGGATGAGTTTGTGAAGTCCTCTGTGCGGAAGGGCCTCCTGCCCCAGATCCTGGAGAATCTGCTGAGTGCCCGCAAGAGGTGGGCTCTGGAGCCACTGCCTGGCTTGGTGCTTAGATCCCCGGGTGACCTGTGCAGATCTTCTGTAGTTGTGTCTCCAGGAAATGAGGCTCCTTTCCAGGCAGCACCCTCTGCTGGCTGGGCCTCCATTCTGAGCAGTGCACAGCATACCCAGCTCTGTTTGGACCCTAACCAGTGTCCATGCCTGGTGCCTCCCTGAGACCATGGTCCCCTTAAACAGCCTTTATCCTGCCTTCACCCAGGGCCAAGGCTGAGCTGGCTCAGGAGACAGACCCCTTGCGGCGCCAGGTCTTGGATGGACGGCAGCTGGCACTGAAAGTGAGCGCCAACTCTGTATATGGCTTCACTGGTGCCCAGGTGGGCAGGCTGCCATGTTTGGAGATCTCCCAGGTGAGCCTTTGGGGTGCTCATGGGTGACTAGGTTACTGTTGGCCTGCATTTCGAGGCCAGCTGGGGCAGAGAGTGTCCCAGTGTGGCAGGAGCTGCAGTGTCAGGCATCCTCTGCACCCTAATGTAGGGTCCTCAGAGACCAGAGCACCTGTCCTTGGCCCTCCTCGCGCATGGCCTAGTGGGACAGGGACCCTAGTCTCAGGTAATGTTTGTAGTAAAAGTGACTCCCGGGCCTCTGCCAATGAGTCAGCTGAGATGGGTACTTGGGATACTGGGTTGCTGGACACCCCTACCCCAGCGGCAACACCTCTGTTCATCCCTTCCACAACCCTGGAAAAAGAAAGGGGGAGAGCCACCCAGTGGCACAACCAGGCTGGATGTGCTGGGTTACTTGATGACCACCGTGCGTGGTCTGTGACTGACCCTGCTGTAGGCCTGCAGTCTGACTGACCCTGCTGTAGGCCCGCGGTGCTGCCGTGTGTGGTCTGACTGACCCTGCTGTAGGCCTGCGGTGTGGCCGTGCGTGGTCTGAGTGACCCTGCTGTAGGCCTGTGGTCTGACTGACCCTGCTGTAGGCCTGTGGTCTGACTGACCCTGGTGTAGGCCTGTGGTCTGACTGACCCTGGTGTAGGCCTGTGGTCTGACTGACCCTGGTGTAGGCCTGTGGTCTGACTGACCCTGGTGTAGGCCTGCAGTGCTGCTACTCAGTCGGGTCACAGGCCCAGTACTTTGCTCTCTCAGCAGTGAGCAGTGACATCTCAGGAATATTTAGGTAGGGAATGTCCAGAGCAGGTGACAGGATTTTCACAGGATGGGTTCAGAGGTCACAGAGGCTGTGACTGACAGAAGCTGCTGTTTACTCCAGCTCCAGCTCCCTGATCCCAGGTTCAAACCAGAGTCCCTGTTAACTCCCCTTGTGAGCATAGACCTCTGGTGTGGCTCCAGGGCTCAGGGAAGCTGATTGCCTGGAAGGATGGTGTCTCCCAGGAGCTGCGCTTTGGCCAGACCTGCCTCTGCTGGAGTCACCCCCTGTCTGCTTGCCGTTCTCACTCCAGTGTGGCTGTTCTAGGTGGGCACTGGGACCTTAGGTCTTCTCTCCTGGCCTCTTATGGTGGGATAACAAATTACTGAGCCATCCAGAACAAAATAAGGAAAAAGGAGCATGGAGCAGGTGGACAAGACAAGTCAGCTGTGGACTTCTGAGATGTCCCCATGACCACGTGGAACCCAGACAGTCGGAGCATTCTGTCCACACGCCAGTACCCACCAGCCTCATCCTCGTTTGTGAAGAGACACATCAGGATATGGTGCTGTGGGCTTGAATTTGGTGGGAGAGCCCCTGCCCAAAATGCTCCAGTGAGGAGCTGGGCATGGCCCAGAGCCTCTGCTTACTCTACATGAGACCTGCTCCATTCCCAGACCAGCAGTGGGGATGGCTCCTTGTCCTCTGAGTATTGTCCACATACTTTGGAGAAACAGCCTGGACTTGGACACATGGTCCGTGACGCTCAGAAGTGGCAGAGGTGTGTCCGGACCGAGCTGGGTCTTCACTCTTTCTGGTTCTGCTCCTAACAGAGTGTCACTGGATTCGGGCGGCAGATGATTGAGAAAACCAAGCAACTGGTGGAGTCCAAGTACACTGTAGAAAATGGCTACAACGCTGATGCCAAGGTCAGGGTCTGGGCGCAGCCGGCTGCTCCCCAGGGTCCTTGGACTGCCTACCATGACAGGAACATGCCTCTCACATGTACCCCGGCAGGTGGTCTACGGCGACACTGACTCTGTGATGTGCCGATTTGGTGTCTCCTCTGTGGCTGAGGCGATGTCTCTGGGTCGGGAGGCTGCCGGCTGGGTATCAAGTCATTTCCCATCGCCTATCCAGCTGGAGTTTGAGAAGGTGCGTGTGTGCCCTGCCTCAGCTCAGTGCAGACAGCGGGGTCTCTGCAGTTAGTGGTAGCCTTTTTTCACTGTGTGCTACAGAGCTGACGCTGCAGGTGTGGGGGACTTGAAGCGCTCTGGGCCTGCTCCCAGCTCCATGAGCTTCTTAGGACGCAGAAGCCCAGTGTCCTGGGTTCTGAGACTGAGGCCTCCCTTGCACAAACCTGTGGTGTGCATGGGTCCTGCAGTGCTCACCGGCTTCTTCCTGCTGCTCAAACATGCACCCCTGGCGGCCCCAGTGCTTGGCTCTAGACTCACTGGGCTGTCTCCTCTCGTGGCTTTGAGATTTCACTGTGTCTCCTACCTGGACTTCATGATTTAGGGCCCAGCTCTAGGCCTATGATGTCAAGTGGGGTTCCTAGGGTGCTGGAGGGTATCAGGCCTCCAAGGGCAAGGGCCTTCCTTGCCTGTCCTGCTTCTGATGGGTCTTGGGATTGGAGGTGGGGGATAGTGCACAGGGTCACCACCCTTGGGTTCCTTCTAGGTTTATTTTCCATACCTGCTCATCAGCAAGAAGCGCTATGCTGGCCTGCTCTTCTCCTCTCAGCCTGATACCCATGACAGAATGGATTGCAAGGGCCTGGAGGCTGTGCGCAGGGACAACTGTCCCCTGGTGGCCAACCTTGTTACATCCTCGCTACGCCGAATCCTCGTGGACCGGTGTGTGTGTGTGTCCCTCCTAGACCTAGAAGCCAGCCTCCCTCAGACCCATGGGTGTTGCTGTGACAGTGAGGCAGTGGTGAATTAGACTGGCTGCCTTAGGTGATGGCCTCTGGCCTCCTGCTTCTGCACTACTGCACACCCCGACTCAGCCCATAGTGCCCGCCCTCAGTGATGAAAGCTGCAGCCCATCGTCAGCAGCCCCTGGTGACTCTGTCCATCATCTCAGGGACCCTGATGGTGCCGTGGCCCATGCCAAAGATGTCATCTCGGACCTGCTGTGCAACCGCATAGACATCTCCCAGCTGGTCATCACCAAGGAGCTGACCCGTGCAGCAGCCGACTACGCAGGCAAACAGGCCCACGTGGAACTGGCTGAGAGGTGGGGCAGTCACACCGCCTCCTGCAGCTGGGGCCATTCAGCCCTCCCCAAACCTCACCCACCTCCCCTGTCCGCAGGATGAGGAAGCGTGACCCCGGCAGCGCACCCAGCTTGGGAGATCGAGTCCCCTATGTGATCATTGGTGCTGCCAAAGGCGTGGCTGCCTACATGAAGTCGGAGGTCAGGCCCACCTGGGCTGTGCCCCTCCCAGAATCTCACTTCTGCTTTCCTCTGGGCGGTCTAGCCCCTGGGCCTGACCTTAGTGCCTCCTTGTACAGAGTTGGCTGCTGTGCCATCTCCGCCCCTCCCCGCCCTGGGTGCCTGTACCTCCATTTGTTTTATCTTCTCAAGCCACCCAGTGAACAGTGACCTGGTTCTCAGCCTGTGACTTCTGACCCCTGTGCCCCCTCCATGGCCCTTCCTGCCCCTGGGTGCACCCCTTCGTCACACCCCAAGGGTATTGTCCACGGCTCCCCCCTGGCCCCCCGGTAACCGCGGCCCGTCCACAGGACCCCCTGTTTGTGCTGGAGCACAGCCTGCCCATCGACACCCAGTACTACCTGGAACAACAGCTGGCCAAGCCGCTGCTGCGCATCTTTGAGCCCATTCTGGGCGAGGGCCGTGCAGAATCCGTGCTGCTCCGTAAGTGTGACCCTGAGGAGGGAGTGTGGGCAAGAAAGGGGCAGGGGCAAGACTGTCAGCTCCTCTCCTGTAGGTGGTGACCACACACGCTGCAAAACTGTGCTCACCAGCAAGGTTGGTGGCCTCCTGGCCTTTACCAAGCGTCGCAACTGTTGCATTGGCTGCCGCTCCGTGATCAACCATCAAGGTGAGACCCAGGACACAGCGCTCCTACACCCACTGGTGGGGCTCTGCCACAGGATCCATTCTGCCTGTGCTCCCGCGAAGGGTCCTCGCCCGCTCCGGGTTTCCCCAGGGGAGTTTTCCCCACACACTCAGGCCCTTGTTCTCTAGCCCTGGGGACTTTCAGAAGCCGGGATGGGCAGCGGGTGGAGAAGAGCAGAGATGCAGGGATGGAGGCTAGGGCCTGGCTCAGGCCCAGCACCCTGTGCCGATACCCGCCCCTCCCCCAGGAGCTGTGTGTGCGTTCTGTCAGCCACGGGAGTCAGAGCTCTACCAGAAGGAGGTGAGTGAGGTAGGGGCTGGAGCTGGGGCAAGCCTGACCCCCACAGCCCTGCTCAACCCGCTGTGTCCTTAGGTGTCACACCTGAATGCCCTGGAGGAGCGCTTCTCACGCCTCTGGACGCAGTGCCAGCGTTGCCAGGGCAGCTTGCATGAGGATGTGATCTGTACCAGGTGCACCCTCCCCCACTTGCTACCAGACTCCTGACCCAGCGGGGAGACCTCACTGAAGAGTGGGCAGGGTCTGCCTGGGCTAGGCGCCCGCACAGCCTCCCCAAGGGTGGGGCTGGGCTTTCCCCAGGGAACGGGCGGGTGGGGCGCGTTCCCACGCCAGGTGACAGCTGATATACGGCTGGCTACCTCTCGGGGCACTGCTGTTATCGGCTTCCCTGTGCCCGCTAAGCAAACAGCCCCCTCCCCTGGGTGGGCAGCAGGTAGGGGCCAAAGTCCTGGGAATGGCCCCTGACCACCACCCTTTACAGCCGCGACTGTCCCATCTTCTACATGCGCAAGAAAGTACGCAAGGACCTGGAGGACCAGGAGCGGCTGCTGCAGCGTTTTGGACCTCCGGGCCCCGAGGCCTGGTGACCTGATAAGGGACAGAGAATAAAGTTCAGACTTTTTGCTACTGGCTGTGTGTTGTGGTCTCGGGGAACAGGTTGGGTTTCATGGTTCAGGTGCAGTACAATTCCCTGGGGCCTCGGTACCTCTACCTGTGCCCACACAGGGCTGGCATCTCTGTTTCCCTTCTGAAAACCCGAGTAAGATCCCAACGCTCTGCTTTGCTCCTCCCCATGGGGCTGGTGGTCGCCCAGCTGGCACCAAGTGCTGCCCTGTTTCCTTCAGGCCAGGGGTAGCTTGTGGCACATAGACGTCCACACCTCAGGGCAGCAAGGGGACCCTCTCTGACGCTGGTACTTCCACCATGGGGTCCTGGTGGTCGATCTGCCTGGGCTTCCCCGCGGCTGTTGGGAGATCCCCTGTTCTCACAGCTGTTCCTGGGCCTCACTGCTCCGTGTCATCTTGCCCTGGTCACCCTTGGCTCCTTCCTGTGGCATCCTGTTCCCAGGGCCTGCAGCCCCTCATGTCTTTGCCCTTTCTCAGCAACTTCTCTCTCCACCCTTGTGTCAGCTCTCCATCCCCAATGGTGGGGAACCCCAAATCCAGATGGCTCCTAGGCCCACCCTCCCTGCCACGTGACCAGAGGGTTGTGCAATCCAGACCCCTCCCCGAGGGGATTTTTGAGGAGGGCCCCCATGGCCCGCCCCTGGGGGGGGGCTGGGCCAAAGTATATATAGGAGTAGTGGCCAGAGCCAGCCCAGCCTGCCCTGAACCACCATGCTTGCTCTGGAGGCTGCACAGTAAGTGGGTAATCCCCAAACCTGTACTTGGGACCCCCACCCCATCAGCACCCTCAGCTTCTGTGCCCCCCCCCCAAGGCAGGTGGTAAGGGGTGGCCTCACCGTCTACAGAGGACAGTTCTCCCATCAACTCTGTCTTCCTAGACAGGTTTCCAAAGATGGCATGTTCTGGAGACTCTCACCCCCATCCTGCCCCGGTCTTCCCAGGTGTGCCACCTGTCCTCTGTATCGCTTGCTTCATTTCTGGTGCTCTCTGCCCCTTGAGTTTTGTCTGTTTCTATTTCCTCCTGTCTAACTGTTCCGTCCGCTCCTGGCGCTACCCTGGCGGCCATCCCTTTGCTCTCTCCCTCAGTCTGTTTCTAGCCCTGCTCTTCAGTGCGTTGCTTCCTCTGGTCTCAGCAGGACTTGCGAAGACACTCAAACCAAGCTCTCTGGCCACCCTGTCCCCAGGCAGCTGGGGACTTTCTCCCTCTTACTTTCCTTGTCTCCCCCCACAGTGTGCATGCAAATCCCAAGGGTAGTGGGGGACATTTGCCTGGCACCCGCCCCCTACTTCCTGTCCTAATGGGGCTGTGGGGGTGACTGTGGGAAGGCTGGGCGCACAAAGGACAGCCAGCACACTGCAGAGCTGTGGTGATCACAGCTGCCACCACTCCCCTGTGGGCCCCACAACCACTTTGAGGCTCAGGTGGCTGAGGGCAGCCCTGACATGCCCCTGTGTCTCTCCCCAACCAGGCTGGACGGCCCACACTTGAGCTGTTTGGTGAGTCTGAGCCCCGGGGAGGGTGGGGGGTGCCTGTGTGGCTTGCAGGGCAGACCTCACTAAGATCTACTTCTGCCTCAGTTTCCAGTCTCTGTCTCCCCAGACCCTCGTCCCCACCTCATCTGTGACTTGAGGCTACTTCGTTGACCTTGTGTACCTATCTAGTCCATGTTCTCTGTGTACAGTCCTGTGTTGGGGTTATGGATCTTACATCTTTTAACTGTAGGCTTGAGGACACCAACTATTTTCCTCAACACTTGACTCTCAACAAAACAATGAGACCTTTTCTGTGGTGGCAAGAAGTCCCCACTTCTTTGAGTTTTGTTGGACTTTTTTGTTTGTTTTGTTTTAATTGAGACAGGATCTCTCAACGTAGCTCTAACTGTTTTCAAACTCATGATCCTCCTGCCTCAGCCTTCAGAGTGCTCAGGATTATACCTGTAAGACACCTGCTGTTGGTTGTTTAAAACTGATGTATCGTGTGTGCATCAGGGAGTGTCCTCATTGTGTACACTGTTGTAGCCATTAACAGACCTAGATTAGAAAAATCCCATCATTCTAGAACATTCACTGGTATCCCTACGTGATCTCATCCAGTATGTTACACTGATTCATTTGAAGTTGTAAATGATTCGTGCGTAGGTCTTTTGGGCACCTGCCCTCTTCCCACGCACAGCGTGTTAGGTCCCTGTCCTTTTTGCTGCATGGTTGGCCACCCACCAGTAAACCCCACAGCCTCGGGCTGTTCCATCTGCTTGCGGGAGCAGGAGGGTGTGCGGGAGTTATCTACATGAACTTCAGAGTTCATTTGCACTGCTCTTCCAGTGGCTGTGGCTGAAACAACACGCTTCTTGAGATGAACTGGTGTCCTGGGCTAGAGAAGGTGTGCATGCCTGTCACCCCAGGGTGAACACCGCTTCAAGTTCTGGGCCAGCCTGGGCTACAGAGCAAGTTCCTGGGTACCAGTTGTACACTGGGAACTACTAGGGTTCCTTGAGGGTCACAGCCATGGCAGACACTAGCTTCTGGGTGTCCCTTCTTCAGGGATTCGGTGTCTGTCTCTGTTTGTTTCTGTCCTTCCTCTCCCTCCTCTCAACTGTCAGTGTCCCAAAGGCTGGGGAGTGGGGAGTCTCTAAGATCTGGGATGACTCTGTCTTCACCCCAGCAGTACCCAGAAGGTGTCTTCTATGACCTGGACAGCTGCAAGCCTTTCAGTTACCCAGATTCAGATGGGGGTCCTGGTAAGTGACCCAGCTTCCTAGCACCCTGGGCTCCATTCATGTGGGGGAGGGAGTGAGGTCCACAGGAGTGCTCCCTCATCATGGCAGCCCCTCCCCAAGCCACCTCCCTACCCATCCCAGTCCATCTGCTCCCCCATGCAAATTCTGGGGTCAGAGATTTGCACAGCTTACAAAGGCCCCTCTGTATGGGATCTTGAGGGTGCCAGTCTTCTGCCCACCTTCGATTACTGACTCTGACCCTTCTTTCAGACTCCACATGGGGCTGGACAGAGGCCCCACCTGCCTCCGCCATCACCCCCTATGAAGTCTTCGACCCCGCTACGACTGCCTTTACTCACTCCCAGGCTGTGCAGCTCTGTTACGGTCATAGTCTTGGCCCCTCTGCCTACGGTCCTGTGGGGACCCTTGACCCAGCCTCGAGCTTGGAGGCTCCAGGGCCTGGCCTCCAGGTGTACCCCTCAGAGGACTTTGTCAGCCAGGTGAGGGGCAGGATTGCTTGGAGGAAGACTTCCCACCTCGTATTTCTTGTGCAACTCTCTGAAATGAACTTCTGGACTGTACCTGGGTGGGGGATACAAGGACACCCTTCCGAGGTAGTTCCTGGACCCATGTCATTTTCTGACTGTGTAGTTTTGGGCAAATGCCTTAACTTCTCTGTGTATTGAGATAACCAAGGCCAGTGTCCACACTGTACAGGAAGATAGTAAGGACTGCAGAGGTGTGGGGTGGGGGAGAATGAGGGAGTGATGTAGAGGTGACCGTGGTCTCCCACAGACTCTGGGCCCCTTGGCTACCCCGTACCCCAGCCCTGTGCTGTCAGAGGAAGAAGACATTCTGCTGGACAGCCCTGCCCTGGAGGTCTCAGACAGCGAGTCAGATGAGGCCCTCTTGGCTGGCACTGAGGCAGGTATGTGGGGTAGTAAATTGGTGGGGACGCTGACTGTGGGTCAGGGGAGAGCCTGAAGGAACCAAGGTTCCCTAAGTATGTACTAACGGCTCCCAAGGAAGTTCCCAGATCCTTGCTACTTGTTGGCTATATGACCTTGGCCAAGGGCACCATCCTCTCTGTGCCCTGGTTTCCATTGTGCACAAAACCACAGTAACAGCAAGAGGGAGGGCAGTACCTACTCCCAACCAGTTACCCTCTCCTCGTACCTCTGTCAAGTTATTCTCTATTGGACAACAGTTTCCTGTATATAAAACCTGCTATTTTATACATCCTCACACCCTAATTCCTCACTTTGGGGATTCTAGGCAAGGGGCTCGATCACCAAGCCATACCCCAGCCCTCTTTTTACTTTTAAAAGACAGTCTCAGCTAAGTTGCCCAGGCTGGTCTTGAACTTATGATCCACTTTCTCAGTCTCTGGAATAGTTAGAATAACTAGGTTCGAATCAACCAGGCCTGACTCAATTGTAGGGGGCTGTAGACTTGGGCGGGGGGGGGGGGTCCCATCAACGGACTTCCCCTCGTAACGTGGGTACCTAACACCCTACAGGTGCCCGCAAGAAACTGCGCCTCTACCAGTTCCTGCTGGGACTGCTGCTGCGCGGGGACATGCGCGAGTGCGTGTGGTGGGTGGAGCCGGGTGCCGGAGTCTTCCAGTTCTCCTCCAAGCACAAGGAGCTGCTGGCTCGCCGCTGGGGCCAGCAGAAGGGCAACCGCAAGCGCATGACGTACCAGAAGCTGGCGCGTGCACTGCGCAACTATGCCAAGACAGGCGAAATCCGCAAGGTCAAACGCAAGCTCACCTACCAGTTCGACAGCGCGCTGCTGCCAACTACCCGGCGCGCCTGAGCGCCCCGCTACGACCCCTTTCTAGCCCCCAGGCCCTAGTGTCCATGGAACCCCCGTATGGGGGCAGTAGGCTGCCAGGGTCCTCAGGTCTCACCAGGGCCTCCCCAGCGTCCCCCGTGCCATATATGGGATTCCCCAGGATGGTCGTGTTTAAGCGGAGTGTCTCACGACCCACTGGTCATTCTACTTGCTTGTAGAATGGCAGGTTTCTCTGCAGGGGCTCCTGGTGGTGTTTGCAGTTCCGGAATCCACAATGGTACTTGCTGCGAGCTCTGTGATCACACACGTCATTGCACCAGCAGGTGGCGCTGCCTACAGCCCCCAAGCCTATTTGTGTGCGTGTTGGGTGGGTGGGTGCGGGTCCCTCTGTGCTGCCCTGAGGCCCTGGTCAGATCTGAGATCTAGTTGTATCTTTATGTCTGGAGCCTTCTGAGAACCCTGTGCCATCTATGATTTTCTCTGTGTCCATCCATGACTTTGTTTGAAACAGGGTCTCACTATTTAGCTCAGGGTGGCCCCCAACTTGTGACAATCCTCCTGCCTCAGTCTCCTAAGTGCTGGGATTACAGGGGCACAACACCATACCAGGCCTTTTCTTTTTTTGAGACAAGGTTTTACTGTGTAGTCCATGCTGTCTTCAAGCTTGTGGTGATCCTCTTGCCTCAGCCATCCCTTGGGACCCTCTGGGATCTGAGATGACTTGTTGGGGAGGTTGGGGGTGGGGCATTCGGTGAATCTTACAGACTGAAGCCTTCTGGGGTCCTTTGTCATATGGGAAGTTCTCCAACATCCTAGGCTCCTGGCTGCCCTGAGGTCACATATTGACTCTCTTGTTTGAGGGGCCACCCGTGTTGTGTGTCAGGATCATTCTAGCCCCTGGCCAGTTTGGGGGGTGTGGCAAGGCCAGCGGCCTGTTATTTTTGAGACTGGGTGTCAGGTAGCTCAGGCTGGCCTTGAACTTGCCACAAAGCTGAGGATGGCCTTGAGCTCCTCCCTCGAGTTCCTGCCTCTGCCAGAGTGCTCAGATCCTGGCACCATCACGAGCCTGTTTCTTTTCTTTTTCATAAGTCAGGGTCTATCTGTGTGGGCCAGGCTGGCTTTAAACTCATAACAGTCTTCCTGCCTTGGTGTCCAGCACGCTAGGGTTCTGAACATGTTCCACCGCACCCCGCTTACCCCACACCATCACTAGCCAGGTTTCTAAAGCTGGCCACCCCCCACCCACAAGGCAGGCAAATTAAGTCCCTGCAGGTGTTGTCTGCAGAGAAAAGCACTCTACAGTGAGCTTTCAGACTAGGGAGCTCTCCCACAGTCCAGACCTCTGGCCAGATGTTCTGTGTGCAGAGGCCGGGACCAGTCCCTTCCCAGTGCCTGCTGTCTCACCCTGTGGCCATGACCACACTCAGCTGCCTGTTCCGGCCCAGTCTTTTGAGGTGGGGGATACAGCCAGCTGTAGGCCAACCTGGCTCAAATTGTGAGGTTCTCATTGGGCCCCCATAGCAGAATCAGAACCCAAGGCTTTGAGCCTGAGCAGGCTGGGCCACCCAGACCTAGGTCCCTCTGAGAAAGAGGAGGAAGAGGGCCTCCTTGCAACCCTGATGAACCTGGGACACACCTTAACTCACCTCTGGGTCACCAGAACGGGAAAGAAGAATCATGGAAGATGTTCATGTGGCCAAGGACAAGCTGGCACCAAATAGAATTCTTTCTTCAAAAGCCAACATCACTATACATGGATAATAAATAAAATCCTAAATAAAGTTTACAGCTGTGCTGGGACCCTTCATCAGGCTCTGGCCTGCCTCACCACAGGACCTGGCTGGTACTGAGGCTGAGGGTAGCTGCAGTGAGGGGGTAGATGAGAGAAGGCGGAGGTGGAGGTACCATGGCGGTAGGCCAGGCTAGGTCTTGAATGGTGAAATCACTGGGCTTCCCAGCTCTTCTTTCCGTCCACTCCTCCATTCCAGGCTTTTGGCGTTGGTTTTTTTTTTTTTTTTTTTTTTAAGATAGGAGCGTTCTTACACTGTAGTTCAGGCTGACCTCAAAGTCATACCAATCCCCTTCTCCCTTTGTTCAGCCTCTGGAATTCCGGGATATGGGGCATGCCACGATCCTGGGCCACTGTGCCACTTGCCTGCTCCTTCGACAGTGAGATGGAAGTTTGCCAGGCAACCAAAGGCGTCAAAGGGAGGCTGCCTACTGGTTGGCTTAGTGCCCCCAGAGGCGGGCAAGTTTCCAGCTTCGGGGATTTTGTACAATGGAGGAGAGGGAGGGGCGCAGGAAGAGAAAAAGGGAGGCAGCTTGTCTTGGTTCCCCTGGATCCTGACCCAGTCCTTTCCTCTGATACCCTTCTGGGCCGGTCACACCTGTGGCACTGCCCTAAGCCTCTCTCCTTGTCTTTACTTCCTCCACTCTCTGGTGCTGGGAAGGAGCCGGCCCGGGCAGCCCTCCAAGGCCTTCCCGGCCTCTCTGCACCCGGCCGGTGACCGGCAGTCGGCCAGGCCACTCCCAGGGGGCCCGCACCAGGACAGGGCGGGAGGGACACCAAGACCTTCTTCCCCCGGCAGGCACCCGTCCTGCCTACGCGGGGAAACCGGACTCTCTCTCGCGGCTCTGGTTTCTAGAAAACTCCTGACTCGGGATGGCTAAGAAAGGCTTCCAGGACCTACCCCTCCCTCGCCCTGTGCACCTGAGACCCCCTAGCCTTCTTCTGGTCCTCCCCCAGGACTAGTTGGCCCCTCCTCACACTCCTCCTCCGGTCCTTCCCAGGATCCAGTATTCCCCTCCTCCTTCACCTCCTTTTTTCTTTCTTTGCCCCCCCTCCCGGGACTCAAGTGCCCTCTCTGTCCCTGCTCCCCATCTTGTGCTCTGTCTGCTCCCTTCTCCTCCCCCACCCTTATTTCTCCAGAACCTAAGGATCTGGGCCCCTGAGCTCCCAGCCTCCGGAGGCCCAGACCTCCTCCTTCTGAGGTCATGCAGTCTCCACCTTTGTACCTCCCACAGACTCATGTGTGCAAGTTCCCCTAGCCCATCCCCACTGGGGCGTTGGCATCCGGCCACCCCTCTCTGTCTACTAGCTATTTCTCGCCCTTTAGAGCATGCGGGAGGAATGTGGGGCGGCCCAGGGCTGCCTCCTGGGAATCTTGAGCCTTCATAAAGGGCCCCTCCTAGGAACCCACCTGTCCCTGCTAGGGCCTGGCTAGAGCCACTGCGGTCCCAGTCCTGGGAGCCCGAGGAGGTCGCCGACATGCCTGAGGCTAAACCAGGTGGCTGGCCAGAAACCTTCCTGGGAGTTGGGTGGGAAATGGCCTGCCGACAGGGGATGTCTCTTCCGTGGGAGGAGGGGGTCCTTTGCCTTCTCTTACATCTAGGTAGAGTGTGGGTTCCTTGCCTGCTTGGGGAAGAGAGGCCCCTTCTCGGTTCGCGCGGATGGGTTCCTCCCTGATGCAGGGTGATGGGGTCTTGTGTCTGCGTAGCAGTCACCCTTCCTCTTCAGGCACCGGGAGACCCATCTTGGGTAGAAATCTCAGCTAATTATAAATTGGATTCGGTTTTCTCTCTCTCTCTCCCTCCCTCTCTCCTTATTTTCATCCCTTCTTTTCTCTTCTCCCCTCTCCTCTCTCCTCCAGTTCTCCAGGCTGGTCTCAAACTCACTCTGCAGCCCAGGCTGACTTGGAAGTCCCAGTCTGTTTTGGGGGAGAGGGTGTTTCAAGATAGGGTTTCTCTGTGTAGCGCTGGCAGTCCTGGAACTCACTCTGTAGACCAGGCTGGCCTCAAACTCAGAGAGCCACCTGCTTCTGCCTCCGGAATGCTGGGATTAAAGGCGTGTGCCACCACCTCCTGGCCAGAAGTCCCATTCTTACTGCCTCAGTCTCTCAAGAACTGGGTGGGAGGCATGCACCCCCATTCCCAGCTGGGGGGCCCCTTTTCTTGAGGCTCAAGGGGTCTTGCTTGTACACTGCTGGGGCTCAGTTTAGGGCTAGGGTGCTCTCCCACCTGGAGACGAGGGAGTTGCGTCGAGTTCACCGAGCGAAGATTGGGTGCTTTCTAGATCATGAGGTGCGTCTATGACACAGTGGGGCTTCATGCACATGGAGTGAGAATTTTCTGTGTAAAGACGAGACCCCCTTTGGTGTGAAAGTCGGACTTGTCGCAGGGAATATGGGTCTCTCCCGTGTGTGGAACCCTTTTCTCCTGCTATGATGGGGATGGAATCCAGAGCCTCCTGCCTGCTGGGCACCCACCAGCTCTGTCCCGGCACCCCAGTCTCTCTCCAGGGCAGTTAGGAGTACTCCTTGAGGTGCAAAGGCAGTCTGTAAGGTGGCTGGGGCTTTTTCTTTTCGTGGAAGTGGGCATTGCACCCAAACCCTGGCATCACCTTCCCCAACCAGGTTGAGGTCGCCACCAGCTCCTTGCAGAAACTGACCCATGGGTCAGTGACCTGTACCATAGGAGACTGCTGTGGTCAGCACCAGTGTCCAGTTTCTATCCCAGGGGAAGGGCTAATTATACCCCAAACCTGAAAGGTCAGACTGGTGGCCAGAGTCTGGGGTGAGGCTATGAGGGGAGGCAGAACCTGATTCCACAGTCAGGGTGAGGATCAACTTATGCCTGGAATGGGGGTCTGGACCCCGGGTCTGGACCCCGGTTCTGAGGAAGGAGGTCTGGGTCTAGACTCTGGGAAGGGCGAGGAGAGCACCATGGGTGCTGAAGTCTCAACATCTGTGTTACAGCAGCCAAAAAGGCCCCCAAAGGCAAGGATGCGCCAAAGGAAGTGCCAAAGGAAGCTCCTGCTAAGCCAGATCCTGCAGAGCCCCCCAAAGGTGAGGTGCCCCCTGGGGCTCTGCCAACTGTCTCCTCCTGGCCCTTCTGCACACTGGCCCTAGTCTTTCCTGATCTCTTTCCGGTAGCTGTCTCCACACAGTGACAGAGCCACAGTCCTGCCTGGCTTCCCAGCACCCCACCCAGGCTGGCACCGCACCCTGAGCCCCCAAAAGCTATGTTCGTATTTACATGTCCTTTACCCGAAAGTCCTTTCAGGACCATTCTGGATATAACCTGCTGGTCCACAGATGGGGAAACTGAGGCCCAAGGGGCTGACAGAGCCTAGCAAAGCTTATGCTTCTGGATAAATGTAAGCCACACCATAATCTCTGCCTTCTGAGCAGAGGGGTTCGTGTGTGTGTGTGTGTGTGTGTGTGTGTGTGTGTGAGAGAGAGAGAGAGAGAGAGAGAGAGAGAGAGAGAGAGAGAGATCATTGTAGCTGTAGCTGTCCCGGAACTCACTCTGTAGACCAGGCTGGCCTCAGACTCACAGAGATCCTCTTGCTTCTGGGATTAAAGGCATGCACCACCACCACCCAGTGATCATAGGGGTTCTTATTAATCCCAGAACTCTTCCCAAAGAGATCCTCTGCTTCCCCCTAAACCACTAATCCCTAATCCTTTCTCCTGAGCAGAGGCCCCACCTGAGGACCAATCCCCAACTGCAGAGGAGCCCGCAACAGGCATTTTCCTGAAAAAGCCAGACTCTGTGTCAGTGGAGACTGGTGAGCCCTGGAGTTGAACAGCCTAGAACCCGAATGTGAGGGAGGAGAGCTGGGGGGGGGGGACTCCTGGATCAGAGCCCCTGGGTCTGAGAGAGAAGGGCTGGGTCTCTGGAGAGCTGGGTTCCTCAGTGCCTCCTTCCTCCAGGGACGGACACGGTGATTCTGGCCAAGGTGAACGGGAAGGAGCTCCCAGGCAAGCCTACCGTCAAGTGGTTCAAGGGGAAGTGGCAGGAGCTGAGCAGCAAGAGCGGAGCCCGATTCACCTTCAAGGAATCCCATGACTCTGACAGCAATGTGAGACCCCGGTGGAACCCCCTGGAGGGAGCCAGTGCCTCAAGTGGTGGCTGAGGCCTGGCTAGAGCAGTGTAGAGGGCATAGCCACATATTCCTCACCTCTTTAGAGGCCTTAGGAGTCAAGATCCTGTCCCAGAGAGCTCTGCTTTGGGGCAGGGTGGAGATTTGGGGACAGTGAGTCAAAGCGCCATGACCCTGTGTTCCCCCCCAGGTGTACACCGTGGAACTCCACATCGGGAAAGTGGTCCTAGGGGACCGCGGGGATTACCGTCTAGAGGTCAAAGCCAAGGACGTCTGCGACAGCTGCTCTTTCAATGTGGACGTGGAGGGTATGTTGGAGGCAGAGACGGGGACACTGGCGGGTGGAGGTGGTGCGGTCCCACTCTCTTGGAGGAAAGGGTCAAGACTTTGTAATGGTGGGGACAAGGTCTCCAGGCTTTGTGTAGAAGGAGGTACTAGACTTACAGGTGTTTAGCAACTTGGGGTACACATGAAAAAGTTTAGGAAGCTTCCAGGTTTGTGAGCTGAGGGCTTGGGTAATTAGGGCCCCCTGCCTCATAGAGTCTGGGTGCATGGGTTCAGCACGAGGGGCAGGTTTAGGAGAAAGCAGGAGTCCTGCAGCCTCTGGGGTTTTACATACAGCTCAGTGTGTGGGGTTTGAAAGTGAGGGGCTGAAGGAATGAGACTCCCCTGGCCTGGGGAGCAAGGACCAGCTGGCCAGGAGGGTGGGACATGGTACCCAGGGAAGTGGAACTCCAAAGGGTAGAGAAGTTATGCCTGGTACATGCCTTTCACCCAGCCCGAGGCTGAGGCAGGAGGATTGATGCCAACCCCACATGAGCCTGGGGTTCACAGTGAGATCTTGTCTCAAGATCCAAAATACTGGGGGGGGGTGCAGTGTTTTTTGCTCTAGGTCAGCCAGGGCTACATAGTGAGACTCTGTTTCACACACACACACACACACACACACACGAGAGGGGGAAGGAAGGGAGAGAAAGCATTGTCTAGGCCTTCAGAGATGGTGCACTGGCCCAGAAGGTGGAGGAAAGGGTACCCAAGAGGCTGGGACTTGTGAATGTCTGGACAGGATGTCCTGGCCTTTACCTTACTCCTCCTCCTCACCTGTTCCCAGCACCCAGACAGGACTCATCTGGTCAGAGCCTTGAGAACTTCAAACGCTCGTGAGTGCCTCCGGTCCCGGGAAGAGGTGCCCATTGGCACTGAGAATCAAGGGACACTTTTCCTTGGGAGGTGGAGATAGAGGGCAAGGAGTGGGGACGCTTTTGGATGGATCTTCATGGGGTTCACAACCCTCTTAATGATTACAGGGGTGACGGGAAGTCAGAAGACGCGGGTGAACTGGATTTCAGCGGCTTGTTGAAGAAGAGGTGAGTTGGCCTAGCTGGCAGATAGGGACAGTTGGGGTCTTGGGAGAGGGACGATGGCCAAACAGCCAACACCTCATTTCTTATCAACCTCCCTGGGTTTTCTCCTATTCTGCCCACCTTCCCTTCTCTCTCTTCTTTTTCTTCTCTTCTCTGTGTGGTGTTTGAGCGTGTGTGGGTTGGGGGAGGGGTTGAGTTCGTGTCTTCTATCACTCCCCACCGTCTCTGTCTTTCTTTCTTTATTGTGTTTTGAGACAAAGTCTCCCTATATAGCTTTGACTGGAGGTGTGTACCACCATACCTGACCTTTCACTTGTTTTTTATTTATTTATTTATTTATTTATTTATTTATTTATTTTTGCGATGGAGTCTCTCACTGAACTTGGAATTCAATAAGCTGACTAGAGAAAGCTAACAAAGTCCAATGTGTTTGTCCACATGAGTGCAGTACCTGTGGAGGCCAGAAGAGAGTGTTGGACCCCCTAGAACTGGAGCTACAGTTGGTGGTTGTGGGTTGCCTGGTGTGAGCGCTGGGTACTGAAGCTGGGTTCTCTGGAAAAGCTGTGTGTGTTCTTAACTGCAAATCATCCCCTCCAGTCCATACCCGGCTTTCACAGACTTGGGTCCTAATGCAGCAAGCACTTAGCCCAGAGCCATCCCTTCAGCCTCCACCCCTAGGTTTTCTGTTTACTCCAAAACGATCTCCTCCTCCTCATCTCGCCAGCCCGTCCACACCTACTATAGGAAGGCCTATAATGCCATCCAGTCAGCCATCTGTTCAGCAAGCCTCAACCTTTTCACCCCTGAAGCCACCAGCCCTGTACCCTGCTCAGCCACGCTTCCAACCTATCACCCACCCATCACAAATCCATCCACTCACCCTCCATCCACATACCTAACTACCTGCCCATCTTCCAGCCTATCTGTCCTCTCCATACTTCTCTCCCCACCGACTCCCAGTTCTCCATCCCATCTGCCATTATACTCAGATATCCATTTGTCAGTGTGTCTGTCTGCTCCACACCCACGCCCTGCACCGTCCACCCATCCACTCCACACTCACGCCCTGCACCGTCCACCCGTCCACTCCACACTCACGCCCCCCACCGTCCACTCCACACTCATGCCCTGCACCGTCCACCCGTCCACTCCACACTCACGCCCTGCACCGTCCACCCGTCCACTCCACACTCACGCCCTGCACCAATAAAACAAGGCACTTATATATCAACTTCCTCCCTCCTTGTCTATTCAACTGAACTTGCACCTCTCCCCCAACAGCACCCAGCATCCTATCCAGACATCTGCTCCCCCACATCCAGCCAGCATTTTCCTTTCATCCCATTACTGACACACCCAATCCCTTGCAGCTTTTCTGTCAAATTGAACAATGCGAGGTTGGGACTCTGTGGGTAAAAAATAACTGGACTGGGGCTGTGAAGACAACTCAGTCAGTAAAGTGGTTGTCGTGTACCCGAGAAGACCCGAGTTCAAATCCCCAGCACCTGTAAAAGCTATGTGTAGAGCTACACATCTGTCATCCCAGCAGGCGAAATGGAATAGGTTCCTGGAGCTTGTTGGCCAGTCAGCCTAGACTTTGTCTAAATCAAACTGTCTAAATCAGTGAGCTCCAGGTTCAGTGAGAGAACAACCACATCTCAAAATATAAGCTGGGCTAGGGAGATGGCTCAGTGGGCAAGGGTGCCTGTCGCCACGCCTGATGGCCTGCATGCAGTCCTTGGAAACCACATGATGGGGAGAGAACCGACTCCTGAAAGTTGTTCTCTGACTTTTGCACACATGCTGTGGTATGTGAGTATACACGCGGGCGCGTGCATGCACACACACACTAAAAAGAGTTAAAAACATTTTAAGAAGTGAGGTAGAGGAATGACTGAGGAAAGGCCTGATAGCAACTTCAGGCTCCGCACACCGATGCACGTGTGCACACACACACACAGCAGAGTGGGTAGTATGACAATTTACTGTTGTTTTTCAGCACACTTCGTCTCTCCTGTATCCACTCCATGTGCCCACCCTTCATGGCTCCAGTTTCCCCACTGACAGCTCCTCTACTAATCCATTCCTCTGATCAATGCTCGCTCAGCCATTTCTAGCTAGCCGGACACGCGTGTACCCTGCTATGCTCTATCCATCCTTCTGTTTACCTGTCCTCTCACCTTCTGCTCTCAATATCAACATAATATTCATGCCCCAAGTTCAGCCATGTACCTACTCTGTCCCTTCCTTCTTCCTTCCTGAAGTTCCCTCTTGCATTTCTTCCTCCATGCATCGCACATCTTGTGAGGCCAGCTGTCCTCTAGGTGCTGGGCTGAGACGGAGACACGGAGAAGCCCCATTTGATCCTGGCCTGACTCCTTCAATACCATGGGAAGACATGACAGATCCAAAGACAGGGACATGCACAAGGCAGTTTGGTGTGGTTGGAGGAAGTGTGTCAGGGCAAGAGCAGATCACTGCCTTGGAGAACCATAGATGCCTCGTAGAGAAGAAAGCACTGGCATTAGGGTCTGTAGGATGGAGAGGGGCACAAGGCAGGGACATCAGAGGCTGGAAGCGGCAAAGAGCTTTCAGAGGCAGAGAAGAGCCTGGAGTGCTAAGGGCACGGCATACATCTGGGTTGGATGCTGGGGGGTGAGGGTGGAAAGGTGGGTTGGTTGGTGATGGCCAGGATGAGGAGCTGGGGTTCCCTCCTGGAGGCAGTGGGGAGTCACAGCAATGCTTAGAACAGGGAGGAACATGGTTTCTGGTGTGCATGTTGGAAATGTTCTGTGCAGACCATGGGTAGAAAAACCTAGAAGGGAAGGTGACTGATAAATATTTGCTGGATAAATATTTGATGGATAAGTGAATGGGTAGATGGGTAGGAAGGTGAAGGAATGGATGGATGAGTGGATAGAGGGATGGATGGATGGATGGATGAGTGTGGGTAGATGCGTAGGAAGGTGAAGGGGTTAATGGGTAAGTGTGTGGGTAGATGGGTAAGAAGGTTTAGATGACTACTTGGATGAATGAAACAAGGAAATTGATATGAAAATGGATGGAAGGATGGGTGGACGGGGGAAGGGATAGAGAGTGGATTAAGGGTAGCTGTTTACTTGGTTAGGTGAATGGGTGGGTTGATGAAGATATGTGGACAGAAGGGTAGTGGGGATTGGATGGATAGAAGATGGATGAGTGGGGAGAGAAGTGAGGAAGAGAGGGAAGGATGACGGGATGATAAATGAATGGGTACTTTATGGTTAGATGAATGGACAGATGATGGGGGAGGTAAGGGAGGGAAGGATGAGTGAGTGAGTGTTCAGATGGATGGGTAAGACACATGGACAACTGAATAGGTGGATGAACTGATAATGAATAGATATGTGGGTAGCGGATAAATAAATGGAGAGATGGATTTATTGAGGGAAGGGAAGGTGAAAGAAGAGATGGATGGATGATAAATGGAGAGAAGGGTGAATAATGGATAAATGGGTGGGTATCCAGGTGAATGTGCAGAATTCAGGGATGTATAGGTGAATAAATTAGAGGGTGTATGGATGGATAGATGTGGGGATAGATGATTGATGTGTGGGTGAGGGCTGGATAATTGAGGTGTGGCTAGATGAGTGGATAAAAGGAGGAAAGAAGATGCTTGGCCAATAATCCAAGTGGGAAAGAACAAGGCTCAGAGTTACAGGTGACTGATTGTGGGGGTGGGGCACCTTAGCCACCTCATTGCTGTGTCCCTGCTCCCCCAGGGAAGTAGTTGAGGAGGAGAAGAAGAAGAAGAAAGATGATGATGATCTGGGCATTCCCCCAGAGATCTGGGAGCTCCTGAAAGGGGCCAAAAAGAGCGAGTATGAGAAGATCGCCTTCCAATATGGCATCACTGATCTCCGGGGCATGCTGAAGCGCCTCAAGAAGGCCAAGGTGGAGGTCAAGAAGAGTGCAGGTCAGCATTGACCCGAGGGAGATGGGATTGTCCTGGAGCCCCCCAACACTGGGGACATCTGTACCCCAGATCCAGGACAAGTGGTGGGCCTCACTCTCAAAGGTCTCTAAGTCCACAGGAAGCCTCCAGACTTGACCTGGGAGAGACCAAGGTCTGGGAGGAAGACCTGGCTCCTCTGAAGATGATCAGGGCAAAAAGAAACTCTTTTCTGTAGTAGGAGGAACGGTGGGCTGCATTCTACCCGGCTCCCAGCCACCTGGCTAGCTTATGCCCCGAAATAATTACACGGAAACTGTATTCTTTTAAACACTGCTTAGCCCATTAGTTTTAGCCTCTTACTGGCTAACTCTCACATCTTGCTTTAACCCATTTCTAATAATCTGTGTACCACCACAAGGTGGTAGCTTACCGGTAAGATCCTAACCTGGTCTGCCTCGGAGAGGAGAATCATGGCAACTGACTGACTCGGCTTCTTTCTCCCAGCATTCTGTTCTGTTTACTCCGCCTACCTAATTTTCTGTCCTATTAAAGGGCCAAGGCAGTTTCTTTATTTAACCGATGAAATCAACACAAAACAGAAGACTCCCACATCAGTTTTCTCTACTTCCTGGTCTTCTGTCGTTGACACTGGTCATCTCTGTATCCCCTGGTCCTCCCTCTACCCTGTGGTCATCCCTCCATCCCTAGCCTTTACTAAGAAGTTGGACCCAGCCTACCAAGTAGACAGAGGCAACAAGATCAAGCTGGTGGTGGAGATCAGTGATCCAGACCTTCCTCTCAAGTGGTTCAAGAATGGCCAGGAGATCAAGCCAAGCCTCAAGTATGATTAGGGGAACTGCTGCACGGGTGGTCTGCCATGAATGCCCAGAAGTAAGTGTGGGTTCCCACCTTCCCTGTTGGCTCTCACACCAGGTATGTGTTTGAGAATGTGGGGAAGAAACGAATTCTCACCATCAACAAGTGCACGCTGGCAGATGATGCTGCGTACGAGGTGGCAGTCAAGGATGAGAAGTGCTTCACCGAACTCTTTGTCAAAGGTGGGGCTGGCTCCACCTGAGTCTGGGGACAGAGGGAGTGGATCGAGTGGGTCCTGAGACTGCTGGCTTCCTCTCTCTCACTCCATAGAGCCTCCAATCCTGATCGTCACCCCACTGGAAGACCAGCAGGTGTTTGTGGGTGACCGAGTGGAAATGTCGGTAGAGGTGTCTGAAGAGGGTGCACAGGTCATGTGGTGAGCAGAGCTGCCTTCAGGTTCTTCACCTCAGCCCTGGTCTCTAGCAGACCCAAAACTTCCTAGAAGGTTCTGATTTTTGTTCAGGAGGCACCTGAGACCTCAGTTAATGTCTTCAAATCCCTCTTTACTCATGACCTCATTATTCTAGAACTGACCTCTGTTCATCCATTATCTCCAGGATCTTTTCCTGATCCCTCCTGCTATACTGAATATTAATTAATCTATCAGCTAGGTATTTGTCCTTGGGTCCATCCGTGTGTCTGTTATCCACTTGTCCATCACCCTCTCGTCCATCAATCATCCCTCTACACAAACACTCATCTTCTCTCATCCACCCACCATCATTCTGTCTACCATACCTCTATCCATGCATTTTATCCACGTATCCTCCTATAATCCATTCGCCATCATCCTTCCACCCACCCACCCACCCATCCATCATCCATCCACCCATCCATCCATCATCCCTCTATTCCTTCCCCCCTTTCCATCCATTCATCACTTGTCCATCTTGCCCATCTACCATCAATCTTTTTACCTATTTATAACTTCTTCTGTTCATTTCTTCATCCATCCCCCAACCCAGCCTCCTTTCCATTGATTCATTCAGCCATTCACCTATCACCTTTAACCCATCCTTCCTTCCTTCACCCACCCATTCCTTACCCCTCCACTCATTCATTCTCCATCTAAACCAACCGCATGCCCGCCCATCCCTGGTCTACCTATGATCTATTCTCCCACCCCATTGGCCTGCCTTCCACCCACCCAGGATGAAGGATGGTGTGGAGTTGACACGGGAAGACTCCTACAAGGCACGCTACCGCTTCAAGAAGGACGGGAAACGTCACATCCTCATCTACTCTGATGTGACTCAGGAGGATGGGGGCCGCTATCAAGTCATCACCAACGGCGGCCAATGTGAGGCTGAACTCATTGTGGAAGGTACGACTTCTCGGAGTCCTGGAAGAGCTGCGGCTCCTCTCCCACCCCATCTGGCCAGATTCTCCAGCTTGTGCTCAGGCTGGTAACATCTGCCCCCACTCCCCACACATGACACTGTGTCCTGCTGCACACACATGTGTCCCAACTCCCCAGACGTGACACTGTATCCTGCTGCACACACATGTGTCCCCACTCCCCACATGTGACACACAGTGTGTCCTGCTGCACACGTGTCCCCATTCCCCACACATGACACACAGTGTGTCCTGCTGCAAACGAGGTGTGTTTTGGTGGGCGTGAGAGGACCCTGTGAATGTCTGAGTTTGTATATCAGCTCCTTGTTACATAAAATGCCACCCATGGGAGAAAGTGGGCCAGAGAAGGGTCATAGGACCTTGTGTAAGAAAGAAACGTAAAACAAAGCAAAACAAAAATCTGTCATTTACAGTGAAATAAATAAGCTTTCCTCTATGTGGCCAATTAAACAAGGGAACGTGCACGCTGCACTGACTCACAGGGACAGACTGCTGAGATCAGTCCTCAGATGATGCTGTCACACACACAGGGAAGGGAAGAGAAAAGGAGAGGGAGAGGAGATGACAAGCATGATCATGCACACTCACACACATTCACACTCACACACACATTCACACTCACACACACATGCACACTCACACACATGCACACTCACACACATTCACACACTCTCACACATACATACACTCACATACTTAGCACACTCACACACATTCACACACTCACACACATGCACACTCACACACTCTAACACACACTCTTACACATACATACACTCACATACTTAGCACACTCACACACATTCACACACTCACACATACACGCACACACTCACACATACACACTCACACATACACACATACATATATGCACACACTCACACATACACACACAAACACACACTCACATACACACACTCACACATACACACATACATATATACTCACACACTCACAACACATTCACACACTCACACATTCACATAGACAATTAGCTCTCCTTACCCAGGGATTCTGTGTGTAAACACCTTTTGAGTAAAATATTGGGAAGATAAATTACATCTTATTAGGGCACACTAGCCAGGAACTCCACCACTGAACTGTACCCTAATCTCTCACCAGGGGATCCTAGGCAGGGGCTCCACCCCTGAGCATGGCCCCGCCTACCTTACACTCTTTCTGGGAGGCTTCCAGCATTCTCTGCAGCATTTGCCTCCTAATCCTAGAATCTCTTTGTTCTCCATCCCCACTAGAGCAGGATCCTCCATGTCCAGCAAGTAGTTGGGGGCTCACTCATAGCTCTATCCGAGAACAGCGTTCACATGCAGTGGGTGCTCTCTAGTGTTTGTGACCTGATTAGAGCCGCCAGTTCCCACCCTCTTTGTTTCTATGCAGAGAAGCAACTGGAGGTCCTGCAGGATATCGCAGACCTGACAGTGAAGGCTGCAGAACAGGCTGTGTTCAAGTGCGAAGTGTCTGATGAGAAGGTGACAGGCAAGTGGTACAAGAATGGGGTGGAGGTGCGGCCCAGCAAGAGGATCACCATCTCCCATGTGGGCAGGTGAGGCTCAGGGCGAGGAGCCATGTATCAGCTGCATGGCCGTGTAACACACACTGGTTTGTTAGAAGAAGAATTGTAATCTGAGTCTGCGTGTTGGTTGGGAGCTGGCTGAGACATCTGGTGCAGGCAGGGGACAGCTAGGACCGTATTTGAGACGTACAAGAAAGCAAGCGGTCAGAAGTCAGCAGGCAGGATGTGAACACCTGAGATAAATACCTGCTCATCTGCTCAGTGCCTGAGAGCCACGACTCCAGCCCAGCGCCGCATCCCCCTGGGTATCTTCATGCCAGCTGTTTGGCTCTGTGTTTCGTAAGGAACCATAGCTACTGGTAGCCTTGATAATGACGGCAGCCAGTCTTGCTGCTGACGGGGACCTTCCTGGGAGCCAGGTCCACCCTAGATGTTTCACAACTCTTGAGATGGTGCCATCATTTCTCTGTTTATGGATGAAGAAACAGAGGCAGAGAGGCCCAGTGGCTCACCCAAAGTCACACAGCTAGGAAGTGGGATTTAAGCTCAGGCCAGAACATCACAAAACCTCCAGTAAAAAGAGTAGCTGTGCAAACATGAGGACACGAGTTCAATTCCCAACACTCATTTACAATTTGGGCATGGTGGTGTGTGCCCATAGTCCCAGCACTGGGGAGGAGACAGGAGGATCCTTGGAGTTTGCTGGCAGATAGCCTAGCTTAATTGATGGGACCCTGGTTCCAGTGAGAGGCCCTGTCTCAAAGTGGAGAAGGGCTGGAGGGAAGCATTGACTGCTCTTGCAGAGGACCCAGGTTCAATTCCCAGCACCCACATGGTGGCTCACAACCATCTGTAAATCCAGTTCCAGGGGATCCAGTGCCTTCTTCTGTAGGTACTGCACACACGGTGCACATATAAACATGAAGGCAAACATGCATACATATATAAAATAAATCTTTTTTTTTTTTTTTTTTTTGGTTTTTCGAGACAGGGTTTCTCTGTGGCTTTGGAGCCTGTCCTGGAACCAGCTCTTGTAGACCAGGCTGGTCTCGAACTCACAGAGATCCACCTGCCTCTGCCTCCCGAGTGCTGGGATTAAAGGCGTGCGCCACCACCGCCTGGCTTACAAAATAAATCTTAAGGATAAAATGCACATGGTGCCTGAGGGATGACACCTGAGGTGGACCCCTGGGGACCGCATCTCTCGTGTTGGCATTCACAGATGAGTCTGCAGTGATCTGGCCTGACCCCACCCACCCCCTTTCTGCATTCTAGATTCCACAAGCTGGTGATTGATGATGTCCGCCCCGAGGATGAGGGAGACTACACATTCGTGCCTGATGGCTATGCCCTGTCCCTCTCAGCCAAGCTCAACTTCCTGGGTAGAGACAGCCTTCCTTTTCTACTTGGGACAGAGAAGCCACCCTCCCAGGCCTCCAAGATCCCAGCGTTTCTCCCTGCAGGATTAAGATGTCTAGTTTTATGATGGGGGGCATGGATACAGTCAGTGAGATGTCAGGGCATGGTCCATGGTGATGAGTATCCATGGGGATAGGGGCGGTTTGGGAATCTGTCCCTCCCCTGGGACCACACACTCAGGGTTTCTTTCAGATTCTGCCCTCTGCCTCTGGGTTATGAAGAGAAGATGAGGGAGGGACATGAGAGTTTAGCCCTAACCATCCCAACTCCTTGTCCTTTCAGAAATCAAAGTGGAGTATGTACCCAAGCAAGGTAAGAGCCGCGCGGCCACAGTGCGACTCATGTCTGAGGGAGCAGGGCTGGGTCTGGACTCCCGTGTCTGAGGGAGCAGGGCTGGGTCTGGACCCCTGCTCTGAGGGATCAGGGCTGGGTTTACCCTGGGTCTGAGGGAGCAGGGCTGGGTCTGGACCCCTGGTCTGAGGGAGCAGGGCTGCGTCTGGACTTGGAATGTTGCTTCTCTGGGTGCCCTATGGTGGTATTGGGAAGCCAGGTACCCAACGCCTGTTTTGTGCCTCCAGAGCCCCCAAAGATCCACCTGGACTGCTCAGGGAAGACCTCGGATAACTCCATTGTTGTCGTGGCTGGAAACAAGCTGCGGCTGGATGTGGCTATCACAGGGGAGCCTCCTCCCGTTGCCACCTGGCTAAAGGGAGAAGAGGTAGGTTTCTGCCCTGCTCCTTCTCCCTTTAGCTCTGCTAAGTGGTTTCAGGCAAGTGGCTTTTCCTCTCCGAGCTTCAGTTTCATTCTCTATGGAATGAGGATGTCGTCTTTCTGTGTGGAGCAGTTCTGAACACTGCAGGATGTATTGTCTACACAGGCATGGATGCAACACACGGTGCACACCCCATTCACTGATCTTTTCCTCCAACAGCTGCTTAGTTAGTCAAGACTGACCGGTTCATCCATCTCTTCAGTAACTCTTCTACCCACCACCCACCCACCACTCACCCACCCACCCACTCATCATTTATCCATCCATCCACCCATTCATCCACACATCTACCCATCCCTCCACCCACAACCCACCCACCCATTATCCAGTTGCATCTATCGCTATACAATCCATCCACCCACCACCTATTCATCCATCCATCACTCACCTACCCAACCTGCACCACTCACTCCCCCCAAAAGTCCACCCACCCATCCAACTACCATCACTGATTCATCCTTTCATCAAAAAACTGCTTTGACTTTTCTGTCCTGGTCCCAGGGAAGTGGGATTTTTAGCTCTCCTGTGTTAGCTTTCAATTAATATAATCAATACCAGAGCTATCTCTGTCTGTCTGCTTGTCTGTGCATCCATTCATCCATTCCTTCCATCCATCCATCCATCCATCCATCCATCCATCCATCCATCCATCTATGTACATACACACTACATATGTGGTTCCTGGTTCCAGCCCCGGTCAGTGTTCCTCTCCCTTGGATCTGTGGCCAGGTTAAACACTGTGGTGGCAAAGATGCTCACCTCATAATGGCTGGAACACACAGAGAGGAAGGGTCCAGGGCCCCAACATCCTCTTCAATGGCACCCCCCTTACCAATGACCGGGTGTCGATAGGCCCCATCACTTTTTTTCAAGACAGGGTTTCTCTGTGTGGCCCTGGCTATCCCAGAACTTGCTCTGTAGACCAGGATGGCCTCATAGAGATCTTGCCTGCCTCTCCTGGGATCAAAGGCTTTCACCATCACCTTCGGGCTTTAGGTCCTATCACTTAAAGGCTCCACTTCCTCCCAGTAATGTGATGAACTGGGACAAGCCTTCAGGACATGGGTCTTTGGGTAACCAAACTGTAGCATCCAAACTGTAGCAGCACCGAGGTCCTCTCTTCTGGAACATGGACAGCATGGCCCCATGTTTATCCACTCTTCCCCACAGCTAACCACTAAAGGTGCCACCCTCACCAGATGCAGTCCTTTGGGGGAGGTGATCCAGGCTTCTCAAGATGGCCAAGACTGAGATATGGGGGTCAGAGAGCAAGAGCTGTAGGAATGTGAAGTCACTTTGAGCTAGGAGCATACAAAATGCTTCCTGGAAGAAGTGGATGACTTTCAGGTGGTCTTAAGAGTAAGAGGAGGTAGGCTGGTGAGATGTCTCAGCCGTTAAGAGCACTCACTGGCTGCTCTTTCAGAGGACCTGGGTTCAATTCCCAGCACCCACATGACAGCTCACAACTATCAGTAACTCTAGTTCCAGGGGATCTGACTCCCTTACATCAATGTATAAAAATTAAAAAAAAAAAAAAAAAGAGTACAAGGAGACTTGAGACACAGCTGGAGTGGTTGGGATTCCAGGCAGAGCTCTCCCCCTAGATTTTACTCCAGTACTGCACGGATCAGACATGGTGGTTCCCTCTAGATTTTACCCCAGTACTGCACGGATCAGACATGGCGGTTCACAGCTGCCATCTCTGCACTTGGGAGGTAGAGGCAGGAGGAACAGGAGCTCAAGACCATCCTTGACTACAGAGAAAGTTTAATGGCCATCTATATTACAAGAGAAATCTGTTTTAGAAAGAAAAGGCAGTGTCAGATTGTGTGTCATGGGAACAAGACTTTGCTTAGTGAAGGTGGGTGTGTGGGGACAGGAAGGATGAATGAGGAAAGTCGGGGTGAGCTCAAGCATGGCCACAGTGAGGTCCTGAGGCATGCCTGGCTGCTGGGTGGCCCTGTCCAGGTGTTCACAGCGACGGAGGGCAGGATACACATTGAGCAGAGGCCAGACTGCAGCAGCTTTGTGATCGAGAGCGCAGAACGGGCAGATGAGGGCCGATATACCATCAAAGTCACCAACCCTGTGGGTGAAGATGTGGCCTCCATTTTCCTGCGGGTTGTGGGTAAGCAGGGGCCAAGGCGGATGATGCACGGGGTGGCTCACTGAAGCCTCTGAGGTACCCCTGACTCTTACTGTCCCTCACTCCCACCCAGATGTTCCTGACCCTCCAGAGGCCGTTCGTGTCACCTCAGTTGGAGAAGACTGGGCCATTCTGGTCTGGGAGCCACCCAAGTATGATGGAGGCCAGCCCGTGACTGGTCAGCATCCATGTACCAGTGTCCCTGTGACTTCCGTGCTCCCTAACCTTTGATTCATCTTTCACCCGAGCCCACAGCTTCCTTGTGGGTCTCCCTCAAGAACTAAGTTCTCGGGACCTGGGTTTCCATGATTTCTTTTCCTGACGTGTGTGCACCCGTGCATGCGGAGGCCGGGTCCACCTTGAGCGCCCTCCTCCACCACTCTCCACCTTATTTTTTTGAGATCGGTTCTCTTATTGAACCTAGAGCTCACCTGTTAGGCTAGACTGAATGGCTAAAGGAACTTTCTGTCTCCAGCCGTGAGGTCACGAGCACATACTACAGCCAGCTTTTATGTGGGTACCATGGATCCAAACGCAGGCCTCATACTAGTGCAAGCACTATTGACCGAGTCTCATCTGCAGCCCCCATCCTGACCCCCTTTTGAGACAGAGCCTTTGTAGACCAGGCTGGCCTCAAACTCAGAAGTATCAGCTTGACTCTGCCTCCTGAGTGTTGGGGTTAAAGGTGTATGCCACCATGCCCAGCCAGATTTCCATCTTTCTTGCTTTGACCCCATTAACCTTTCCCAGGGTTCATTGTTCCCTAGCGACCTGGAAATAAGTCTCACAGCCTGGGGATTTCTGTGACCTTGGCCCCCAGAAGGCTCTGGGAAGCCGAGAGTCAGTTTGACCCTTTTTATGTGACGCTAGATCTCATTACAACCCCCAAACCCTTCTGCTTGGGGAACCACAGGGTACTTGATGGAGCGGAAGAAGAAAGGCTCCCAGCGCTGGATGAAGCTCAACTTTGAAGTCTTCACTGAAACCACCTACGAGTCCACAAAGATGATCGAGGGTGTCCTCTATGAGATGCGGGTCTTCGCTGTCAATGCCATCGGTGTCTCACAGCCCAGCATGAACACCAAGCCCTTCATGCCCATTGGTACAACGGCTTGTCCCTCCCCACCTGCCCCTCCCACCGACTCTGCTCCACGTCCATCTCCAATCTCATACTTGACCTTTGACCCACAGAGCTTGAAACTCGTGTGTGTGTGTGTGTGGGGGGGTGCTGGAGATAGAATCCAGGACCATGCACAAAATTTCAGCCCCTCACTGAGGGATTCTAGACATGGGCTCCACCACTGAGCCACACCCCCAGCCTCTCACTGAGGGATTCTAGACGTGGGCTCTACTACTAAGCCACACTCCCAGCCTCTCACTGGCAGATTCTAGGTAGTCATTTTACCTCTGAGTTACAGCCCAGTACCCCTGCTTTTTTTTTTTTTTTTTTTTTGGTCTTTTTGAAGCAGGTTCTCTCTGTAGTACTAGCTGGTCTGGAACTCGCTCTGTAGGTCAGGCTGGCCTTGAACTCCCAGAGATCCTCCTGCCGCCGCCTCCCCAGGCTGGGACTGAAAGTGTACACCACCACGCTGGCTTCTGTTTTTTACTTCATCTCCCTCATGCCCTTTCCTGATCACTGATTTTTGACCCATCGCAGTGATACTAGCCTCTGACCCCTGCCCTCTCTTGCTGACTTCTGCTCCTTCACTGGCTCCTGGTCCCCTCTCTTTGGATCCCTGCAGCCCCCACAAGTGCACCCCAGCACCTCATAGTGGAGGATGTGACAGACACCACCACCACACTCAAGTGGAGGCCCCCAGACAGGATTGGCGCTGGTGGCATCGATGGCTACCTGGTGGAGTACTGCCTGGAGGGCTGTAAGTGGCACTTGGCCCTGTGTTGGGAGTTGCATGGGGGTTCGCATAGTGCCTGGGATAGTCTGGACCCCTCGGGCCTTCCCTCTGCTGCCTCCGTGAAGCAATGACTCCTTATCTGTCTGTTCCTCCCTCTCTAGTATTTTCCTCTACCTCCTTCCCGCTCTTCTTCCTTCTCAACCAGCTGTGTAACTGTCATCTCTGCCGTCCCCATCCCCACCTCTGCTGCGTACCCCCCACACTCACAGTCACACTCAAGCGCTTGCGTACACCCACATTGGCATGCACACTCACACTAGTGCAACACACTCCTTAAAGCCATGTACTCACACTCAAATGTTCATTTACCCACCCATGTATATGCACACTGGCAGGCGCGCGCGCATACACACACACACACACACAGCCCGCCATGCGGATCACAGTCCTGGCTACAGGATGTCTTGTATGCATTGCTTATCTGCATGTATATGCACACTGGCAGGCACACACACACACACACACACACACACACACACACACAGCCCGCCGTGCGGTTCACAGTCCTGGCTACAGAATGTCTTGTATGCATTGCTCATCCGGCAGTCAGGACTCCACGCTGACTCTGTCTGCCCAGCCATATCAGTAATCGAGCAGCCACAGCCCTACCCACTTACGGCTGCCTGTGTGGTTTTGGTCTCTATGACTCAGAACCTTCATCTTGACCTGGAACTGTGACCACCACATCAGGTCACACAGGAAAGTGATAATGTTGTCCATATCAGATTCTTCCCAGCATTCCCTGCTCCATTTTCCAGCCGGCCACCACTCCACCCTCCTACCCCAGCAATTTCTTGCATCAGGCTCGAGCTGTGTGGGACCCCCGGTTTCCTTGTTCTTGAAATGTGGAATGGGTGTGGTCCTCCGTGCTGTCGTCAGGAAGGCTTGACCAGGGCTGCCACTTATGCCGGGGTTCACTGAGTCCTCGTTGTGATGGGGTTTGTGGGGGACAGTGAGGAAAGCAGTGTAGAAGGCCCAGGTCCACATGTGACTCCTCTCCCCAGCTGAGGAATGGGTCCCAGCTAACAAGGAACCCGTGGAACGGTGTGGTTTCACTGTCAAGGACCTTCCAACTGGAGCCAGGATCCTCTTCCGGGTTGTCGGGGTCAACATTGCGGGGCGTAGTGAACCAGCCACCCTCCTTCAGCCAGTCACCATTAGGGAGATTGTGGGTGAGTGACACCCAGTCCCTGACTCAGCATCCCTGAGGCTCTACTCAGGGTCCCCCAGATGATGTCATCATCCCTCTGAAGCGATTTCCAGCCCAACACCAACCCCCTCTGTTCACACCCTCAGAGCAACCCAAGATCCGCCTCCCCCGCCACCTGCGGCAGACCTATATCCGCAAAGTGGGGGAAGCCATCAACCTTGTTATCCCCTTCCAGGTACTTAAGTTGGGGTCAGTGTGGGTGCTGGGGTGAGGTTATGAACAGGGCCAGGGTTGGAGTTGAGATCGGGGTCAGGGTCAGAACTGGAATCAGGGTCAGGACCAGGGTTGGGGTTGGGGACCGGGCTATGAACAGGGTCAGGTTCAGGGCCAGTACCAATGTTTGTGCTTAAATCAGAGCCAGGGTCAGAAGCTGGGGGTCAAGGATAGGGCTGGGGTCAGGGTGGAAGTCAGAGATAGGGTTGGGGTCAAACAGAGTCAGGGCCAGAGCTGGCAGGGGTCAGAGCCTGGAGTAGGATTGAGTACAAGTCCAGGATGCTATCAGGTCCCAGATGCAGCGATGTATCTGTCTCCTAACCATGCCCTTCTGCCTGAAGAGCCCACTCACCTGACATTTATTCTGTCCTACAGGGCAAGCCCCGGCCTCAGGTGGTGTGGACCAAGGGTGGGGCTCCCTTGGATACCTCCCGTGTGAATGTGCGCACCAGTGACTTCGACACGGTGTTCTTCGTGCGCCAGGCGGCCCGCTCTGACTCTGGAGAATATGAGCTGAATGTGCAGATTGAGAACATGAAGGACACCGCTACCATCCGCATCCGGGTCGTGGGTGCGAGGCTGGAGCCTGGGGAGGAGTGGGAGAAGAGGGAAATCAGAGTACGGGAGGGGCTGGGTGGGACTGGGGGGTTGGAGGAACAAGGCCAAAGGCACGGAACGGAGGTTTGAAACAGGAAGGGTGGAAGGTGGGGCAAGGAAGGGGCCCATCCGCAGCGCTGGGCAAACGAAGTGTAGTGGTGTGTGCCCATGATCTCAGCACTCATGGGATGGCAGCGGGAAGATCAACCAATCCTGAGATATACAGCAGGTTTGAGACCAGCTTGGGCTACAACGAGTCAGAAAAAAAAAAAAAAAAAAAAAAAAAAAAAAAAAAAAAAAAAAAAAAAAAAAAAAAAAAAAAAAGAAAGAAAGAAAAAAAAAAAGTCAGGAGGGGAAGGAAGGAGCAGTGCCAGGCACCAGGGCCCCTCGGATGGTGTGTGACCCCCAACCCTCCTTCCAGAAAAGGCAGGGCCACCGGAGAACGTGATGGTGAAGGAGGTGTGGGGCACCAATGCGCTGGTGGAGTGGCAGCCGCCAAAGGACGACGGGAACAGTGAGGTCACAGGCTACTTTGTCCAGAAGGCTGACAAAAAAACCATGGTGAGGGGAAAGAGGGGCCTCGGAGGCTGGGGAAATGCTGGTGGCCTTGGTAGAGCGGAGCTGAGCTTTCTGTTTCACAGCTGGGAAATTGAGGCTAGGAGAGCCGGTGGCTGCGAGTGGGAGTGGCTGGGTTCAGAAGACAGACTGCTGCTTCTGCCCCGCCTCTCCTATGTCTCTACTCACGTGTGGCCCACGTGCCGGCCTTTCCCGGTCCCTCCTTGTCCCCATTCCAGGAGTGGTTCAATGTCTACGAACACAATCGCCACACCAGCTGTACAGTGTCGGATCTTATCGTGGGCAATGAGTACTATTTCCGAATCTTCAGCGAGAACATCTGCGGTCTCAGTGACTCACCTGGTGTCTCCAAGAACACAGCGCGAATCCTCAAGACAGGTGCAGGGATGCCTGGCACTGAGCTGTAACTCCTGTCTCTTGGCCCCTGGCTAGGTTTGGGGTGGGACTCACGTTATGGGTGTCTCATCTTCCCTAGGAATCACCTTAAAACCACTGGAATACAAGGAGCATGATTTTCGAACAGCCCCCAAGTTCCTGACACCGCTGACTGACCGGGTAGTGGTAGCGGGATATACCGCAGCTCTCAACTGTGCCGTCAGAGGCCACCCAAAGGTGCCAGGGTGGGGTCCGGGGAAACTGTTAGCAGCAATGGCTCCCAGAATACTCCACTAGCAGCTCCTCAGGTGGAGGCCAAGTGTCAGGCAGGGCTGAGCTTCCTGCCTCTTCTCTGCCTCGGAACTGCCAGGTACACCTCATCCATTCAGCCCAACTCTGTTCAGTTTGAAAACAGTGCCGCTCCCTAGAAACCCTGGGGGGGGGGACTTACACCTGCATAGCTTCCTGGGGTTCTCCTCAATCACCTACTCTCAAGTTTACTCTTCTTTAAAAACACCTTAAAATTTAGCAGGACTGTAGTGACCCACGCCTTTAATCCTAGCACTCAGGAGGCAGAGGCAGGCAGATCTCTGTGAGTTTGAGGTCAGTTTGGTCTACAGAGGGAGTTCCAGGACAGGCTTCAAGGAGAAACTTTTGTCTCTAAAAAAAAAAAATCTTAAAATATATGTGTGTGTACGTATGAGCACCTTGTATGTATGGTACTCATGTAGGCCAGAGAGGGCATTAGAGTCCCTGGAGCTGGGATTATAGGCAGTTGTGAGCTGCCCGGCATGGGTGCTGGGACTGAACCCAGATCTTCTGGAAAAGTAGCAAGTGCTAACCGCTGAACTATTTCTCCAGGCCTCATAATTTTTCCTTTTTTAGACAGGGGTTCATGTAGCCTAGATCCCCCACCCCCACTTTCTGAGTCTGGCATTCTAGATGTGCACCGCCAAGTCTGGGTATACTCATTCATTCATAAATTCACCCACCGTCTCATTTAACCATGTGTCGATTCATTTATCTCAGCTCATTCATTCATTCCATTTGCTGACGTACATCATTAATTCCACAAATATTTTCCTGGATTTCGTATGTACTTTGCAAATGGAACAAAGAAGTTGTGTTTGCACTGGGGTGGGGCAAGGATGCCACTGGTGATATGACTGTAATGGTGATAGGCATAGCAGAGAAATACGGGCGGTTCTGAGACTGTCCAGGAGCTGACTGGCAGGGGAAGGGCAGGACAGACAGGAAGGGCAGTGTTGGAAGAGGGGACAGACAGTTCCAGGGTACGGGATGCTGGAGCACAGGGAAGGAAAGGTAGGTGATCATGGTGGCCAAATTGGGGTCCTTAAGGTCTCTAGGCGCCATGCACTTGTTTGTATAGAAGAAGAAAGTGGGGGTCAGAGAGTAAATGACTGGTGGCGGCGTGGCTTCTGTCCAGGGGATCCCTGTAAATCAGTTTCCTCTCTGGTTCCCCTCCCTAGCCGAAGGTGGTGTGGATGAAGAACAAGATGGAAATCCACGAGGATCCCAAATTCCTCATAACCAACTACCAGGGCATCCTGACGCTGAATATCCGCCGACCGTCACCCTTCGATGCAGGGACCTATTCCTGCCGTGCCGTTAATGAACTGGGGGAGGCCCTGGCTGAGTGCAGGCTGGATGTCCGCGGTGAGGAGGAAGTGGTCCCACACTGGCTGACCCTCATCCAGGGCCCTAGACAAACCTACCTGGATGCCCCACAGGAAGGGGGGGAGGGGGGTCCTGCAAAGGGCCTGGGGTTCGGAAGCCCCAGTCTCAGCCCATGCTTCCCCTTCTACCTCTCAAATCCCGCCCAGCCTCCTGCCCTTTGCCCCTGGAGTCAGAGCTGAGTGACCTTCTCCGACTCCCCAACACACCCCAGTCTCTTCAGTGTGGATTTATTGTCTTGTATCTCAGCCCTGTCCCTAACTCCAGCCTGAGGCCTGCATTTTCATACACATTGTGTCCCAGACATCCTGTACCATGGTAGGGCCACAGTGGTCACATTTTATTCCTACTCTGGGCCTCTGAACACTCTGAACCATTCTCTGAGAGAACTGTCCCCCTGTGGCTTCAGTCCACACACACTGCTGGAAGCAGCCCCGTCTCCCAGAGTATCCATTAGCATAGTCCGGCCCTGCTTGATTGGAGACACTTAACCAGGCTCATCTGCCTGGCCCCATGAAGCAGGGACAGGAGCTCCAGCCCCTCAAGGATCACTCCCCAGGCCCAGTGGCCTTTTTCTGGATTCAGGCTGATCTGGATTGCAGTCTTCTTTGTGGGTGACTAAGTCATCTCAGGTGTATCCCCCATTGCAGGCTCTCTCTGACTTCTGATAGCCGGTAATTTCTCAGAACGTCCCCATGCGGGATTTAAAACAATATTAAACTGTCAGGGATGTGGTACACATCTGTCACCCAGTACTTAGGAAGCTGAGATAGGAGAATTTTAAGAGTTTGCCACCAGCCTGTGCTACAGAGCAAATTCAAAATCAGCCTGAATTACATAGTACGATCTTATCAAAATACTATAAAATATAAAAACAAGGGCTGGAGAGGTGGCTGGGGGCTAAGATCACGGGCTCCTCTCCCAGAGGACCTGAATTTGGTCTCACATGGGGGCTCACAACCATCTGTAGTTCCGAGTTCCAGGGGCTCCAAAGCCCTCTTCTGACCTCCATGGGCTCTTTCATACACATGGATCACATAAACTCAAGCAGGCAAACACAGACATAAAATAAATGAATAAATTTTAGAACTCAAAATGCAAAATAAAATGGCCAGGCACGGCAAAGTACAACTGTAGCCCTAGTTGGAGGCAGGGTCATCAAGAGCTTGAGGCCAGCCTCATCTGTAGGAAGTTAGATGCCATGAGACCCTTTCTCAAAAGGGCTACATGAGGCCCCGTCTCAGAAAGAAGAAAAGAAAAAGGTGTGGGGCTGAAGATGTGGCTTCAGCGTAAAGCCACGGGTTCCACCCCCACACACAGTGGTGCCTGGGAGAAGGAAGCAGGATAGGAGTTCAAGGACACTCTCAGTCACACATTTGAGTTCGAGACCAGCTGGGGCTACTTGTAGCTCTGGAGACGGGGGGGGGGGGGGGGA